>NC_142606.1:7587362-7907444 GCF_041222555.1 Hakea prostrata
CAATGGACTCATTGCCAATGAGAAGTTCAAGAGGTTCTACCAAAGCTTCCTTTCAACAATTGATTGAACTTCCATCTTCCTTACAAGCCTTCCGCTAATAATCGAACTCCAGACAAAATCTCACTATGTAATATGCTCTACTCCCTTATGCCCTCTTCTTTTGTTGCCCCCTAACGAGTCGGTGGGCGTACTCCATTTTTGTTGGTTTCACTCACAAAAAGCTGGGGGCCAATTCCCTTGATCTCAACGCAGTTAATGCCTTTAATCACTGTATTGAAGATCTCGGAATAAATGACCTTCTTGGACTAGAGCGCCAAGCAACCGGCAAAACCGATAAACCAGCCAGAATTGTTTGCTAGTAAATTGGATCGGTTCCTCATCAATGATCACTAGCTCTCCTCTTTCCCTCTTATCCATGTGGATTCCCCCCCCGGCTTCTTGACCAATGACCTTGCAATGATTTCATTTAATCCCTTCTATCCTTCAGCTTCAAAGCTTTCAATTTTTTACCCCAACCCCCGTCCTTCCCAAAGCTTTCAAAATTTAAAACTTGCCCATAAAAGTTGGTTCCAACTTTCCCTCATCCAATCCCAGCACCTTTTTAATCTTTCTGACCCCCTTCTTACCATCAACGAGAAACGCATGTCTTCTAAATTGGCTCTTCTCACCTCCTAAAAGGAGAGTTTCTTGTGCCAAAAGTCCAACGTCTAATGGCTTGGGCGTGGAGACTTAAACTCTGGCTTTTTTCGTTGAACTCTAAAAAGCTTGTAACCGTGCTTGTTCTATCTCCATCCTCGTTGGCTTGAGTGAGTCCTCTACCTCCTCAATTACGGGCATGAAATCGAAAACCATCCTCCACATCACCAGCCTTTTCAACCCCCCTCTAATCGAAAAATTAAACGTCCTCATTTTGTATAGACTAAATCAAATAACGATTAGCTAAAACCCGTAGAGCAAGTGGGATATGAAACACGGTAGTGTTTACCTAACTCACACGCTCCTAAACAGTAGAGATAAATGCCCTAACCTACGGTGCCACTGAAAGTGTAAAGTACTAGGTTAAGCAGCAGCTATAGGGGCTGCATAGTCCAGGTACTACAGTCCATCCTTGGCATACCCTCCACCAATTATCCTCTCATGTGAAGGGTCCTAAAAAGCACAAGTTGTAGGAGTAAAGGTTACAGATCAATTTAGGGCTTCAGTCAATTGGCTAGCAGATAAGAAGTTAAATGGAAACTAATCAACATGTAAGACAAATGACGGAGTAAATGAAGGTGTAGAGATACTTTATTGGTCTCCCAAACGGCGATGGAAGTATCATTGGCAATAATAATGTATGAAGGGTGGTTAGATGCAAAAAATGAACAACGATCACTTACCTGTCATATAAGCGGAATACTCAGAATCAATGATCTTAGAAAGGATGTAGAAGTTAAAAAGGCAAGTGTACCTGCATGGGACAATGTTGTGGTGGACTTGGAGGTTCCTTGAGAGGTGGAATTGGATGCTTCAATATTCTGCAAACGGCACATGAGTTGGCTAACATCATCATGTAGACTTTTGGAGGAATCTCCTGATGTGGAAGTCGATGTAGTATCAGTAGGTTAGATTATGTCAGTACCTCCGTCGAACACTGCATTGTTGGCTACTTGATAAGCCAATTCAGGTTTTCCGTGTTTTGCCCAACAAGCTTTTAGACGACCAAACTTCCCACAAAAGGTACACAGCCGTGGAGCTCAATCTACCTCCCTTAATACATGACCACGACCACAGCCAAGGGAGATGGTAAAAGCTGAAGTATTGCCTTTGGAGGTATTTGATGGGTTAAAGTTCCTTGATGAAACAATACGCTGAAGGCAAGAAGACATCATGCAAGGTGGGTGCTAGGGAATTGACATTGACTTGGATGTTGACCCATCTACCCTTAAGTGATGTAACCGGGATTGGCAACCATGGTCTCCTCAGACTTTGACCCAAATTCAGCCCAATCATGTGGCGGCTGGGCAAACCTTACCGGGGGTATTTTGGTCATTTTATCCCCTCTTTTGGAGCCCCAGTAAGGCTGTTCAAATGCAGAATGCTGATAGGAGTCTACATCTACTTTTATTTTTTAAGTTTGTTTTTGTTTTTGTTTTGATCAAGTTATTAGAAGGTTCTCGTCTGGTTAGGAGTCCGAGCTAGAGAGGGATCTCTAGAGTTGCACTCCACTTTCTACGAGGAGTCTAGATCTACTTTTTGTTTTGAGTTTGAGTCCTTGGTTATTAAGTTATGAAAGAGTCCTTGCCCCATTAGGAGTCCTATTTAGAATTTCATTCTTAGTTGGATTCCTTCTTAAAATAGGAAGTCACTCGCACAAGGGTCTTTTGTTAAGAGTTGTAATCAGAATTCCTTTCTTGCTGTTTTGAGTTGAATGTTAGTGTGACACGGTTGAACAATTGAAAATCTTGTCAGTAACCCCAAGAGAAAAAAAAGAAGAAGAAAGAAATGAAATTGAAACCAGTAGCAACATGAATCATTCAAGAAGGCGAAGAAGTAGAAGAAGGAGAAACATAGTAAAGGAAGAAGAAAGCGTACATTGAAGATGAGACTTTTGTTTTCGGCTTCCCCAAGCCAGTCCTCCTTAACTTCAGCCTTCAGGCTCACGATTTCTGCTCTGCACGATGAGACTCATGTAGTCATGTGAGACGAAGACGATGAGAGATCGAGAGAATTAGAGATTGAGAGATGAGAGATGAGTGAATACACCGAAGACTCGAAGACGACGAACTGACGAAGAGGCGAAGAGTGAATGAGAATCGCAGATTCGCAGCCTAGCCCTAGGGCAAACTAAACTGGAGCCTGTGTAAAATTACAATTTAACCATGATTTTCGGTGCAGAATCGGTACAAGCAATTCGGTCCGGTTCGGTTCTGTACCATCGGTATGTGCATCTGAAACCGGAACCGAACCGAATTTTCAAATTCTATTTCGGTCCGTACCGGACCGAATTTTAAATGGTTCGGTACGGTCCGGTATTAGGCGGCGCGGTCCGGTACGGTTTGACGGTTCCTGTCCATAGTTGACACCATTAGATACGACTAGTATGCTAGCTTCTTTTTTTTTTTTTTTAAATGAATAAATAATTATATTAAAGAAACAATGCCTTCAAGAAGGAGACCGAAACGAAGAACTAAGACCCCAGGAGACAACAATAAGCCTGTTCCTTGGGGTATCATCAACCGGGGGATGGGGAATAGCTAACAATCTGGATGAAACATCAAAATAGATGGCATTCCAAATCCTAGCTATAGAGCGGGATTTGGAACTTCATCTCCTAAGGTTGTGCTCCCACCAAAGGTGATGAATGGATGCACAAAAAACTAGCTTGCCAATCCGATCACATATAGAATTACCTGAAAAGATTCTCAGAATCCAAGGCCAATCACGTGAAATACCGAAAGACCACCTCGAACGGGGCCAAATGGAGGCTAGGGCTTTTCTCCAGATAGATATGGAGAAAGTGCAAGAAAAGAATAGGTGCTCTAGATCTTCCAAACCATTCCAACAAAGGATGCAATTCGGATTTGTAGGGATGTGGCAGCTAATAAGGAAGGACAGGGTAGGGAGGGCAAGGTTAAGGGCCCTTTAAAGGGTAAGGGAGTGACGAGGAATGAAGCCTTTGAACCAGACCAAGGGGGACCATGGGTTTTTGGGTTTTGAGCTCTGAGGATGTTCCAGGCTAAGGCTGCAAAGAAGGTTTTGGTGGGGGAGGGGAGCCAAATGGGAATATCATTGGTGGAGCTAGAGAGAGAGGGAAGAGTTTTCCAAACTTGTGTGAGAATGGGGAGTGGGGCAGGATTCCAGGATCTGTTTGTGATGAAAATGGAAAAGGGGGTGGACTTGGGGATGCGGGAGATGTAGATAGCACGGGGGCCAGGACAAGGTTGGTCCGAGGACTAAGCTCAAACTTTATCCTATGGTATTTATTAATTTTTTTTTTTAAACTTTTGTCATACATCGGGACTATATATTTTGTAAAACATATGATGTTACAAATAAATTATATTATAGATTATAAATTCTCTATTATAATCTTATAATATGCAAGCCATAATTTTTGATATATATAGTATTGTTTTTACGTCGGTGATATCAAATTAAAGTTAAATTAAAAAGAAAAGAAAAGAAGTAGAATTTGAAAAGCCACATTACGACCGACATAAAACCAACCTATTTGGCTATTTGTTCCATTCACTGTTAGGTGAATTTTATTTGGAATTTGTTTTCTCTCACGGAGTCACGGTCTCGCACCGCAATGGCGGTCACGGCTCCCTGCGATTGTTAGGGTTTTTTTCCCCTGTGATGGTGGTGGTTTATTGTTAGGGTTTTTTTCCCCTGTGATGGTGGTGGTTTATTGTTAGGGTTTTTTTCCCCTGTGATGGTGGTGGTTTTCCTCAGTCCGCCATACTATGCTAAGCTTCGCATTTCTCCTATTCTTTCTCCTTTCTCGAAACACCTTTGGGGCCCCTAGCAATACCGAATTCATGTTAGAATCCATACAATCTGATGTTAATAAATTTTGTTTGTTTTTAGTAGGGACTGATATTGAGAAAAAGTACATGTCGATGTTTTTCATTGACGTTGATGCTCAATTCTTCTCAAACGTTCAGAGATTTTGAATAAACCCTGTAAGATGAATTGCTGTCAAGCCATGCAAAATTAGTTGTACTTGTACTAGATGGAATGATGTGTCTAGCCTTTTTATGTGCCTTGTCTTTTTCTTTCTCCACTTGTCATGACTGATTCCTGTCTTCCTTTCTCAGCGAAGCACCAAATACACTAGAAAGGAAATGGAGGAGGATTGATGGTGCTTAGAGGGCTGTATACCTTTCTCCATGTTGCTGGCCTGATATGGCATTGCTTAGCTTATGAGGTTATATTATCTGGGTAATTTGATGTTTGGCAAATTAGGTACGTTTGAGATATGATGAAATAATTGATTAGTTGGATACCTTGTTGGTCTAATTTCTACTATTGCAGCAGCTTCATAGTTTGTAGATACAACATACAAGGTATAACTTCAAGCTTATGCATGGAAATATAATTGCACAAAGGAATATTTAGTTTGGGCTTTATCACGTAACTAAGTTAGTTGATCTATTTCATTTGAAACCAATTGGTCATTAAGAGAGAAACCTGCCCACTAAACAAGTGGGGAATGTTTTATTGAAATATAAAAGAAACCCTTTTCGTAGGCAAGCCTTTGTATAAGTTGCACCATTGCAATCATTAGGTTGTGAGTTCGAAACATGGAATGTGCCTCTGATGTAGGCTTGAATGGGGGCTTACAACTAGGGCCAGTGCCACCAGGAAATGGAAAAAGAAAACCAAAGAAGGGAATTTTAGTTAGGGGCTAAGGGGATTTTCTAGGGTTTTAGGACTTAACAGTAAACGTGGCTCTGGGAATAGGGCTATTGGTCCTATTCTGAGGTCTCTTACATTTTATGAGTTAGTTTAGGGAAACTAGGACTGTAGGTGAAAAGGGCTACAGGAGGAATTAGTTAGGTCAGGCCTTGTTCCCTTGCATAAGATAACTTATTAAATGCAAACTTACGCATATATTCATTTCACACCTCCGGAAGAGAAACGAAGACTCCGGTATCTGGTCTTCTTAGAGAAGACACCACCACTCACAGCAAGCATAAGAAGATGAGAAGATGATGCCACAGTTTTCTTGTACCTTGTTCTCAAATACACGAATGGACGACTGCAAGCTCAATCAGATGAGCCCACAATGTGAAAAACTCATCCGCCATCTTCTTTTCAATCAGAATACCAGCAATCCATATCATATTGTAAGCTTCTCAAACAATCTCACCCATTAGCACTCCTCAATCCTGTCTGATCTCATTCGATCTTGAAGTTTCAAACAAACAAGGTACAAGAAAACTGTGGCATGAGGTGTTGTTACCATATGGATGACCAAATCTGATTCCATGAAGATGAAGGGGAAATTTCACATTTAAACAAGTGTAGCATACATACAAAATGTGAATTATGTTTGTTTTTTTGTTCTTTCTTCTTGATTCTTATTTTCTCAATTTACTAGTAAAGTTCCACATGCAGTGCACAGATAGCAAGTGGAAATGTAGGTGTTATTTCTTGGATGGTACCGAGAGAGTGTTTATAAAGAATAAATTAAAATAAGCACTAATAGGATTGTACATTAATTCTTTTCTGTTTTAGAAATATTATGTGAGAAGCATACCTAAAATCCTAATTTCAGGCTTTGGTAGTAGATGTGAAGCTGTTGAGCTTCTAATCCAACCCTGCCATGGATTGCTTGAGCCTAGATGCTTTGAGAATAACTTCATCTCTCTCTCTTGTGTGGTTTAGATGAGTTTGTGGAGAGTTCGGTGATGGCTAGCTTCCCCTATTCTTTCAAGGCGAAGTTGGATGATGGAATTGATGATGACGACGTTTTGAGGCTTCTCTTTGTAAATTTGACAATAAGGACTTGAAGATACTGTTAGGGGTAGTGGTAGAATGGCCACTGATGTCAATAGGAAGTGTCATTGAATGTGAAACTGACTCACCTAGCAAGTGGTAAAATGTTAATTGAATGCAAATAAAATGCCCTTTTAGTGGGGCGAGCCTTTGTGCAACGGTGAAGTTGCACAATTGAAACCATCAGGTTGCAGGCTTCAAACATGGAAACTGACTCTGAGGTTGGACTATTCCATTTGAAGCCAATATGTCATCAAGAGTGAAACCCTCTAAACAAGTTGGAAATGTCTTAACTAGATGTGGAAAAATGCCCCTTTTGTAGGGCAGCCTTTTTATAAGTTGCACCATGGCAATCATCGGATTGCGGGTTTGAAACATGGAAAGTGCCTTTAATATAGCCTTGACTGGGGACTTAAAACAAGGGATAGTGCCACTCGGAAAATAGGAAAATAAGCCACAGAAGGGAATTTTGGTTAAGGGCTAAGGGGATTTTCTAGGGTCTTTGGGACTGAATTGGAAATGTGGCTTTCGGAATAGAACTATGGGTCCTAAATCAAGGACTCTTGAGAGTTTCTGCCAATACTAAGGTCTCTTAGATTTTAAGGGTTAGTTAAGGGAAATTAGAACCCTAGGTGATAGGGGCGCGAGGTGGGATTTGTGGGTCTCACTTTTGATTGAGGGTAAGGGTTAGTGTGCTGTGCATACCCTGAATCCCTATTATATTTGCCTATTCTGAGTGGCATATATGTGATCATAGTTGTCACGGCGACGAGGCGATGCGAGGCGGTTTTAGCTAGTTGGGCCGATGAGTCGACGAGGCGCCCTCCGAGGCGCTTTTGAGGCTGTCGAGGCGTTTTGAGTGAAATTTTTAGTGTACATCTCATACACTCTAATTCTCTAATTCATTATAAATGTATCATATCTTTTATAATCAGTAGACTATAAGCTAATAAACTGGTCTCGGTTATACTTAATAAGTTATAAGTTACAACATGGTTAAAACATAGAAAATAAAAAAGGAAAAAAAGAATGCCCGACGACTTACCGTCGCCTGAGAAGATGGTGAACAAAATCACCGGAGTTTACGGCTGTTAGTGTTAACAAAATCTGTTAACAGAGAATTAAAAGAAAAGCAGAAGAAAGAAGAAAAACAATATCGCAAAGTTGAAGTTGCCAACCTTTGCCTGAGACGCTGCGATGCAAGAACTGCCGGAGTGCCGCTGCCGCTGCAACTTCAGATTTGAGGGTCGCTACAACTGCAAAAGCATTTGTAGACTTTTTAGGAAAAGAAAGAAAAAAAAGCAGAAGAAAGTAAGAAACAACAGCGGAACCTTCGCCTAAGATGATGCTGCCGGAGTGCTGCTCCCATCGCCTGAGATGCTGCTGCCGCTGCAAATTGTACCAGACTTTTTAGGAAAGAAAAAAAAAAAGTAGAAGAAAGAAGAAGAAAGTAAGAAACAACAGTGGAACCTTCGCCTGAGATGCTGCTGCCGCTGCAACTTTGTACCAGACGGAAGAAAAAGAAAAGAAAAGAAAAGAAAACAGCAGAAGAAGTCGCTGCAACAAATCGTCACTGTTGCCGTCGTCGTCGTCGTCGTCGTTGCCGTCGCTGTCATCGCCATCGTCAATCGAGAGGAAGAGGAGGCCATAAGATTTAGGGTCAATCTTCAAACCCTGTCTTCCCTCTATCACACTTCTTTGTGTGAGTGACTTTGTTCCATTTTTATAATCTCTCCCATTTGTCTGTCTTTCTGTTGTATCTTTCTTTGACTCTCGTTTTCTATATCATTTGCTTTCGTGTACTCTTCATATGCGGCACTCTTTTATTTTGTGTCCCCTTTTATTAACAAATATTTTCCCTCTCTTCTTTGGGTAAGTCAGGCTTCTCTCTTCTCTCCCATTGTCTTCTTTTTTTTATTTCTCTCTCTCTCATATTCCCAAGCTTTCTGTTTCTTTTTTATGTGAATGAGGCTCCCCTTTGTTCCGTCTCTCTTCTCTTCCATCGTCTCTCTTTTTGTTTTCTCTCTGTAGCCTTGTGTTTTTTCTCGAATTCTTTTGTTCTCTTCTAATTTTTGCAATCGCTTTCTCATGTGCCACTCTCTTTTATAGTCTCTCTCTATCTCTCTTCAAACCCTTGCCTCACTATTTGTTGTCTCTTTTTTCTTTCTTTGTGTTTCCATTTTCCTTCTCTATTTGTTTCTCGTCTCTTTTTCCCTGGTACTGAATTCTGCAGTCTTTTTTTGTCGGTCTCTGTTCAGGCTCTCTTTATGTCTCCTTTTTTCTATCATTGGCTTTTTGGCTTGTCTCGTTATGTCATACACCGAAGCTTCCTCTTTCTTCTTTATGTGAATGAGGTTTCCCTTTTTTCATCTCTCTTCTCTTCTATTGTCTCCCTTTTTGTTCTCTCTGTTTGGCTTTGTGTTCTTTCTCGAACTCTTTTGTCCTCTTTTAGTTTCTACAATCGCTTTCTCTATTTGCCAATCTCTTTATATTGTCTCTCTCTCTCTCTCTCTCTCTAAAACGTAGCTCCCCATTCGTTTTATCTCTCTATTCCCTCTTTTTGTGTATCCGTTTCCTTCTCTCTTTGTTTGTCCTCTCTTTTTCTCTTCTACTAAATTCTGCAGAGTCTTTTTTCGTGGGTCTCTGTTCAGCCTCTATATCTTTCTCCCTTCCTTTTGTTACTCTCTTCAAACCCAGTCTTCCCTCTCTCACGGTTCTATCTTTCTATTCCCTTCATTGGTGTTTATTTTCCTTCTCTATATCTTTCTGTTGTATTTTTCTATGACTCATTTTCTTTCCAACTTGCTTTCGTGTACTCGTTGTATATCCCGCTCATTTGTTGTCTCCCCTTTTATCAACCAATATATTGCCTCTCTCTTCTTTGTGTGAGTGAGGCTCCTCTCTCCTCTCTTCTTTCTTCCTTTTACACTTATTTTATATATTTTTTCTCCCTTTTCATTCTCTCACTTTATCTCTGTGTTCATTTTTGCGCTTCTTCTCTTCTTTGTCTTCCTTGAACTTTTTGTTGTTTTCCTTTTGTTGCTCTCTTTCATCCTCTTTCTCTCGAGCCTACCTTTCATATCTTTGTCTTCCTTGAACTTTTGTGGCTTCCTTTTGTCTCATTTTCCTTCTGACGCTCTCTGTGTCTTCAAACCCTATAATGCACGTCTCTTCGTTGTGTATTAGGCTCACCGTTTGTCCGGTCTCTCTATTCTCCTATTTTTTCTCTTTGTTTTGTCTTTCTTAAACTCTCCTTTTTTCCCCTTCCTATTGGTTATTTGGCATGTCTCTCTCTCTCTCTTACACCAAACTTCGTCTTTCTTCTTTATGTGAATGAAGCTCCCCTTTGTTCCATTCCTCTTCTCTTCCAAGATTTTTCTTTTTGTTCTCTCGTTAGCGAATGAGGCTCCCCTTTGTTTCGTCTCTCTTCTCTTCCAAGATTTATTTCCCTTTTTGTTCTCTATATTTAGCTTTGTGTTCTTTTTGGGACTCTGTTGTCCTCTCTTAGTTTTTGCGATCGCTTTCTCATCTGCCACTCTATTTTATATTGTCTCTCTCTATCACTCATCAAACCCTAGCTCCTTATTTGTTTTGTCTCTTTATTCTCTCTTTCGTGTTTCCCTTTTTGTCCTCTTTCTTTCTCTAGTACTGAATTTTGCAGTCTTTTTTTTTGTGGTCTCTGTTCAGCCTTTCTCTAATCTCTTTCATTCTTCCTAGTTTTTCTCCCTTCTATTACTCTCTTCGATTCTCTCTTCTTTTTCAATCTTCAAACCCCTGTCTTCCCTCTATCACACTTCTATGTGTGAGTGACTTTGTTCCATTTTTATAATCTGTCCCATTTGTCTGTCTTTTTCGTTCTTTATGTCTTTCTACTGTATCTTTCTTTGACTCTCGTTTTCTTTATCACTTGCTTTTGTGTACTCTTTGTATGCGGCACTCTTTTATTTTGTGTCCCCTTTTATTAACAAGTATTTTCCCTCTCTCTTCTTTGGGTAAGTGAGACTTCTCTCCTCTCCCATTGTCTTCTTTTTTTATTTCTCTCCATCATTTCTATTTTCCACTCGTTATTTTTCTCTCCTGTTGGCTTCCTTGTACTTTCTCTGGCTCCATTTCTAGTTTTTCTTTTTCCCTTTTTTTGTTTTTCCCTCCCTTTATTCGTTCTCTCTCTCTCTCTCTCTCTCTCTCTCTCTCTCTCTCCTCTGTTTCCCTTCAAACCCTTTAATGATGTCTTTGTGCACCTTTCTCTATTTCTAGCTTCCTTTAACTTTTTGTTATCTTCCTTTTGTCGTTTTCTTTCGTCCTCTTTCTTTAGACTCTACCTTCCCTCTCTCACTCTTTCTTGTGTGAATGAGGCTCTCCAGTTGTTCTCTCTCTATTCTCTCCCGTTCTGTCCCCTTTCCCTTCTTTTATTTCTTCATTCTTTCTTTGACTTCCTTTCTTCGCCTTCTCATTTGGATTAGGGTCCCCTTTGTTTCATCTCTTTAGTCTCTCCCGTTCTATCTCCCTTTTTTTCTCGTGTTTCTCTTTTGTTATATCTTTTTTCGACTCTCATTTTCTCTCCAACTTTCTTCTACGTACCTTTTCTCTACCACACACACACTCTCTCTCTTTCTCTGTGTGTGTTTTCTCTATTTTTCTCTCATTTTGGTTTCCTCGTACTTTTTGTGGCTTTCTTTTCTCTCGTCTTCCTTCTGACACTCTCTCTCTTCAAATCCTATCTTCCACCTCTCTTCGTTGTGTGTATTAAGCCCACCTTTTGTTCGGTCTCTCTATTCTTATGTTTTTTCTTCCTTCTATTTTTGTCTCTTTGTTTTGTCTTTCTTGAACTCTCCTTTCTTCACTTATTGGCTATTTGGCATGCCTCTCTCTCTCATACACCCAAATGTTCCGTCTCTCTCTCTTATATTGTCTCCCATTTTGTTCTCTCTTTGTAGCCTTGTGTTCTTTCTCGAACTCTTTTGTCCTCTTCTAGTTTTTGCAATCACTTTCTTGTGTGCCTATCTTCTATATTCTCTCTCTTCAAACCCTTTCATGCACGTCTCTTCGTTGTGTATTAGGCTCACCTTTTGTCCGATATCTCTGTTCTCCTATTTTTTTTCTCTTTGTTTTGTCTTTTTTAAACTCTTTTCCCCCTCTCCTATTGGCTATTTGGCATGTCTCTCTCTCTCATACACCGAACTTCGTCTTTCTTCTTTATGTGAGTAAGGCTCCCCTTTGTTCCATCTCTCTTCTCTTCCAGTATTTCTCTTTTTGTTCTCTCTTTAGCAAATGAGGCTCCATTTTGTTCCGTCTTTCTTCTCTTCCAGTATTTCCCTTGTTGTTCTCTCTATTTAGCTTTGTGTTCTTTCTCGGACTCTGTTGTCCTCGCTTAGTTTTTGCGATCAAAAAAGTGCTCTATGACTCTTCAAACCCTAGCTCCTTATATGTTCTGTCTATTCTCTCTTTTTGTGTCTCCCTGTTTGTCCTCTTTCGGTGGTCTTTTTTTTCTCCCTATTTTCTCATAGAAATATTCACTGGTCTTTCACCATTAAATCTTTAATCAACCAATAATTTGGATGAATTTCTGAGAGGCTGATAGGCCCCTAATAACCAAGGTGTACAAGCGAAGGAATAATGGGGAGTACGCAATATCATCTACAGCTGCTACAGGGGATCCAAATGAGGAGAAGACAGATGGCAGCATCCAATTGGACAGCAACCACTAACCTGCTGCAAACAGAGGAGCAGAAGGAACAATCCAAGTGGCAACAGATGAGTGGCTGATTGTGTAAGAGTTTGTATTCGTATGAGTTTGTTAGAATTCAGGGATTATGTAGGGGAAGAGGAGGGGAGGAAGAGGGAAAGCAAAGAAGGAAGCAAGCGAGTGCTTGGGGAGAGGGAAACCTCTGGGGAATGGCATAGCTATGGTGGTGTTCTTGTTTATCTGAGTTTTTATTTGGTTTTTATTAATCTCAGCCGTCCTTATCAGTTAGTAGAATTACAGTTTGTATTCAGGAGTTATATCCGATCAGTGTTGCTTAATGAAGATGACTGTTAATTCAATATTGTCCTGCTGATATATGTTTCTGAGTTCAGTAGCTTGCTAGTGATAATTCCTATTTGTTTGTTAGAAGTAAAGGATCAATTGGGGTTTAGGGAGGGTTCTATCAGAGGCCCATGTCTTGGCAACAACAGATTGCTTGCTTTCTTCAACATGGCCCTGTGTGATTCTTGGGGAATTGAGAAAGAACTCAATGGTGTCACGCTCAATCCTAGAACACTGTTTGATACGGTGGTCTCCAAAAGCTTGCAGTTTTTGACCATGGAAAACAGAGCAGTACCTATAAGCCCTTTGCAACAGCGTAAAGGTGGTGGTTGTCCAGGTCAAGAGGTGGAGCTTCAGCAGAGTGGACCTGCAATGGCTGATGAAGTGGTGGAGACCATCACAGAGAAAAGCTTTTCTCCATTGTACAGAAGGAGAGAGTTGAGCAAGACACCATATTGGCTAAATTGCAAACAGCAGAACAAAAGAGGGTAAACGAGAGATGGATGAAGAAACGACTACGGGAGGAACAGAGTCTTAGAGAAAGAGAGAGTAGTGGTAGTTGAGGAATTTTAGATTTATCGGGTTCAGCAATGGGCGGGTATAGCTAAAATGGGTACTAAAATTGGATTCAAATCACTTAAAAATTACAGGTTTGATCTCAACCATTTATAAGGCATATTTCACGTGTCACATTATAATGGTGTGCTGCTGTGCACAGCACACGATATTCTTCTGTGTGTTTGTATATTTTTGTATGTGAAACCTTGGCCTCAATTGGATGAGCACCTAGAACTTTTCTAGGCAATGATGGTTCAGGATTCAATGCTAAAAATAATGCTGAATTCAATGTTTTTAACAAACCATTGCAGTAGTGGTACTGAAACTTCACATTCACATGAGTAGACCCTTAGGACTGTAGTTAAGGGTAGCAATGGCGGCAGGATTCTTTGTGCATCGTTGATAAAAATTTAAACCATGTTAGAAGTTTTATTTTTAACTTGGATACAGTTAATGAACTGAACTGATTTTTATTCAATGTTGCAATTACCAAATGACTGACCTTTAAGGCCCTCAGGTGTGTCCATCCATCTCAACTTTGTATTTAGCTCTAAGGCTCTCAAACGCTACCGATCTGTAAAAAACTCACAACAGGTCTTTTATGTGCTGTTACAGAACACTACTTTTTTTTCTTTTTTTTTTTTTTTTTTTTGGGGGGGGGGGGGGGGGGGGGGGGACCTGTTCTAGAATTTCAATGTGGTGCCCTTCGGAAATTGAAGCATTGTTTCTCTTCACCATCTCTACAACTCAATAAAATCAAACAGCAGATGAAAGAAAGCTTCTAATCATGCCAAAGAAGATCCAAGTGGAACCTCCTCAGTGCTCCAGTATTGTCCAAGTCAAATTTGTCTTTTTCTTTGATCAAAGAGAGCAAAACCACAAAAATAAAAATATGAAGAAGGATAAATGGTTAGGTTTAATCGTAGAGGAAGGAGGAAGCTCAAAAGAATCAATCACTTAGTAGAGGCTCTTCCCCCACCCTCTCTATTGTTGCTTGCACTAGTAATTCACTCCTGGAACTGGATTTCTCTTCTGAGTCAGTCTTCATCTCTCCTTGATTGAGTCACGCTGATTGAATCCCCAATGCCATTTATACAAAATCTAAAAAGAAAGTAGAGAGTGGGTTAATTAATTTAAAGTGAATAATTATTATATTGTCATTATCTATTCATTTAAGTAAAATCAGATATCAATGTGCAAATCTTGAAGCACCTTGTACAATTGAAAATTTGTTATGAGAGTTTGGCTGTGCAATTATTGAGTACACATATTGAGAAAAGATGATTCGTAAAAAAGCGGCCCTGAGTTTATTGAATTGAATAATTGCACCTGAGTTGGTATGACCAGTCTTGGGTGAGTACAACTTATCGAGATATTTATGCACTTGATGCAAGGGAAATTTCGTTTTGTTTGACCAATCAAATTGGTGGTTGAAAAGCCTTTATTGTACAGGGATCTTTATCATCAATGCTTTTACAAATTTACTACTTCTAGATGTAAATATGTGAGCTGTAACTACTTATCTTGTTGATACGAGAGGTTTAAGTGCACCTAGAATCACTTATACGAGGTGCCTTTTTTCTAAGGATCCTTGAGGTCTCTGTTAGGGTACTTCTGAAGCGCTTGAGGTGAATAGCTTGGAACCGTCACGGCCCTGTCATTTCCCTACTTTTCTTTTGTGATCAGAGGGTCAAGAGATTATATTGGTAGGGGGTTGGATATTTGTGGGCACGGATGGACTTCTAGAGCCCTGCTTAAATTGGGTTAAAGAAATTGCAAAGCCATCTGTTTTATCTTGAACCTGGACAAACCCAACAAGCATTTCATTAATACAATACATGGTGTTTTAACTCATGGTTTTGATTACCAAAAAAAAAAAAACTCATGGTTCTTGAAGTTAATTATTTGAGCTGATTTAGTGTTGGTACCTCTGTTGAGTTCCGGTTTTTGTTGCCACCTTTGAAATGACTCTCAGATTGGCGGATCACCTAACTTGAATCAGGTAGAGAGAAGCGTGGGAGATAATTGAAGAGGATGCATATGCGAAACTCTAAATTTTTTATATTGATATTGGCTCCATCAGTAATTTACCCTGATAGATCCTCTATCAGGGTAAGGTTTGTTGTTTCTCTAATACTTTTTTACGGTATACCTCTAAGTTCTGATAAATTGAATAGGGATTTTTTATTGGCAGCCATTTAGGGTCGTAGGGGTGAAACCCTAGTCTCCTCTTTTAAGTGGGATAATTGCTGGTAATACTCTTTCAACAAAGTGCAATATTACTTATTACCCATTATTACTTATTTGATTAATAAATTTAAAATTTGAAATTCAGATGACCATTTGGCTCATAAAGGCACGTCATGACTAAATTTTCCACTCATTAATGTGGTGAAGGGAGAATATATCTAACATTTGGGTTTTCCCTCTACCCATTTTCTACCTACACGGCTACACCTTACCTGCTGAAAAACACCAGCCACCACCGCCGGCCCCTTGCCCACCACCGTCCCCTGCTGTAAATATTTCAAAGCGAGAATCGGTCATGCTTGGTTTTTCTTTCAGAAGGCTCTCAGAATCAGCTCTCAGAGCCTTTCCTTCCTCGCCTTTTTAGGAAAGGATCTATTATTCATGTGGGTTGTCACCATAATCAGCTCTCAGAAGTCAGAACCTCCAAGTATAGTAATCTCAATACCACCACTAATCAGACTCTGTTCTTACATTATCAAACAAAATCCACAGGTTCTTAGGACTCATGACAAAACCCTGGATCCTAAGATCGAATTACTAAGTAAGATTGGGGGTTGTTGGTTCTGCACGATTTAACTTTTTGTTCGATCTTTGCTGAAGTTATTTTCCCTAAAGGAAGACATTCATCCAGGCACTGGAAACCATGCTTAACTGAAATCTAAAATATATTAATCTAAAATCTGCATTACGTTAGCTCTTAATCATTAAACCGGGGGGAGGTTGCGGCGGGATGATGATGGGACACATCCAAAACCGGGGGACATGACCACCCAGTTGAGCCTTCGACAAATCCATCCTCATAGCCCAATATGTTTTGGATTTCAGTTCAGCTAATGATTCTTGGAGATAAGAAACGCTTGACATATAGTTGTCTTTGCATGTATTCAAGCACTTGTTTGATGCCTCGTCTTTTGCTGTCTTAAGGAGATTCTCAGCATACAAACGATTGCTAGTTGCCTTCTTGATCGCAATGTCGACGAAAATATTAAGAATGCCAGGAAGAGTGGACTTCAATTAGTTGTGAGGGTCTGATTGAAGCAGCGATACACAGAGGTGGTAGTTGTCTGTGCTCTTACATGTTTGGAGAATCAGGTCGTGATCACTCTTCAATGCTGATGCAGAAACTTCAGGTAAACAGAATGAAAGAGTCGGAGAGAGTGAAAAAGAGAAGAGAGAAACCCCTTCATGGCAAGCCATGGATGGGTTGGTGAGAAATGTTAGAATGTTGAGCTCAATTTATTAGAGCTTTTTGTTCCTTTTCCGGTAAGAACTAAATGAGGCAACAAAATAAATGGAAGGAAAATCTTAATAATTTATTAATGTAAATCTTTTTTGTATACCGTATTATATATTACTTCCCGAAGGATTTGGGTAAGAAACGTTTTTCCGTTTTTTTCGTAAACAATGTGTGAAATGGAGTTGAGATTCTCCACCATGTATTCTCCTTTTCTTTATCATACATTAGAGGGGCCATTTTATAAAAAGAAAATTTCCATAGACAAGCTTAGTAGCTCACTTGCCGGTCGGAGGGATGTAGAAAAATCTTGAGTGAGATATAGAGAAGAATAATTTGAGAAAGAGAGAATAAATACCTGATAATCGTGGAGAAGATTTAGGAAAACTTCAATGTCTACTAATTACTCTAATGTTTTATCATTTATGAAATTTTTGAGAGAAAAACAGGGAATGAAAGGGAAGATTAAGGAGAGAATAAATAAGATGAAAATATGAGAGAAATTCATGGATCTTGAATTAATTTATAATTAAAATGTACCTTTTACTCCTTAAAACTAGGGTTTAATGGTAACCATCATATCCGCTGGGCTCTATGTACCTCATATCACGGGCATCATCAGCGCACAGGGGGCTCTTTGGCTCTTTGAACCTCCTATCATGAGTAACAATCTATCATTCTTACCAAGAAGACCCTATTGTGTACATAAATCATATATTGTATTTTCTTGTAGATACTAATATTTTAATTTCAAAAAATATATTATAATATCTTTACTTTTATGATAAATAAATAATACATACAACACAATGATATAAAGAAATTGTCTGCCCTCACTATTAGAAACTTCGTCTCCTTCCAAACCTGAGGAACAGCATTCTATAACGTTGTGAGGTCGATTACGCTGTGAGACTGATCGTATATCCCATGAAAGTACCTGCTTGATCAAGCTCTGGAACTCATCTGGCGATGCATAGAGTGATGCATTCACCTGAAAGGGAGGGGAAAAAAATAAAATAAGTTAAAGACCAAGCTTATGAGATGGCATC
Source organism: Hakea prostrata (assembly GCF_041222555.1). Classification (NCBI taxonomy): domain Eukaryota; kingdom Viridiplantae; phylum Streptophyta; class Magnoliopsida; order Proteales; family Proteaceae; genus Hakea; species Hakea prostrata. Next base: position 7,604,965 of record NC_142606.1, read on the forward strand.
CATGATGTGGTGCTGTTGCACAGCTGCCAAATAAGCAAACCCATCATGGTAACATGAATAAAAGATGATAGTCCCTCCAAAAGGAATTTTATTTGTCCTAAAATGAAAATGGGAGGCTAACATTCTTTGATGAACAAGGAAAGAGAGAAAGGTACATCAGATAAGAAGGGTCAGTATATCTGGGATTTGTACTAATCAGATTGTAAGTGCCTCAATCATATGCTTTGACTGCTTTCTTTGAAGACCTAGTCTAGATTCCTCAGTGATGTAGTAGACCTTCAATGGCTGAACAAGCTTGACCCACACTGCAAATCTAGATAATAATAATTGGTTCCAAACTGGGTTTTTAGTTCCACAGGGGTATCCGGAGTCTATTGTATATTTCTTACAGAGATATCTTGTAATTTGAATTTAACTTTATTATATTGGATGAGTTATCTCTACTAGCAGGTCAAGAGTCTGATGGAGTTCAAGCTGGTTTTAAATTTCCTTTCAGTTGCAGATTGTGATTAGGAGCAGGTCATGGACTAGTTGCTTCAACGATTCTTAGAGTCGAATAATTAAGCATTGAGTGGTGTACTGGATTTTGGCCTTTTCTCATGATTGAAAACTGATGCCTGTCTGTACCAGATTTGGTTGACCATTCTGATCTCTCTTCTTCTGTAGCTCCATTGTTCCCTTAAAAATACATGAGCTCACTGCAACAACCTACACCTCAGACTTACTTACAACCACACAATATGAAGAGTGGAAAACAAGGAACAATGTAAAAGCTAGGACAGACAAACCAATACACACTGAAAAATATTCTCTACTTACGGTGCAGAAGGAATTTATCAAAATCATGACCCTGAAACAGTCTCTAATTTTAGATTATCTCAGAACAATCTTCCCACTTCCTGTTTAAATCTCACTACACGACTTCAAGCACTCCAGACATGGATTTTGTCACAAGCCTTTTTTGTGGTCACCCAGGAAGAGGGATACTTTAATCCCTTACCACCCAAACTCCCATCAAGATTTGTAAGAATAAGGATAGACTTCATGATCTATAGGTTGATTCATCAAGAAAACTAGTTCCAATCAGTTGAACATACCCTGTCCTAATAGTGTCTCCATAAATTCTCAACACTCATCACGGAGTACAGTTAAAATTAGTACTGACATCCTTAGAAAATTCTAGAAACCATTGTACCGTCGAATTTTCAATATTAATGAATAAAGAGAATTGTAAAAAACAAGGACTTCTAAGTTCAAAAACAGACGAACTGATAGATGGGATGATTAATGCAAACAAAAACTTACAGCTGTCACCCAGCAATCGGCAAGAGAGGAAGAGAATTCCTGGGAGAAGTTAATAGATGCAACGGCTAGCAATTTGTCCTCCTGAATAGATTAGACAAGCAACACAATACAAGAAATAATTTATAAAAATGTTTATCAAACTTTATGCAACTTTCTAACCTCACACACACAAAGAGAGTAGGAGATGAATTTAGCATACCATGTCGAAATCCAATTAATAATATTTCCTTCCAGAATTCATGCATCTATGACATCAGGAGAGCAAAACCATCCTTTTTTTTTTTTTTTTTTGGTAATAAAGAGTAGAGTAAAGCAATCTAAAGTGAATTTGTGGATGTTGATCATATTGGCAGGTACATATGTGGGAGCAGTTGTTCAACCCGCTTAACCCGAAATGATGCAGGAGCAGATTATATTAGTTTTATACAATTTAAATTTTACAAACAGCAAATAATTAGCTGAAACCTGCTTTCATGCTAAATGCACAGGGGAACTCAAAGGACCATGGCAGGAGGTGCAAAAGCAGGATATGCGAATCTACCAAAAAATATTATGTCAGGATACTTGCCCTTGTGATCAAGTTTCTCTTTCAAAAGCATAATGAGTATGACGACAAAACAGAGGAATGTACAGAAAGAGTACCCATGCAAACAAACAAACCTTTGAAATTCCCGTTGAAAAGAAAAAAGACCGCCGGAGACATCACTAAACCAACAGATACCTCTTGCAAAGAAGAATTCCTAGAGAATTTCCCAACCCCCGTCCAACCTATCCGATCGATATAATAAAGAAATCACTCTCTATGTGGTCGAATAGTGACCAGCCCTATTTGTATGCATCCAGACGATGGGCACGTTCCAAGATCTCCTGCAACGAGAACCTAACACATCGTTTAGAGTGGCAAACAAGATTTGACCCATTCTCGTGAATGCACTTCAAGAGATTGTCAAGGCAGCAAGTCAATGTTTAGAACTTCAGAGGTGAAATATTCACTACCATGTGATGATTAGTGGACAACCCCCCCCCCCTCTCCTCCCAAATAAAAGTAAATAATATATAAATAAATAAATAATTAAAGGGGTATCACAAGAAACAAGGATCACACATGGAAAATAGATAAAAGGCACCCAACAAGATGCTAAGTACTTCAAAGCAGTGAGCCAACTCCCAACAGAAAAGTCAACAACAATAAAAATTTTATTTCGGTAGATCGATACATAGCATAGGAAAAGATATTAAGGTTCAAGAAAAGAATGAAGTCAAGTGCCCCAATTGGTAACACCAGACACAAGCATGAGTTTGCTACTTTTAACTAGTCACTCTCATGACTCAAGTTGCCGAATATAAACTGTATGCAACCAAATAGCAAGTAGTTACACCAGATATATGCATGAGACAGTTGAGTAGTATAAAGATTTTTTTTTTTTTTTTTTTGGGGGGGGGGGTTTGGAGGGGGAGGGAAGACAACGGTTGGTAGACCATAATTGTAGCCCTGAGGTCAGGGCATCGCAACAGTCACTTAGCAAATTGCGTAGGAAAAATGCCTCCCCCCCCCCCCCCCCAAGACTCGGAAGCCTTTGGCACCAGGTTCACCCATTTTAGTATCAAGTTTGCATAGGTACTAAAAATCTGGTCTAAAGATTAGGGATGATGCAACCACAAAAGGAAGCATATTGGCAATAACCATCTTCAAACAACACTAAGGTGTATATAAAACTCAAATCAGTTTTGCCAGTCTGAACAGAGAGCTTGTGGATAAAACCGTCCTCACTGAAGTGATAAATTTCCAAAATATGAGTCACTCTCCAAAAAGCAGAACAAAATTTTGATACAGTACTACGATAAAAACTATACATGTTTTCTACATACAGAGAAACTGCACCAAGTGGAAACCTATAAGAAAGAGAGAATTACCATTACCCACTTAGGCACTGTTGCTTCCGGGATGCTGTCGCAATATGGTAAATAAGGTTTGACATCAAGTACAGACTGTTGATTAAAACAGTTATAACAATTAAGGAACCTCTTTGAGGCTACAATAACAAGCAAGGGACAAAACACACATGGATATTTCTATGCCTGGATCACATAAGCAATATAGGAAACTTACCGTGCCATCAACCAGGTCCACACCAGAAAGAAGAACCATACGTCCTTGTACTGCCTCCACCTAGAATGCCAAAGGATGAAACCCATTTAGATAGATGAATATATGTATTTATATCATACTACTAAATAGAAGTATGATATCCTTTTTCGTGGAAAAATTCACTCCCAAAATCAACTTTTTCATTTATACGAATTTATGATAGCTAGCTCGCTCACTCTCATGATGTTTCGAAATGACCAGAATTTGTTGATATTCTTTTGTTTTGACAATGGGTGCAATGAATCCAGAGCAATACTTAGGTCTCACCAAGTTCCTGTCAAATCACAGTTTCAGAGAAAATTCATCCATGGTTTGGAACCCTCGGTATAAAAGTCAAGGTTTTGAACAAAATGGGTTTAAATTTTAGTCATGTTGACTGGATTTTCAAACGGAAGGACATCAAAGCAAGGTAACCATCTTCTTAAAACATCCCCTGCACCTAGAAATGCTGATACACAAGCTTACAGAGCTAGTTAACAATTTTAGAGTCAAGGATGGGCACTATAGAGAAGTCCCCCTGCTCCTTCCAGCCCAGTCCCTCTCCTCCGTCTGAAAAGAAATAAAAATAAAAAAACCACTAGCTCTGGAAAAGTTAGCAGAGTGCCCAACCCGCACTCCAAGACTAACTATATTATGTTGAGTAGGCTAAGGCTCTACGAAGGGGTAAAAAGAGAGACTACAAGAAAGCTGCACCAATTGTCCTCGTACATCGCCTAGCGGCTTTATCGGGAAAGCTAAAGCAGATATGAAGCTCAAATTAAGCCATGGAACTGGTATTTGAGTTATTTCAGCAGTAATGAAACTCATGACTTAAGTTGTCCATGAAGAAGTTGAACCTGTCCTCTTTTTCGTGGATGGACCTCGCTAAAAATCCTACAATGACATTGCTGAACAAGCGTCATAGCCATAGGAAGTGTATTTGTTTGGAGTATCATACTACACAGAAGGGTAAAACTTTCCTTCCTTTCAGGGTTAAATTATGCCATAAAAGATGTTTATTCCTCACATGAGATCCAAGATTCCATGAGAAATGAAGTACAGATTAGCAACGGCTTTTAACTTTTCACCATAACAAGTTACAGAGTGCAATTATGATACTTCAATGCCCCTCACGCTATAAGCCGAAAGTAGATATTCAAAATACATTTTGTGGGGCATACAAGATTTATATTATATTCATGCATAATTCAGACTTACTTTGGCAACTGTAAGCCCAATAGGGCATAGTCGATGTGGAGATCTAGTAGCAAAGACTCCCATTTTGCAACCTTTAAGTCTTGGTACTCTAACCTGTTCATTTTAAAACACTTCCAGCCACCAGTTGATAGGAATCTCATGAACATAAGAAACAAATAGTAAATGAATGTAACCTATATAAATAACAATAGTAGAGTATCATAGACATACCTTTGCCTTGAACTTTGATTGAGCTGGTTGCTTCCATAACTTTTCCAGGTCTGTATTTAAATGAAAAACATAAAGAATCCAACAATGAGAATACTCTCCAAGACCTTCAAGGGCAGCTGGAGGAACCCGGCCAGAATCAAATATTAAACATGCTCTAGCAAGAGGTACAAGCAGAGGTTGTCTTGGCGTCCCATTTCTGTAGAAATGAAAGTGATAGATAATGTGACATATAGCGTAATGCAACTATACAAGTACCTTGGTCAAACACTGGGCATTACATGCCATGCAAACATAAACGGATTGATATACACGAGAGTAGGCAGCATTTGGAACCTAAGTAACCTAATAGAATCAAAGATAAAAGAGCACATATAATTTAATTTTCTTTGCCTCGAACTAAATCCAATATCCACAGCAAGAAGTATCTGCAAATAATATAGCTGATACAAAAGCCCCCAAAAAAATTCTCCAGTCAATGCTCTCTCTCTCTCTCTCTCAAACTTGAAAATATTCATTTAGATACTTCTTCTTCAAATCAGACATGTGGTATCCCATTTTTTCACCAATTTCATGGACAAGTTTATCACCGTCCAAAAAGATTTGGAAAAAAATTGGCCTCCATTTAGATCTTCAAATCAGACATGTGGTATCTCATTTTTTTCACCAATTTCATGGACAAGTTTCTCACTGTTCAAAAAGATTTGGAAAAAAATTGGCCGTCAGAAGTTCCATAACAAAATCTTGGCCTAATAACACCTTGCTTGGCTAAATTACAAACACAGTTATTAGCAGACAGAAACTTCCAGTGAAACAAGATCATATTAGAAGCTAATGGATAATTTATCTAAATACATTAATCTCAAGGAGCACTCAGGGAAATTAGCTCAATCTCGCACAATGCCAGCTCATAACCTACTCCAAAGACATTGGGGATGCAAGCCCACAGGAACAGCAGCTCAGTCTTGTTATTTCTTTTTAACCTATAGATCGACAACACAAATCATAGTGGTCACAGCACCTAGGTGGTGCAGGGCCTTGGAAACTGGAAAGAGGGCAAAAGATCAAGTCAATGCCAAGAGGGAGTCAGCCTAGTTAACCAAGGTGCCTGCACATTAGGTAATGCCTTGAGAACTCTTGAATACAGACCAAGAAGGAACTCCCCACATAAGATGTAAATTATTCCAATAATTGTCAGGCAGGTAAAATAAGAAGCACAGTTAATGTTCAGCTTCAAAAAAACCTTAGGAGGCATGTGGACATCAATGCTGGTCTTTCTGCTCTGACAGTGGAAAAAATTACAGGCCCCCAATCCCTATTATTGTGCTCATTTGTCTCTTCATGCCATTGTGAGGCTAGGTTCCCAGTGGTTTTCCAATAATACTTCAATGAGTGGTGAACAAGAGGAACAGAAGATTATTCAAAGGCTGCCCTTATGGGAAGAAGCTGTAATGAAAAGGTTTTGCAGTAATGATGGCCTTGTACATGTTAGCACTCAACAATCAACATTACTGACTACAAGCTTAATCACCCAGGACCATATCTGCCCACTAAGTAAAGCATGTGAGACGCCTACAGTTGCCTAATTCACATTCACTACCATTTACTTGGTCATCCAACGATTACCACTGAACAATAAGCATGCATTTTCAGACAGGCTGTTACCAATTTTATCAATGCATGCTGAAATAGATGTGCGTCTAAGCTCTCCACATATGTATTTTTCCACTATAAATTCTATGCGTATATGTTCAACAGTATAACTAATTAATAGTTTAAAAACCAAATCTCATCCCCCCCCCCCCCCAAAAAAAAAAAAAAGAACAAATAAATAAATAAAGAATATCAATTGTTATCAGGGAAGGCAATTACCTTGTGGTAAAGCATGACTGAACGACAGCAATGGGTGTCATGGGATAAGACACTAGCTCCAACTCGTCAGAACTACGTTTTGTGACCTGTGTCAATGCTTCCCTCAAAGCCTACAGGGAACATTTCCAACCAACAATATGAACTCGTCTAGATTAAAATAACCAATGAAAATACAAAGATGAATGAAACGGACTTTCAGGTAGGAAGAGAGTACCTTCTGAGATACCCTACCTTGCCTCTCAGAAGCACATTTCTCTAAGGAGGCCCTGAGAGAGGTCTCAAGTTCACGAACCTTGGACCTCAAACCCCTCGACTTTCTCCTGAAAATGAGAACTTCCACACGAGCAAACGAAGTCAAATTCTTCCAATACAGGAAATGAAACGGATATAAGAGAGATTCCTCCGATCAGCGGAGGCGGACAAGTACCCAAAACAGCTATCGAAGCGGAAACCGTCGCAACGACTAACGCGATGGACGCCCTTAGCCACTTCGCATTTTCGGAGGCAGCCATGGCCACGAGGTGCTTCTCAACACCACGCTAGCCTCAGTGTCTTGCTGCTCTGCGCCGCAATAGATTGCGGACTCAGGTAGAAATCGACAATAGATCGGCCGCTAGAGATCGAAATCCATCTGGCATCGTGAGGGATCCGAATCAACAAGAGCCGCTTCGACCCGAGGTAAAGAGCCAAGAAGGACAACGGTCACCAAAGGCTAAAGAGGTTTATAGAAGGCATTTTATGATCAAGGGAACAGTTCCTTGTGAAGCTTACGATCATGGGATTTTTATTTGCGGCAGCAGCTGCCTGCTGCTGCCGACGGCTGAGATTAAGCCATGTCATCATGATTTAACTGAATGGTTGAGATTTAAGCATGAGGGATTGATGTGTAAATATTAGTTTTTTGTTTCACACTTTAAGGATTGAATTTTATTAATTTACAATGTTTCATCAAGTACCTCGGAACCCTAGCGAAACCTATCATGTCTGTTTCTTTCCTTCGCCACCCCTGAAGAAGCAGCAGCCGAGCGTCGCCGCCGGAAGCGGTGGCTTCGAATCGAACCCCCTCTCAATTCCTTCTGTCACTCCCAACCCCAAAGAACATCGACCCATAAACCCTAACCCTAATGCTCCCAAAATCCGTCTCTGTTCTCTCACCGGCAATCGCCTCAACCTCCACAACCGAATCCTTACCCTCATTCGCCAGAACGATCTTGATGAAGCTGCACTCCTCACTCGGCATTCAATTTACTCCAATTGCAAACCCAGGCGATTCATCGTCTTCAAGAAAGAAGAATAAGGTAATACGAAGCATGGTGACAACCTCCGAGACCACTTCTGATGACACACAGTATACATATTATTCCCAAATAATAAGAATCGCTCTTCAAATGGAAGCAATCCACCCAATTTCTTAGCAAAAACAATACACGAAAACCCAAATTACCTTCCGAAACAACCACGCCCAGATGCATACATAAGAGAAAAACCAGAGAAAAACCCAGATTTTCCAAAACCCAGTTCGATTTGTTGTTAGCAAAGTTGAAACACAACAGATACACACTAATAAATCAGGAATCTATCAGTGTTACTGTCACCGGAGTGCCCTGGTGTTGCCGTGATCGTGCTCCCGAACATTGTCCGTCATCTGAGAACTGAGAAGACAACATGGAGAGATAGGGTTTTTAAATACCGAGTGAAGGAGAGGGACTTAGTAAAGTAAATTAATAAAATTCAATCCTTAAAGTGTGAAACAAAAAACTAATATTCACACATCAATCCCTCATGTTTAAATCTCAACCATTCAGTTAAATCTTGATTACGTGGCTTAATCAGCAACAAAAGAATTAAGTGTGGAAAGAACCAACAAACATAACCCAATAACTCGTGGATCGTGATAACTATAAAGGAGGGAAAGAAATTACTAGTCATTACACGTGCATCCTGTTGATCACTAGAGAGATTTCACTTCTAAACCATCAATGCTCTAAAATTCTCTGCATAAGCCATGGAAGATTATATCTGTATACAGTTTCGATACATCCAAATAGATATTTAACTTACCATCCAAAGGACTTCTTTTTCTCTTTTAAATGTTCCATTAGCTGCTTCCAGAAGAAGGGATAGGTTGACAAACTTAATTGTGAGATTCATATCGTCCAGCATGAACATGATTAACATCATCTGTATGCCAAGCTACTGCATAAGGGAAGGAAAAATCCATAGCATTAGGATGTATAACAATGAACTAGGACACCATGCAAAGCAAATACATCTGTATTCTAGTTCATAAGTGAAGTACATAAAGAAGCTTTGCATCCAGGTTCTGGAGGTGAATCATATATCATTGGGTTCATTCATTTTATAACCAGAAACAGGCCCTGTTGCATAACTTGTATCGCAGCCTTTGCTTTTTGAACATCATATGCCCATGAAAATGATGTAAACAGCTCCTAGTAATGTATTAAAATAAAAATAAAAATAATTAATTCAAATGGCTGAGAAGATTTCACAAGCTTGGAAATAGGATACTCAAAACATTACCATTTGGCAGCTCTGCCTTTTGAGTACTCCATCTATTAAGAAATAATAATGACAAGTTTACATGCACATTTATGAAGTACGTGTACTTAAACAACCTCTCTTTATGGGCATCCCGATTCAAAAACTAGATAGAGGAGTAGCAACCTATAAGAAGAATACACAATGATAACCAAAAATATATTTTAAAATGGTCACATTTTGAAGTCAATACATATTGGAAAACAACCCCTATGGCTGCTGAATGTATTGCCTTCAAATTCACTTCCAAAAGAAAAAAACACTTCTCCTATTGAGCCAAAATACAAATAAAGAGTATATTACCATCGAAGGAATTCCTGTCATTTTTTATGATGTGAAAACACTTAAAACACTACCCAAGGTCACTGTGACTCATAGATCCAAACTCCCCACATCAGCTAGAATTTTCAGTCAAAGGCATCTTCCTTGTTCCTCATTCAAAAGAGTTGCTATCTTTTCTTCTAGAGCAAACAACAACAACAACAACAATAAGCCTTTTCCCAACTAAATGGGGTCGGCTACATGGATTCTTGCCCTCCAATCGGTTCTGTTCAAGGCCATGCTAGATACAAGGCCTAAGCTATACATACCCTTTCTCACCACTTCTCCTAAGGTTATCTTAGGTCTACCCCTAGCTCTTCTAGTTCCTTCAATATGGATTATATCACTTCTAGAGCAAACATCAAATAAAATACTTCTCTCTTTGTCTAGGAAACACAATATGCCCTCGGACCACTGAATCCATACCAAGCCTCCCTTTTCCCGATGATGAAACAAATCTATGCTCTGCGTCAATTACCCAAAAAAGAACATCGGGATTCTTGACCGCAGACGAAATAAACAAAGAAGGATATGGGAAAACAGAAGCCCTCATGATGATCAATCAATAGGTGAAGCTGAATAGCAGGATAAGATAACAAAAGCATTGCCAGGCTTCAGTCAGTTCCCCACCCCCCCCGTTATGGATATCCCAAGGAAAAGACTCATTGATGTTACCTCGGAGTTTGAGTTCTGCTCTCCAGCCTCCCTCTTGAAGGCTGTTGTCCCCCCTCCCCCCCCCCCCCCCCCAATACATTCTTTTCGCCATTTGGAACTCTTTAATAATATTTACTTATTCATCAAAAAAAGAAAAAGCAAACATTTTATTTGCTCCATGTGACCTTGTGTGAAATAAAAAACCATCTCACCTTCCAGAGGAATCAACAAGAGTGATTGTACAAGCTCTCCAAAGAACAAAATTGATCTAGTCACCTATAAAGCCATACAATAATAGAAAGGAACTAAATTAGCAACAAAAGACCCAAATGTAGCCCGAAAGCAACGACTATTACAACAAGACACCTTTGCAACCGTTAAGCATTTTCAAAGGAAAAGAAAAAAAGGGGGGGGGGGGGGAAATAAGTCATCTCACCACTATTCTGCTAATCATCAAGAAATTTGGCTATAGACTTTCGAACCTCGAAATTCTCCACATGGGCGATGGAAGATTTATAAAAATAAATAAGGTCTTAGGAACATGCATATAATCCCGCAATAATGAACATCAATAACGTAATGTCTAGGCCAAGTTACAAACAAAAGAAAGTAATATTTGAGAAGTGAATTGGAACTTACAAAAATGTTAAATATACAAGGCATTTGAAAGTAGTAACAAAATGAAGTAGAAGACCCACCTTATGCAAAAAAAAAGAAGCAACCAATCTAGAACTCAATAAATGTAGTACGAAAAAAGTTTGTATGCAAGTTTTGAAGTCAAGATCGTAAATCACCCGGTTACATTCTTTTAATCACCAGAAATTGGCTATTTTGTAACATAACTTGCATCCTTCCGCTTTTGTGAACATCAAATCATCCATGGAAACAACGTCAAGCATCTACAAATAAGACAGCTTTCAAGATTTTGCTTAAGGAATTCAGCATCACAAAAAATACAAACCATTCATGCCAACTTGAGTCATTAATAGTTTGTGAAATGTTTAAAATTTAACATCCTATAATCTTCAAGATTTTTTTCTCCTACTAGCAATGATACAAGTCCTCTTATCCACTGTAGCAATGTCTACACAGCCTTGCCTCTCGCTTCCACATATTTTGTGCTTCAAGGACTTTATATCATTTATTATGGTGGTAAAACATTAACCCTAGTGGGCTTGGTCATTGTGACTCATAGGTCCAACCTACTCACTTAAGCTAGAAATTTCAGTCAAAATCAACTCCTTTGTTCCTCATTCATAGGACCTACTATATTATCTTCCTAAGCAAACAGCAAACAAAATACTTCTCTCTTTGTCTTTGTCTAGGCAAACCCACCCTGAATCTACACCAAGCCTCCATTTTCCTAAAGATGAAACAAAAGTATGCTCTGAGTTGATGACCCTAGAAAGAAAATCAGGATTATGGATAAGAATAAAGGAACAAGGATATGGGAAAATAGAAGCCTTCATGATGATCCACCAGTAGGTGAAGCTGGATATGAAAACAACTTACTTGCTCCATGTGTGCTTGGATGAATAAGAAAACCCTCTCACCCTACTAAGAAATCAACAAGAGTGATTGCACAAGCTCTCCGTAGAGCAACATAGAGCTAATCACCTATAAAGCCACTCAATAACAGGAAGGAACCAAAATCAGCAACAACTTGTTCAGACACCCTTGTGATAACTATTAAGCATTGACAGGAAAAAGAAGGTTGGGGAGGGCAACAGTCATCCCCCCCTAAATCCTGCTAATCATTCAAAAAAATCTACTACAAAACTGTCGAACATCAGAATTTTCTGTATTGGCCAAGGAAGATTTCTAAAGATAAGTAGTAAGGCCATAGGCTTCCAAATAAATAATAAGATCTTAGGCTCCCCAATCGATATTTAATTAAGCATTTGAAGGACATCTTTTCTCATTTGCATGTTAATTAGCCGCTTCAACTTAGAAACAAGGAGACATATCACCAGCAAGACATGAATCTCAGTAACATTATTTCTAAGCCAGATCAAACAAAAGGAAAGCTGATATTTGAGAAGCAAATAGGAGTCTATTTAAATGTTTTTCTTTTTTCCTTTTTTTGGATGAATGAAGAGATTCAATAACCAAAAGGGGAATACAAGAAACAGAGCATTTGAAAGCAGACAGGCACAAAGCAAAGCAACTCAGAGAAAAAGACAACGAAACCCCAAGGCTAACATAAATGTTAGGAAATATATATGGCATTTGAAAGTAAAATAATGAACTAGAAGACCCACCTTATGCAAAACGATGCTACGAAGTACGAAAAAGCTTTGCATGCAGGTTCTGAAGACAAGATCGTAAATAGTTACATTCTCTAAATCGCCAGAAACTGGTTCCTGTGTTACATAGTTGTCAAGGCATCACCGCATCACCGCATCACCTAGGAACCTGGTGTCACCTTCTGGCTTAGGTGACGCCTTTTCACCTTGGTCTCGCCTCGCCTTGACAACTATGCATTGTTACCTGACTTGTACCATTTGCACCATTTGCTTCTATGAACATCAAATCATCCATGGAAACAAAGTTACAGTCGCAAATAAAACAACTTCAAGGATTTTGCTCGAGTACTTCAGCATCCTAAAACATCACAACAAATATGAACCATCCATGCCAACTTCAGTCATCAATAATTTGTAAGAATGTTCAAAAATTTTAAATCCTACAATCATCCATATCTTTTCTCTTGCTAACCAATCTTAGTCCCCTTTTGAAACTTTTGACCATACATTTCATATGTTCTAGCCATTCACATAGCATCACCAAATGATTCAAGTCCTCTCATCCACCATAGCAATGTCCACGCAGCCTTGCACCTGCTTCATGGAGAGCCTGTTCTATGTTTCAAACCCCAAACCCGATGATTGCAATAGTACAACTTAACCATTGCACAAAAGGGTCATCCCCCGAAGAATGACTCATTTATGGTTGGTAAAAGCATTTTCCCCACTGGTTCAGTGTGTCAATTTCACCCCAAAATCGTAATGACCTCTGAGTTTCAAGTGAACAAATTACCCAATTTAGCCACAAGATTAATCCCAAATGTAAAACATCCTTTATACAGTTAGACTTACTTCTTAACTCAACCATTCTACCTTGCTTTTTACAAATTAGGAAGTTGCAAGACTAGAAACTAGGACAGCAGAATATCCAAGCAAATGTAAAGAACCTAGCTCACCCAACCGTCGATATCAAGGTAATATTACCTCGGGGGCTGAAGAAGGAAACATTAAGCAAGCCATCCGAGAGAAGGTGTAGAGCCCTTGAGCGCCATTAATCCCCCTCTTATTCCCTTCCAATGTTTTCTCGGGCTTCACCGAAAAAGAATCATAGGAATTTATCATGACAAGTGGAGAAAAAAGGACAAGGCACATCAAATACAGCTTTGCTTCTATTTATGGCCTCCTAGGGTCTAGGATCACCTGTCTTGCAACCTAGTCGGTTGTAACTCACTCCCCAGATTTTCTTTTTTCACCTTCAGGGCTTTGGTAATGAATTTACGTATTCATCCAATAAAAAACATAGCTTTGCTTATCTTATTGCCTTCCTTCTAGGACATGCTAATTTGCACAGGTCGGCCACAATTTGCCATGTGCCTGCATGCTAGTAGTATCCTAGAATTCCCAATCATCACAACCTTTGTAACTCCTCCAATGAGCTTTCATGACTCTGATGAAAAATAAAAGTGGTAACAGCTGTAAAGATTCACAAGAAAATTCAGCAAGTACATATTCACTGATCATTTGTGGATAACTTAAAATCTTACAACCCTATAATCTTTCTAAGACTCCAAGGTTTTATCCCTATAATTAAACGTAGATTTATTGCAAGTTTGCAACCTACTAAGGATTCTTGATTAAAAGAAAGGACGTCAAATCACATAGTCTCATCTTCAGCCCAAATAGGAAAAGACGAACCATTCTTTGCACCTCCTTGAGTAACGAATGAGATAGTGTGAAGTTAAGGATTAAAATATCTCTTGTTCACGGAACTCTTTAGTTCCCTTACGAGATTTTGGAAATTCTGCTAGCATACCCAACGTAAGTTAATAGTGAATCACATGACATCATCAACTCAAGTTCTTCCATCCATTGTAGCAGATGTGTACACAGCCATGCACCTGCTTCTTAGAGAGGATGTATCCATATTTCAACCCAGCAACTAGGTGATTGCAATAGCACAACTTCACCGTTTTCCGCCCCCCCACCCCACCCCCCGGTAAGTGAAGGAAAATAGCATTATCTAGTAAAACAAGACATTGTAATCCTTGGCATGATCGGGGATGAAATATGTGCTTGCATAGCCTAAGGAGATTAAGGTAGCACAAGTTAACTGCTCCACCAATCTAAGCCGAGTTACGGGTATTTGGTAGAAAATTTTTCCCCACTTATAGTTTCACCCATATTGACCTATTAGTTTTAATGGAATAGGTCATAAATTCACAACATCAAGCACAAAGGTATTGCCATCCATTGTTCGCTTAGACTTGCAAAATCCTAGCATTATACCTCGCATCTACAGATTATGAAGTTACAGTATTAGAAATGAAATTAGGACACTTCAGAATATCAAAGTAACTAATTATTTTAAATCTCAAATGAACCAAAATTGACCAACTATCAAATGATCCAGATAACAAAACCTCAAAGGCAGGAAAAGGCCAGAATATACAAGCAGTCTAGACAATGGGTAGAAACCATAGTGCATTGTTAATCCTCCCCGCTTTCCCGTCCATATTTCTTGTGCTTCACTAGAAAAAGAGAGAGGAGAAAGAAAGGATAAAGATAGAGCACCTCAATATTATGCTTAACTTATCACCAGGGCTATCTTTCCCTCTAGTACTTCTAATTTTCATCAATTAACCACAACTTGTCTTGTGCTTTCATGATATTAGATCCCCGGAATTATAATCATCGCACAAACCTTTCTTATTCCTATGATGAGCTCTCATGACTCCGATAGAAATCACGGTAACGAATTAACGAAAGTTCATAAAATAAAAATCCTAAACAGGTTTAGTAGAATCACTGCAAAAAGTCAAAACCATTAGTATATTTTCTCAAAAAGATCAAAATGTAAGAAAGGAATGGAAGGATAAAAGTTGTCTAGAAAGTCTCTCATAATGCATAACGGCAGTTGTTTATTCTATACAATTAAAATATATTACCCATGCCCTCCAAGGAAAAGGACCATTGTTTTTCCCGGGATCTTGGCTCTTCTTTTTTGGCCGACTAGTAGGTTGTAATTCCCCTTCCCCCCTACCTTGTACATTCTTTTCTCTCCCCTTACGAGGCTTTGGTTAATGAATTTTTTCATTCATGAACCCAAGGGACTGGTACTGAGTTTATGCACAATACAATCAGATAAAGAAATAGGATTACAATTGTTCGAAATCAAGCTTTAAACAATCAAAACAGTAGCTGAACTGAAAGGAAAACAGAGAAGAAGAAGAAGAAGAAGAAGAAGAAGAAGAAGAAGAAGAAGAAGAAGAAAAGAGGAGAAGAAGCAGCAGCAAGAGCGAGCTGCGATTCTAGATAGAACTCCTAGAATCGCAGGCTGACTTTATTTATAGATTCGAATGTCAATGTTACAGCTTGAGAGACAAGAATACTTGTCTTCTAAAAAGGATATAAAATACAACCCATGGACAGAATTCACTAACTCAAAAATCTGTCCCAAATAGAAAATACAGAAAACGAAAGTTTTAAAATAGAAACCATGCAACTCAAATTCTTCAAAACTTGTGCACCAAGGATCCTTCTGTAAAATTAAAAAATAACATGAGCACCAAGTCTGCTGCCTGGGTCATGCGCACAAAGGCAGCAGCCTTGACTCTTGCGCAATTCTCAACAATAATATTATCCATATCTAAGCATCCCTTGGCTAGGATAATTAAGCACCCAATGAAGTTTCTAACCAACTATAAACACTATAGTCACCCATCCTAAGTACCAAAAAGCTATTCAATAATTCACCCGGAAAAAAGAGCTATTTAATTAGCCACAGATGGTAACAATTATGGAAATCCAAGATAAACACATATAAAACAGGCCATTATATATACCTGCTAAAGCTAAGGCAAGATAACACTCGAAGGACTTCCATTTCTGTATTAAATATTCCACTAGCTACTTCTAGATAAAAAGAGGGAGAGGTTGACAAAATTCATTGGGAAAAACATATCATCCAGCATTAACGTGAACATGATTAACATCATCTACATGCCAAACTACCATAGAAGAGAACATAATATTCGATTAGTGAATGGAGGAGCGTACATAAATAAAGTAAAAATCCATAGCATTAGAGTGTACAACACTGAACTAGGATACCATGCAAAGCAAATGCATCCTTATTTTAACTCCTAAGTGAAGCACGTAAAGAAGCTCTGCATCAAGGTTCTGGAGGTAAATCATATATTATTGGGTTCGTTCATTTTATGCAAAAAAAGTGCAACCATTCTAGAACTCGTGAACTGAAGTACGAAAAAAAGCTCGCAAGCGTGTTCCCAAGACAAGATCATAAATCACCGGTTATATTCTTGTAATCACCGTAAACTGGCTATTTTGTCACATAACTTGTAGCTTTTGCATCCTTTACAATTGTGAATGTCAAATCATCACAAAAAATATGAACCATCCATGCCAACTTGAGTCATCAAAGATTTCAAAAACTTGCTAACGAGAATCACGATCAAATACACATTTCAAAACCCTACACTTGAGAGCTCCAATTTCACAACAATGGTGGCTTGGGTGAGCTTCCAAAGCCATCAAAGCCTGAAAAATATGGAATAATTAAATACCGATTGCCAATCAAATACGTATATACCAATTGATCTTCCAATACCATAACTATCTTTACCAGAATGCCATTTACTTAATAGTCACAATGAAATAATTAAAGATATTATGGGTTTGAATGCGTGCGTACATAGTACATACACTTACCAACCTCTTTATGGGGCATTTCAATTCAGTAATCAATAAAAGAAGCAAACAATGATGACTACAAATACAATTGAAATTTGACATCCTACTAATATCTTACAGAATTATTTACTCCCGCTAGCCGCGCTAGCTCCCTTTTTGAAACTTCCGATATCGGTTTGACCATACATTTCATATGTTTCTAGCCATTCACATGGCATCAGAAAATGATACAAGTCCTCTCATCCACCATAGCAATGTCTACACAGCCTTGCACCTGCTTCATGGAGAGGTTGTCTCTATGTTTCAAAACCCAAACCGATGATTGTCATTGCACAACAAAGCTCACCCACCGTAAGGCCATTTCATGCGAAGTTGGTTAAAACATCTACCCCACTAGTTCATCATGCCGCTTTCAATCTTATTGGCCTCTTAGTTTCAATTGGATAGATTGCCCAATTTAGTTACAGGATCGATCCCAAATGCAAAACATCCTTTATAATTTATGCGATTAGACTTAGTTTATAACCCTACCATTCTACATTACCTTTTACAAATTATGAAGTTGTAGTACAAAAAGCTAGGACAGCAGGATATATCAAAGCAAATGAAATTATTTCAAATCACAAGTGAACCTGGCTCACCCAACCATCAGATGTCAAGACAATATAACCTCAGGGGCATTGGTAATCCAGACAAGGTGTACAGCCCTTTGAGCACCATTAATCCTAATCTAATTCCCTTCCAAAGTTTTTTGGGCTTCACTGAGAAAAAAAGATAGGAATCTATCATAAAAGTGGAGAAAGAAAGGATAAGGCACATCAATCACAGCTTTGCTTCTATTCATGGCTTCCTGGGGTCAGGGCTCCCCTCTCTTGCCTCCTAGTCATCTGTAACCTACCCCCTTGTACTTTCTTTTTCCCCTACGGGGCTTTGGTAATGAATTTATTTATTCACCCCCGCCCCCCCCCCCCAAAAAAAAAAAAGGGGCCACAGCTTTGCTTATCTTATTGACTTCCTTCTAGGTCTGCTGATTTGGAACAAAGTTGGCTGCGGTTGTCATGTGCTTGCATGATAGTAGTATCCTGGAATTCCCAATCATCATGCAACCTTTGTAACTCCTCCAATGAGCTTTCATATCCCTAATGAAAATAACCGTAAGTGGTCAACAAAAATTCATAACTAAACAACTGTAAAGAATCACAAGAAAATTCAGCAAAGATATATTCACCGATAATTTGTGGAAAACTTGAAACCTTAAAACCCTAAAATCTTTCCAAGCCTACAAGGTTTTATCCCTATAATTAAACATAGATTTGTTGCAAGTTTGCAACCTAGTAAGGATTCCCTCAAATCCCATATTATTGAACCATTCTCTTCACATCCTTGAGTAACAAATAAGGTGTGCGAATTATGGATTAAAATATCTCTTGTTCATGCAAGCCTTCTCTAGTCCCCTTACCAGATCTTGGATATTGTGTTAGCATACACGTCATATGTTAAATAACGAATCACATGACATCATCAACACAAGTACTCCCACCCATTGTAGCAGATGCATACACAGCCATGCACCTGCTTCTTGGAGCGACTGTATCAATGTTTACCCAACAACCAGATGATTGCAATAGCATAACTTAACCGTTGCACCAAGCTAAGCAGACCTTTTACGTGTATTTGGTAAAAAGATTTTCCACACGTTTGGTGGGTCAGTTTCACCCATATTGACTTTGACCTATTAGTTTTGATGGAATAGGTCACATAACTTTAGAACATCAAACACAATTGTATATTGTCCATTGTACAATTAGACTTACTTGCAAAACCCTAGCATTATACCTTGCATCTAAAGATTATGAAATTAACAATATTACAAATTAGGACACCCCAGAAGATCAAAGTAACTAATTATTTTAAATCTCAAACAAACAACTTGACCAACTATCAAATGAACCAAGTAATGTAACTTTAAAAGCAGGAAAAGGCAAATTATGCAAGCAGTCTGGACAAGGGCTAGAACCCATTGAGCACCATCAATCATTCTCGCTTCCTTGTCTAAATTTTTTGTGCTTCGTTAGAAAAAGATAGATAAGAACTTTTCATTAGAAGTGGAGAAAGAAATAAAGATAAAGCACCTCAAAATGTAGGTATGCATAACTTCTCACCTGAGCCATCCTTCTTTCTAGTACTTCTAATTTTGCATGGATTAACCACAACTTGTCTTGTGCTTCCATGATATTAGATTCCTAGAATTTTAAATCATCAGACAAACTTCAAAACTCTCCCAGTGAGCTTTCATGAACATGATGGAAAAAACAGCGTAGTAATGAACATAAAAATTTCATTAATCCAAATCTTAAATGGCTTTACAAAATCACAACAAATTTTATGGTATCCATTCACTTATAATACATGGAAATTTTTGAATTTTAAACTCTAAAAACTACAAGGAATTTCCAAGCTATGTGTACCAAAAGTTAAAAATTGATGATCAAAGCCTACTAAGAATTCCTTGTCCATTTATGCTGCCCCCCCCCCCCCCCCCAAATCCAGATCAAAGCCTAATCAAAGGAAAGGACATACCCACATCATTATCTTCAGCATATACAAAAAGAACATTTCCACATCTTGAATAATTAGTAAGGTTCTTGAAAGCAATGTTTTCAAAGATCCTGTGTTTCATGGTTTTCTGCATTAGTACCCTTGAGAAATTTTCAATACCTTCACATGTTCCGAGCGATTGATATGGTATCATCAAATGAACAAGTCCTCCCATCAACTGCAGCGCACGTCTAGATAGCCACACACCTGCTTCACAGAGGCTGTTTCCATGTTTCATAACCCCAACTTTATGATCGCACTACCGCAATTTAATCGTTGCACAAATGCTCACCGACTCAAAGGACATTTCTTGTGCATTGGTTAAAACATTTTCCCCACTTGTCCAATAAATCAATTTCATTTGTAATGACTTAATTTTAATGGAGCAGGTCACGCAACTTAGCTACAAGACCAACCCCGCATGACAGCAATCCTTTATACAGTTAGACATACTTGCATACCTTAGCACTGTACCTTGCATTACAACTTCTGAAGTATATATTAGTAGAAATGCAGACAGTAAAATATCTAATTAACTGATCATTCCAAATATAAAATGAGTCTGACTCACCCAACCATCAAATAACAATAACCTAACCTCATAACCTGGATAAGGCCGTAGTATGCAAAGCGAGACGGAGAAGGTAGAGCCCTTTGAGCAACATCGATCCCCTTGTTTCTCTCCTGCCAAATTTTGTGCTTTTGTGCTTCACTAGAAATGGAAGATTGGAAAATGTATGAGAAGTCGAGAAACAAAGCATAAAGATAAGGCACATCAATCAATACACAGGTATGCATACCATGTTGCTGGTGTCATCTTTCCTTTCTAGGGCTGCTAATTTTGAACAAAGTTGACAATTTGCAAGGGCTTTCATGAGAGTAGTTCTGAAACTCCCTACCATCAGACACCTTTCTTATTCAGCAATGAGCTTTCATGACTCCAGTGGAAATTGCAGAACACTAATTAACAAAAGTTCATAAAATCAGAATCTTAAATGGGTTTAAAAGAAGCATTGCAAAATCGGCAGTATATTTTCTCAAAGATCAAAAGAAGAAAAAAATGTCAAGAAAAAAGTTGTCTCGAAAGTCTCTTATAGCAAGCAACGATGCATAATGGCAGCTGTTCATAAAATCGAATCTTAAATGGGTTTAAAAGAAGCATTGCAAAATCGGCAGATATTTTCTCAAAGATCAAAAGAAGAAAAAATGTCAAGAAAAACTTGTCTCGAAAGTCTCTTATAGCAAGCAACGATGCATAATGGCAGCTGTCCATTCTACACAACTAAAATATATTACCCGTGTCCCGAAGGAACAGGACCGCTGTTGTTTCCAAGGGTCTTAGCTCCTCTTTCTTTTCTCTTCCCTTCTAGGGCTCAGGTTAATGAATTTTTTTCATTCATCCAAATATATATATATATATATTACCTATGCTTTGCGTCAATGGTAACCTTCCCTCCTCCAATGAGCTTTCATGAACTTGATGGAACATAACCATAAGGGTCCACAAAAATTCATGAAATTTGAAACTGAACAGCTGCAAAGAATCACAAGAAAATTCAGCAATAAATATTAACTGATAATTTAAGGAAAACTTCAACTTTAAAACCCTATGAGTCTATGACCTTTCAAGCCTCCATGGTTTTATCCACATAACAAAATGTGGATTTATTGCAAGTTTGCAACCTACTAAGGATTCTTGATCAAAGGAAAGGACATCAAATTTCATAACATCATCTTCGGCCTAAATAGAAATCCATTAACATTCTCTAGGCATCCTTGAGTAACAAATGAGGTGTGTGAAGTTATGGATTAAAATATCTCTTGTTAATGACCGCCTTCTGTAGTCCCCTTACGAGATCTCAGCTATTGTGTTAGCATACACTTCATATGCTTATAGTGGATCACATGACATCAACAATACAAGTCCTCCCACTCTTTGTAGCAGATTTGTGTACACAGCCACGCACCTGCTTCTTGGAGAGCCTGTCCATTTTTAAACCCAGCAACCAGATGACTGCAATAGCAAAATTTAACAGTTGCACCAAGCTAAGACAACATTTTATATATATATATATGGTAAAAGAGTTTCCCCACTTGTTTACTGGGTCAGTTTCACCCTATTGAACTATTAGTTTTAATGGAATAGGTCACATAACTTTACAACATCAAGGCCCAAAACTATAACGTCCACCGTACGCTTCATCCACAGATTATTAACTTACAAAGCAGTAGAAATTAGGACATCTCAAAGCATATCAAAGTAACTAGTTATTTTAAATCCCAAATGAACCAACCATGACCAATTATCAAAACATCCAGCTAAGATTACCTCAAAGGCAGGACAAGGCCAGATTGAGCAAGCAGTCTAGAGAAAAGGCAGGACCCATAAAGCACCGACAATCCTCCTCGGTTTCTTGTCTAATGATTTTGTGCTTCAACTAAAAAAGACAGATGGAAACTTGTCATTACAAGTGGAGAAAGACAGGATAAAGACAAAGAACCTCAAAATGTAGGTATGCATAACTTATCACCAGGCCCATGTTTCCTTCTGGTACTTCATGGATTAATGACAACTTGCCTTGTGCTTCCACGATATTAGTTTCCTGGAATTTCCAATCATCAGATGAACTTCAAAACTCCTCCAATGACCTTTCACGAGCATGATAGAAATGCAGAGCAGTAGTGAACACAAAAATTTCATGAATCAGAATTTTTAACGGCTTCCAAAAACCATAATGAATCTAATGGTATCCATTCACATACAATTCAAGGTAACTTTAGAATCTGGAACCCTATAGTCTACAAGGAATTTCCAAGCTATGT
Organism: Hakea prostrata; assembly: GCF_041222555.1. Taxonomy (NCBI): domain Eukaryota; kingdom Viridiplantae; phylum Streptophyta; class Magnoliopsida; order Proteales; family Proteaceae; genus Hakea; species Hakea prostrata. Next base: position 7,627,606 of record NC_142606.1, read on the forward strand.
ATACCTATAATTAAAGGTTGACAATCCAAACCTACTAAGAATTTATGGTTGAAGGAAAGAACATCAGGACCCACATTATCATCTTCAAGCACATACAAAAAAGAACCTATCCAAATCCTTGAGTAACTAATAAGGTGCTTGAAAGTAATCGTTTCAAAGATCTTTTCTTTCATGGTTTCCTTCTTAAGAAATTTTCAATATCTTCACATGTCCCAAGAGAATCATATAGTACCATCAAATGAACAAGTCCTCCCTTCAACTGCAGCACATCTCTCTGCGTAGCCACACACCCGCTTCACCAGAGGCTGTTTCCATGTTTCAAACCCCCAACTTGATGACTGCAATGCTGAGACTTAACCGTTGCAAAATTGGCACACCCACCAAAAGGACATTTCCTGTACATTGGTTAAAACATTTTCTCACTTGTTCAATGGGTCACTTTCATTTGTAATGACCTATTAGTTTAATAGAATAGGTTACCCAACTTAGCTACAAGACCTACCCCACATGAAAACCATCATTTATACAGTTAGACAAACTTGTGTACCTTAGAATTGTACCTTGCATTACTACATCTGAAGTTTATACTAATAGAAATGCGAGACAGAAAAATATCTAATTAACCGATAATTCCAAATATAAAATGAACATTACATGCTCAACCATCGAATAAAGATAACCCAACCTCGGTTTGGAAAAGGCCGAGTATGCAAATGGAGAAGGTAGATCCCTTTGAGCACCCATCACAATCCCTTTGTTTCTCTTCTACCATATTTTGTGCTTCACTGAAATGAAAGATAGGAATATGTATGAGAAGTCAAGAAACAAAGAATAAAGATACGGCACATTAATACACAGGTATGGAATACCTTGTTGCTGGTGTCGTCTTTCCTTTCAAGGGCTGCTAATTTGGTACAGATTGACAAGTTGCAAGTGCATTTCTGATAGTAGTTTCCGAAATTCCCAACCACAGACAACCTTGCTTATTTCTATGATCAGCTTTCAATATTCCGATGGAAAATTTGCAGGAAGTAATTCGCAAAAGTTCAAAAAATCAGACATTTAAATGAGTCTAAAAGGATCATTGCAAAACCCAGCAGATATTTTCTTAAAGATCAAAAGAAAAAGAGCGATAAGGAAAGAAAGAAGTTGTCCGAAAGTGCATGGCATAGCAAGCAAAGATGCAAAACGGCAATTGTTAATTCTACACAATTAAAATATATTGCCTATGCAAAATACAATCGTATAAAGAAATGCGATTATAGTATCCATATTTAAGTAGAACAACACAAATATGGATATTTACCAACTGAAGAGATATATGAAGTACCATGAATGATTCCACCCCAACCCCCCCCCCAAAAAAAAGTACCATAAATGCAGGAAAGCTTCTGTTGGTCAATCTTTTGATGATAATAAAGCACCCAATGAAGCTTCCAACAAACCATAAACACTTCTTATTCACCCACACAAAGTACCAGAGATCTATTCAATAATTCATCCAAGAAAGGAGCTCATCCAAGAAAGGAGCTCAGCCACGATGGCAACAATTATGGGAATCCAAGATAACACAGTAAAAAACAGGCCATTATATGTACCGCTAACATAAGGCATGATAACATCCGAAAGCAACTTGCAAAGCCTTAATTGGTGATGCTAAAATTTGGGGGGAAAAAGCATCTACTGAATACTCTGCCCCAAGCACAGAGCTCCCCATCAGTTGATGCAGTTCATCAAACATGTGACAAAAAAATAATAAAAAAGAATCTATGTCTAAAAGGATATTTAAATCTCAAGGCCACATTTTAATAATTCAATTTCATATCATGGACAGCACAATTCTGAGTTACCAAAAATAAAAACGCAGCAGGGCATAATAAAAGTTTTACATTGCACTAATTAGATTTTTACCTGAATGATGCATGCTACAGCTTAGCCATTCAATATGCTTAATAAGACTTCAAATAATAGCAGAGCAATGTGACTGAAACTCCATCTCCTAAACACAAATGACCATCTACACAAATAAATTTAAAAATTCTCCTGAATATGAAGAAGTAACCATTCAGAAACTGAAACAAAAAAACCACATGATTTGAAGAGAATCTACTAACACCATATTAAAATATACTTTCCACTTTCCTTTTCCTTGACGGGCACCCTTTTCAGCACAGTCAATAGCTTTATGTTGTTCCTTTAGTTGTAGCTGAAAAGACCACTGAAAGGCATGTGATGAGATCCTTATAATAGATTTGATTGGAGGCTGAGGCCACTGAAAAGCCCACCCGCCCGCCCCCCCTTTCACTGATCTTCCCTTTCACACCTGCTGAACCTCTTCCATACTGTCACTTGTGAGTTGTGACTGCAACATTGCAAACAATTGTTGCTGAAGCCCAGAAGACACTCTTCATTCAAGCCGTTAACTGCTTCTGCTTATCCTCATCAGAAGAACCGGAGCACACTTATGCTGCTGTTCCGTCCTGTTCGGTCGCTGCAGCAATCAAACCAGCCTTGGATTGAAGATTGGGTTCTGTTCCAGCAGGACTTTTGAAGAGTGTGATCCCACTCAATCCCACTTTGGATCCTTGTGGCTGGCTGCATTATCTTGGAGCCCTAACTTTATTGTTTCATCACAATTTAAATCTCCTCTGCTGCTCACCAGAATTGAACCGAATTTGCAGCAAAGATGTATCTCATCAAGGATTACAGTCTTTCTAGCCAAACACAGTGGTGTTTTGCAAGTTATCCCATAACCTTCTATCTTGGTGTCACCTTCATACCTCAAACTCTCCAATGAAATTGACTGTAATTTGGAAGAAGGGTTCTCCTCACTTTCATGTACACCCAGACCTGAATTTTACACAGTTATTAAGGACTGTTTTGGTTAGAATTAAAGTTTCTACTCAAGATTTTTTTATACTTGATTCATGGCTGTATCTGGGGCTAGGTCAACCCTAATGTAGTCTTACATTAATATTAATACCTCCCTCAAAAAAGTATACATATTGGGCTCATACACTCAATATGTATACATATTAGGCTCATACACTCAATATGTATACATATTGGGCTCATACACTCAATATGTATCCAGACTTACACCGTCTGTAATTCCATCTGTACGCACGTGCACATAATGGATTAGGATTCATTGCAAGGGGCGAACCGCCGCACGGTTGTCAGCATCAGGAAATAAAGGGACGGTGAGATAAGAGAGGTCATGCCCTTGGATTAAAAGCTATTCTAGTAAGAAGAATAAAAAAGGGTGAACTAAGTGCTGAAGGCTTCTGCACAAGTAGAGTGGGGGGGGGGGGGGAATTGCAGCCTTACCCCAACAGCTTTTTCTCTCTTTCCTTTTTTTTTTGGGGGGGGGGGGAGGGTGAGGCGTTTCGATGCCTTGATCTCACACCGCACCAACCACCGAACAAAGGCCCGCCCCTAGTAAGAAGAACCTAGATTGCAAATACTTTGGTGGTATATTTTCCGAATTTGAAGTTCTTCCTTTATTGGTTATAATCCTATAATTCCTTCATTTCAAGCTCATTACAAAATTCAATGTCAAACCTTATTTTTTAATAGATATAACTACTGTTATATATTGAAATTTAGACCCTACCAATCTCAGAACTTGCTAAATTGAATGCTTCCAGCATTAAAGCCCAACTTAAGCCAAAGGGATGAACAAATTGTTCCTTTCTACTAATAGTGCACATCATTAATAATGAGTATTTTATAGTACAGAGAGATGAGATGTCTCACCACTTCTTCCTCCTCTTGACTGATTAATGTTTTCGACATGCTCGAGAAATGGGCTTGCTTTAGTAGCTGATACCTAGAATTATCCAAATAAGGAGTTGTATATAATATAGTAGATTCAATAAACTCCCCTGAGATAACATTCTCTAAATTAAATTAGACTGCTAATCCTAATGAAGAACTGGAAGGATCAAGCATTTGATTTAGGGTATGAATTTCCTTTTGCCACAGCTCTTAGTGTTGAAGGATATATATTTCTATATGCAGCTTTCAAAACTGGGTAAGTAAACTACGATCTTAACCAATTCGGATGCGTCATTATGAACAAGAAGGATATGGATTACTACTTCCGTTTAGCTCAGACATATATTCAATGGAAAGGAAAGCAGTATTGTGAAATAATTCAAACCAGAATCCAAAAAGTAGTCAAATATTCCATTATGTTACCAGAAAAAACAGATAAGCCCTAGAAAATCTGCTTTCTATATAGATTGAATACACCACAATACAGCTAAAACCCTAAAACCTAAAAAAACCAATACAGAAAACAAATCATAGTAAACCCTAGACTATAATAATGAAACGAAACCCAATAGATGAGCAAGCTTCTCCGACCTGGGAGGATCAAAATCATCACTTGGGAGGAGAGGGATGTGAAAGTGGCGGGGTTCTGAGCAGACTGGCCTGTTGCATTTCAAGGTCGTTCAACTGCTGCTCTCTATCCATCTCTATGATAAGAGGAACCACCAGAATCAGGAAAGTCGTTCCTGCAATCCAGGCTGCTTTGCCGGTACTCTTGAAGAGCTTCTTTGTCACGAATGCCGCGTCGGAGACCACTCTCTTTCCATGATAAACCACTGGGGATTGAGAAATATGCTGGAAACCCTAGTTAGTGTACCATCATCGCTGCCTTTGCTCCAACTGTTTTGAGACGCCATGCCGACTGAGAGAGAGAGAGAGAGAGACTGCAAGAGAGACCGGAAGGCTTCCCCGGGCAATATGAAGAGATATAAGAAGCTTCGGTACCGCTGGATTGGAACCGGAGAAACCTCACCATTATACAACCCACATGATTAAATCCAAACTTATTTGTTGGAATCAAACTTCAAGAATCTCTAGAACCCTAGCCACCTTCTTAGTCTTACCCAACTTACAGAGTCCCCGAATCATGCTTGTGCTGGGAATTATATCTGGGATGTCACCTTGACATACCATGCTCTCCAGAATCTTAAAAGATTCGTCCAGATCCCCATTTCTCAAAGAATGACCAGAAGCTAAACAGGAATGACCATTTTCCGCATGCCCATTAGGGCTTTTTAGCGGAATCGATACTTCACCACTGAAGCTATTTGTCTCCACGTTTGAGACTGGAAAAACCCGATTGCTCCTATTCTTTCGAGATCGACTGTCTTTTCTCAGCCTAGAAGCAGGGGATATAACAGAGCAACCGGCCTTATATACTGTATTCTACTGGAGAAGCTAAACGGTCGCAATTCTACTCGGGAAGCTAAACGGTCGGTTTTCTTTTTATTTTTAATTTGAGTGAGTTGTTGTTTTTGAGTGACGGCATGTGATGGTTCACCTTTGCATTCTTGGATTCTTTTCTCTTTTCATTTTTTTCTTTTTTTTTTTTTTTTTTTTTTTATTTTTTTTTTTTTTTATTCTTTCTCTTCGCGAGGTTCATCCGGCCCTTTGGCTCTATTCTTTTTCTTTTTTTTTACCGACTTGGTGTGTAGGTGTTTGTGTAGGTGTTTAGTTTTCAACCGTTCAAGGGTGCGATAGGTTGATTACGGATTTTTTGAGAATGTTCATGTTTATTTAGGAGGGATATTTTGGTCTAAGAAAATACGTACAAGAAGTGTTTGAGGTTTTTTTTGTAGTATGACAAGGAAAATAAAACGTGCATAAGCACGTGGGTTCATTGCTTCTTTTTTTTTTTTTTTAATGTTTGTATACCATCTAAAGCTCGCACCGTCTTCTAATTTGCATTGTTATAATCCGCGTAATTTGCACATTATACGATTGAGGTGATCCTTATTATGCACATTACACGATTGAGGTTCATGCCTTAGAAAAAATTTATCATGATCAAAGTTATATCAATAATAAAAAAAATATTATTTCAACATACTTTATTATGCACGAAATAAATGTATTTCTTTCTTGTGTTTGTAAGAGTTTCTTGTTTTTTCCCATAGGGTTCTACTTTCCATCCATTTTTGGTTTCAAGTAAACAAAATATTTGGTTTCAGTAGTTTTATTTATAGATACGTTCACGAAGAGACTCAACTCTAACATTAGTAGGAATTTTAGAATTTTAAACATTGATGATTTTATCAAATATAATTGTAAGTATTTATTTATTCTCTCACTTAATTTATGGAAGTTGACCATTTTCTCTTTCTTTCTTTTTTTGTAACAAATGTGCTATATATATAGGGAAATTGGGGATGGAGAATATTACTTATGCCTACAAGGGTTGAATCCAATGGAGATGTGAGATGCATAACCACTCAACTAACCTTCCATTAGATGGTTATTTTCTCTTTTAAACATATCAAATATAATTGTAAGTATTTATTTATTCTTTCACTCAATTTATGAAGTTTGACTATTTTTATTTTTTCTTTTAATTAATAGTTTTCAAATTCATTTGTTTCCTTTATTCTCTCATTTGAGTATTTGCTCTCTCTTTATTTCATCTTCTTGTTTTATGACTTTTATGGTTCATGGTTAGATTTACTGAATTCTCCATTGATGTTTTCAGGGCTTCTCTTCACCAATTTCATGAATTCTTCTCAAAGTTTAAACTCATTTAAAAAGAACAATGCAGATAAAAGATGAACTCAACCATCAGAGATTTAATCCACGGCGCCAATCCTGCTGCTTTGTTTCCATAAATACAAATAGGAAGGGTTTTAAGAAAAAGGCAAAAAAACTGTAACTCCTAAATGCTTGTCTATTAAAAAAATCATATGGTATAATAATCATTTCTACCGATTATGGCCAAAAGTCACTTGTTTGTTTTTAATAATTTATGTGGAAACTTTCATGCAAGAGAGAGGGACAACAAGAAGGATTTTGATCAGCGGTTAAATGAGAATAAGAAGAATGGGAAGGCGTGAAAGATTACTCGGCGGCCATTGTTTGAGATGGTGTTGAACAATCATGTCCAGCACCATTGCATCTATCACTCTCTTAAACTTCATGTTCCGAGAGGCGCTGGCAAGACTACTGTAATCATCAGCCATAGTCTCTCAGCCTCTTCACCCGTCCATGGGCATTATCCATCTCTCCATTTTTGACTCCTAGTTCTCTTAGTTGTATCGATGCTTTTCATTGGTCACTCACTTGGTTGGGATAAGCCTGAACAACTTCTGAAACAAGGACGCATGTCCAGGGATGAAATGAATTCCACCGTATAAATCATAATTCGTACAATATGTGGGCAAAACAATTTCTTGATGCGCCAGCGAAACTTGTAATCACTAGCTTAAAAATAAAGTAGGGGATTTAAGAAAAGTGGCATTTATTGGATGGATTTGATAATTTCTTACCATGGTTGTAGGTAGTAAATCATTTTTTGATAAGTCATTTATGGTTCTCATGCAAACTACTCTATGAATTTAAACTGAGCTTCAGTTAATTTCATATTTGATGATAAGTGATCAGGTTGTGGAAATGAGGACAATCCAGCCACACCAGATCCACCTAGCTGGTCTGAGATATCAACAATCCTCTATTTGTCATTCTTTCTACTCCATGATTGACTGATTTTAAATGATGTTTAATTCAGATCATGTCTTTGCTTAATTTGTTTGTGTTGTGAAAATTGGCTTGACTGATTTGTTTTTTTCTTTTTCCTGTGCTTAAGCTGCTGTCATTTTAACTAAAGTGAATTTTCATATGGCAGATAATGTGATTCTTTACAAACCCGTGGAAGCCTATGATACTTGCTCTTGCTCGACTAGACCCTTAAAAGAACATTACAACTTTGGTCAAAGCATTTGGAGACTGTCACCTGCTAAGGGAGCTTTCTAATCTTGTATGCTTTCTGTTTAACTTAGTCTGGCTTAAATTCATAATTTCTCTTTCAATGGATGAATATATTTAGGGTAATTTTCATCTGGACCCCCTGAAGTTTGGTCCATGTCATTTTTAGTCCAAATAAATGGACACTTTGCGTCTACCTCTCCTGAGGTATCCAATAAGATCAATTAAGGACAATTTATGATTTTTATGACCAAATTACCCCTACATCTATTCTACCTAAGATTTACATCATGTCTTCGTAATTAACTCCAACGATCAAAATCAAAAGAATGGGGGATTGACTCCATTAAACAAAGCACATGGCAGGAGTAAACACTCCGTTACAGTTCCAGCCTCTCCGGCGAGTCGTAGTCTAACCGCCGGCGACTGTAGAATCGCCTATCCTTCTTAGAGAACAATCTTTAACGAAAATTACAAATATTCCAAGCTATCAGATTGTGGGTTTGGAGAGTTACCGCTAAAGGCAATGCCGGAGCAAGCAACGACGCAAGTCTGAATAACGGTATTCTCTTGCCCTATGAAAGGTTGTTTGAGAAAACTAGTTTTATGCAACAAAACCCATCGTGTCTTGGCAAAGAAGAAACCCATAAGCTCAGCACTGATGTTGAGGGAAGGTAAGATTCCAGTGGTGAGATTAAGCTTCATTACGATGACGACGAACATAACATTCAGAAGTAGACTCACCACCATAGCCCTGATGGTCACTTACTGCCACGATGGAATTTTTTTCTTGCTTTTTGAATACCGATGTCGCTCTATCAAAGATGCTCTATTTCCTCTTCGACATTCTGTGCTCTCCAATCTCATTCGCTTTTGATGCTTGCCATCGTTGGAGTATGGAATTTGGTATCTGGAATCTCGTTTTTTCAACGTTTTGGATCACTGTGGTGGGTGTGATGGGTTTTTAGAGTGGGTTTTAAACAAGAATTAAAAGCATATATTTTTTATAGCATGGAATTAGGGATATAATAATTGGAATTGTTTTTTCCATTTTTTTTGCCCAACAATTGGAATTGCAGAGTACAGAGTACGGAGAAACAACTGGAATTGCAGAGAACAGGGAAACCTGCTTTATTTTATGCGTTAAAGAGGGAAATTATTTTTAATGTTTATTCAATTAAATATCTCATTCGTAGAACATATGTGAGGGTATTTTGGTCATAAAAATCACAAACTGTCCTTAAATGATGTTATTGGATACCTTAGGGGAGGCAGATGCAAAACGTCCATTTATTTGGATTAAAAATGACATGGAGCAAACCTCAAGGGTCCAGATGAAAACTACATTTTATTTAATGGTAAAAATACAATTTAATTTAAAAATTAATTTAAATAAGGGGTTTGACGATATTATTCAACTAATAAAGGATTCAAAGTGCGATTTGGTAAACGTCGAAAGAGGTAACTGATATTTACCCAAGCCCTCCAGAGATTTCATTGGTTTAAGGTAAATTGGATTGTTCCTTTTGGGCTCGTCGTTAGCCTCTTCGTCTGCCTCTCTTCGGTTACACTGCTTGTGCCATTTGAAGGTCTGCTTGAAGCCCTTCCATTCTGTACTTTATTCCGCTTGAAGCTCTCCACCGATGGTCTTATTTTGAAACCCTAATTCGATAAATGGTCAAGGTGATTGTTGAATACTGTAGATTTGAAATGCCTTTTCATTCTGATTAATGCCTCAGTGTTTCGTCGCGCGTATTTTGTCTATCAATGGCTATTTCGAAGTTCACTGTAACTGCTTCACTTGCACCAGTGTTTTCTCCTGATCCCTTTTAAATGGAACAGAGAAAGGATTCAGTTGTATCTGAATCATAATTATCTTTTTCCCCCCTCCTGCAATTAGCTGATAAATTTGAACTACTAACTTTTTTTTTTTCTTCTTTCTCTTCTTCTTCTTTCCAGTTCGAAACCTGAACAAAGTATACTGGATAGATTCGTTTAAAGCTGTTCAATCATAAGTTTCCCATCCTTCCTTTTCTCTCATGGATTTAAGTTGTTTGTGGCATCCTGCCTTTAGTACGAGAGATGTTTCGTTGGAGTCTTACATCTGATCCGTTATAAGGCGTGGTTTCAGATTGTTTATCAGAGAAGTTGGCTTTGTTCTTGATTGATTTGCCTTTGGTATTAGTTCTTCTGATAACGATGGATGCCAAGAAGAAGGCCTTGTATCGTGCTAAATTGAAAGAAGCTGCTGCACAGAAAAAAGAGAAACGCGTAGATTCTCCTCTTGTGAGGTAACATTGGCTCTTACTGGTAATGTTCGATTGTAAATAATCGCTAGCATAATATTAAACACTGAGGTGATCAACACATCTCTGTTTTTATTTGTGATCCTTGGGACTCTGATGTTTTATTGATGAAACAACTTATTTTCAGCCAGAGAAAAAAAGTACACTTGAAGGTTACACAATATTTTTACTTATGTAGCAACTTTATGTTACCCTATTTCTTTGTTGTATATTTCTGCAGTTTTCCAATGGTCCAGTATTTTTTATTTGAGGACAAATATAATGTGAAAAAATCAGGGCCCTTTGTGATGCTGTTATAGAAAAAAGAATAATATGGATGGTCTTTGTAATTTCAAGACATTAATTGACTAGCTATACTGAGAACATGACAGAGAGTTTAAGAAGAGAGAATAGGAGATGGAATGCTGTCCATGACTTGAGTTGTGAACAGCATACTCAAATTGTGGGAGGCTGTGATATTCATTTATTTACTCATATATAAGGACTTTAAACTTATAAAATCTAACCACCAACTAACTAATGTACACCATTAATGCCCAAAACACTCCTCACCTAAATACGTCAACTAAGACCAACTTAATACACAAACTAACTCCAACATAAACTGAGATTAATGCTTTTAAAAGTCTTGATTTGTCTATACTTTTTGTTTTTGGTGAGTTTTATATTTGTTTGGTTCCTTTTTTCACCCCATCCCTCTTCTCTCTCTTTCTTTTCTGTTAAACAGGAATTTATGAACTCTTGTGCCGGTTATTTAATGCAGTAAGTTCTTGTTTTGGTGTTTTGGTCACTTAAAGTTGCTTTAGCATTATTTAATGCAGTAAGTTCTTGTTTTGGTGTTTTGGTCACTTAAAGTTGCTTTAGCATACAAGTAGCTGATGTTTATTTGTGATATCTTATGTATTTATTGTATACAAGGTTTAAGATATCTTCAAGGTGGCCAGTCCCCCCCCCCCCCCGGTTGAAACTGAAAAATAATAAATTATGAAAAAAAAGTACGCAGCCGCGCGCCCCGGGCCCAATACCTTATACAGTTGCTGGACAGGTTATAAGCATCATTGGTAGTTTCATGGTGCCATAGGACTGACAAACTGAATGCTCTTATTGGATGACTGCCATGACACCCTCTGCCTAGGAATCTCTAAAAGTTCACAAGAGCAGCATAGATGAAATCAGTAACATATGCAAGATAACCAAAAGTGGGGTACTGGTCACTGGACCTCAAAGAAGATGGTGCATATGTTTATCCACCATATTAGGAGTCCATGCACGGTGGTTCTTGTGTGGCATGCGTAGATCGAGTCTCTTTTGTACATCTTTGGTAGTCGTTGGATAATTCATGATGTTCCTTTTCCTCTTGGATATAATCTATACCTGTTGGTTGAGCACCCCCATAGTATTTATCTTTCAAGGGAGAATCTTTGTGAGTGATGGTGGATGCAAACCATTCCACGATTTTCTCTCTCCTAAGGCATTTAGAATTGAAAAGGCGGCAATTTGGAACTGGTTTCTCTTTTGACGTAAGCAGCCATCGTAATTTCGATGTTAGGCGGGTCCTAAGGTATGTCCAATATAAAAGCAGTTTGTTCTTTCACCTGTGATGTCTAAGCGTCTAGGTGACCCAAGGCATTTGAGGGGCCTAGAAATGTAAGATGACACCAACAATTCAAGTCAACCAAATGATGCCTAGTTTCACCTGCTCATATTAAGGGGTTTTCTTCCTTTTCATCTTCCCAAAACGGTTAACATCAGTAGAAGTTAGAAAGCAATAGTGGCAATATGTTGGATTAAAAATATAAATTCATCCAAAATTAAATGTGCCGATGATTTAGCATCGATATGTTTCTATTTTTTTCGCTTAAGGGGTGGGCCGTGGGCCTTGGCGCAGTGGTCGGTGGACCACAGTTGTAGCTTGAGGTTAAGGTATTGAAACAATCTCCGAGCAAAAATTGTTGGGTTAAGGCTGTGTAAGAAAAATTGCCCTCTCGGACTCTGCTTGTGTGGAAGCCTTTGGCACTAGGTTTGCCCTTTTATGTTTCTATTTTTTGGCTTCATGTGTTTCACTTCCCTTGACCATGTTAAACATAGATGATATAACAATTAAATATAGAAGAGTGGTATGCCATTCAGCTTTTGGTATGCTCTGTGTGTATTTCATATGGACTCATAAAATTATTTCATATCAGCTGTTGTTTGGAAACAATATCTTACTGTATGGGGGATGATTTTAACTAAAGATGGTGAAATAGAAATGGAGAAGTTAGTAACTGTGGCTTAAATTGAATATGGAACTAATGACATGTATAACTTTTCTCCCTTCGCTGCATGTAGGTACAATGAACATGATCAACCTGTCTGTAGAGTATGTGATGTCACTTTGAAATCTGAGTCCATGTGGCCTGCACACCAAGCATCTCGCAAAAACATCATGAGGTGATGCTTTACTGGATTTTTGCTACCTGTTGAAAATGCTCAAACTTTTAAGAGAACTACATCAGCCTGTATCTACAACACATCTATCATCAAATTGTTAATTTAAATTAGAGCAAGTTACATGACCCTCCACCATCCCAACCCATCTGCGGTGTTCTAAACAGTTACCTGGACCATCTCTACACAATGGGTGGGGTGTACAAGTAACCCTAATCTGTTAAGTTGAAAGTTAATTGAAGTAAAACTTAATGAACGACCATATTGCTCTTCATTAGTGTAGTTTTACGCTTTTATCCTTATATTACAAAACATAGACCCATTTCTTCGACGAGGAGTGTAAATCTTGAGACTGACGTGATAAAACCGATCCGGCCTGGCCCTATAAAGCCAGGACCGCACCGAAACGATAAATAAACTGATTGGTTTAGGAACTGGGCCGATTTAATGCAAGTTAGTCTCGGTCTTCTTATCCAGTCTGTCGGTCAGCCCGACCAGGTGACCCCATTAAAAGACCGAGAGACTAAAAGGTGAAACTGACGAGCAACTATGACAACTCTGTAGGTGCACTAATGTTCCAATCTGTGTTTTATAGCCTAGAGATCAGCCCAACTGTCATTCTAGAATCCAAACTCCATCAGAACTCAAAATCCAGATATAGGATTTTCAAATTCAAAATTTCAAAACCTAATCAAGTTTTATTTCCTTTGGTAAAAAACCTCTGATTTCACCTCCCTCCATCAAATTAGGTTGCCTGTCCAACCCTTACCATGCCTTTTAACTTTTCTTCTTTGTTTTTTCTAATTACTGGTTTTGTTTACTTCTCTTAATCTTCTGCAACTTTTGGTTCTCTTACACACCCAAACTCCTAAAGTGGGCCAGTTTCAGAGATTCAGTGTTAACTTCTACTCACTTGGTCTGGGGGTTAGTGAGTTTAGTTATTTTCTTTGAGTATCCTTTATCTATGACAGCCTGGGTTCTTCCTTAGGAGGAGAATCGTTAGAATTTGATAAGCCCCTTGTGTCACGCGTCTATACTCGAAAGCATGGAAAGCAAATCCCTAAAATCTAGGGAAGGAAAAGATTGGAAGCAAATCCCTAAAATCTAGGGAAGGAAACGATTGGAAGATTTGAAGAGTCCTATTGCATTCGGATTACCTTTTAGGATTATATTTGAAGAGTCCTATTGCATTCAGATTGCCTTTTACGATTAGAGTTGGGATGGTTCGGTTGATTAATATGGTAGGAAAGTAATTGCTATAAATATGGAAAGGAAGAGTAGGTTAGGCATGGTTTTTGAGTTAATGGGGAAGAGCTATTGCTCTTGGGTAGCCGTAGGATTCACCTACTGCTAGTAGTGTGTTTTGTTTCTCGTTCAATTTTTATTCAAAGTCCACTATTATTATTATCTTCTTGAGTTATTCCATCTTTGTTAAGTTGCTTCATTCGGGTACTTAACAAATTGGCATCAGAGCCAAACGACTCCAGGGTAATGGTAAAAAGCAGAATGGAACAGAGGGTAGACTAATTAGAAACCATGGTTAAAGAGATTCAAGGTAAAGTAGGGGCCTTAGCATATCAGATTGAAAAAGGGGAAAAAGACAATGATGAATTCAGAGAGGAACTGCGATTTCTGTTCTCAAAAGGGAAATCAGCCGATATCCTAACAGCAACGACGCTTGAGGAAACGCCAAATGAGAGAATGGGTGAAACAGAAAAATTGAGGGGATTTTTTCCTAGGCATCTTGACATGCCAATTTTTTTTGGAGACGACCCTATGGGATGGATCGCACGCGCCAAAAGATATTTTGATTTGAACAAATTAAGCGATGGAGTGAAACTTCGAACCGCAACTTTGTGTTTTGAGGGAGTTGCGTTAGGGTGGGTACGTTTTCGCGAGTTGCACCAACCATTACTATCATGAAAGAATTTGAAAGAGGCGTTGATCCAGCGTTTGAGTTCCGCACAGATGAAGACTCCACAAGAAGCATTGATCTCCCATAAGCAGGTTGGGTCGTTTGCTGCTTACCGCGATGGATTTGAGGCACTTACGGCGGCTGCCGGCACTGTAGAAGAAGAGTGGCTGAAGGGCGTGTTTTTGGCAGGGTTGAATGAGGACGTTAGGGCCGAGGTAAGGGTATTTGGACCCACTACATTGGGCCAAATAATAGATCTGGCCCAGGCAGTAGAAGCAAAAAACGTGGCTGGAAAATTCAAGCAGAAACCTTATTGGGCCCAGCCCACTCCACCGACCCAAAGTTCAGCCCAATGATATGTTCAATTGGGCCCAACTAGCATTAACTCAAAAGGTCCAACATTGAACCCAGGAACCGGAACCAACCAAGTGTTCACTACCCCGGTTCGACCAACCCAAAAAGACCTATCGTTTTCTTCCTCTTCCCATCATTTTGCAACACCGGCGACTACAGGTTCTTACGGACGATCGAGGTGGCTTTCTCAGGAGGAAATCAAGGAAAAAATGGACAAGGGTATTTGCTTCCGGTGCGATGCTCCTTATACCAAAGGTCATCGTTGCCCTTTGAAGCAACTTAGGGTGCTGGTACTCCATGATGCCGATGAACAGGATGTTGCAGCCACTATAGAAATGACCAACGGTAGCCCTGGACTTGACGAAATTGACCCTCTGGTCGAAACAGAACTTTCACACACCTCTCTGGTCCCACTTTCCAGATTTTGACCTTGAGGACAAGGTGAAACTGTTGGAGGGGAGTATTGATAAGCCCCTTGTATCACGA
This sequence comes from Hakea prostrata, assembly GCF_041222555.1. Classification (NCBI taxonomy): domain Eukaryota; kingdom Viridiplantae; phylum Streptophyta; class Magnoliopsida; order Proteales; family Proteaceae; genus Hakea; species Hakea prostrata. Next base: position 7,642,846 of record NC_142606.1, read on the forward strand.
GTCTATACTCGAAAGCGTGGAAAGCAAATCCCTAAAATCTAGGGAAGGAAACTATTGGAAGCAAATCCCTAAAATCTAGGGAAGGAAACGATTGGAAGCAAATCCCTAAAATCTAGGGAAGGAAACGATTGGAAGATTTGAAGAGTCCTATTGCATTCAGATTACCTTTTAGGATTAGATTTGAAGAGTCCTATTGCATTCAGATTGCCTTTAACGAGTAGAGTTGGGATGGTTCGGTTGATTAATATGGTAGGAAAGTAATTGCTATAAATATGGAAAGGAAGAGTAGGTTAGGCATGGTTTTTGAGTTATTGGGGAAGAGCTATTGCTCTTGGGTAGCCGTAGGATTCACCTACTGCTAGTAGTGTGTTTTGTTTCTCGTTCAATTTTTATTCAAAGTCCATTATTATTATCTTCTTGAGTTATTCCATCTTTGTTAAGTTGCTTCATTCGGGTACTTAACAGAATCTAATCCTCTCACTGGTAGAACTACAAAGTTAAAAGGAGGCTACATGGTTTATAGCTTATAACTGCAGATACCTTCCTCCCTTATAATGTTTTTCTGTGGTTGAATAGTTTGTAGAGCCTTTAGAGAAGAAGTCCATTCAACCCCTCTCTCCTCTAGGCTAGATCGCGACAGGGTTTTAAGTTTTTAACCATCAGTGATCTGGTTTTGTATATTGTATTCTCAAATGGGTTGTTATTTTCTTTTTGGGATCCATATATGCAACCCCATTAAGTAGGGATAAGGCTGAGTTTGTTGCTTGAGGTTACAGGGTTCTGCTTGTTGATACTTAATTGAAGTTTAATTATGGTGGAACTGAGAAACAGGGTGTGAGAAGGATGGGAGTTGGGACCAGCAGCATGGGGTGGTGGAGTTGCAGGAGGAACAAGAACAAAAAAGCAAAATAGAAGGGGCAAAGTTGTCTTTACATTTCAAAACTGATGCCTGAATAACACTGTCAGCCTTCAGGGTGCAGATGTAATCATGTAATTGTTCAATGCACCAGTGGTTGGGTGAGTGCTTGTTTTCGAAATTAGAGCAAAGTCCAGGGGAGGCCAAGAAGTTTGGTCTTTAAATTTTATTTTACATGGATATAAATTTCTGCTTTATTCATGCTTGGATTATAAATTCTGTGTGTCACTTCTATTCTTCTTTCATTTTTATAGGAAAATTAAAGGTTCTGTGGAAAACATGAAAAGTGAAAAGTGCTAGTGGATTGCATGCTATTCTGGTTGGTTTTTCTTATTTTTGAAGAGTTACTTTTTGGCTGCATTTGATGCTGGCATGGAGGCATGTGAGTAACGGGCGATGGGCCTTACCTAAAATAGGAGGAGAAGAACAATAATGGAACATGTCCAGAACTAGATTTCATATCAATCAGTTTCTTCAGATTTGATTTCTGATCAGTTTCTTAGCATGAGAACAATAAGAAGAATATGACATCAGAATAACAAACTGATTTTAATTCTGACTGATGTGGAATTCTAGAATTGAGTGAGCACCTCACTTTGGGATATGCTGAATTATTTTTATATTAAAAATACAGATAGTACTTAATATTCCTGAGTCCTTGAATCCTAGCCATGGTATCTGCTGAGTTTGACTCATTGTATCATGTCCAAAACCCACAAGTTCATTCTGGTTGCTTTTGACTGCCTTTTGCAGTTCTGCTGAAGTATTTGGTCGAAGTCCTGGTGCATGGACTGACTTTTGTCGATACCTGGACCTGCTTTACTGGGTGAAGCCTTGTCCAAAGTAATCTGGCCTATTTTTGTGGTCACATCTCTATAGTCATACCTGTACCTTGATTGCATGGTTTGGAGTTTTCCTACATCATATTCCATCAATTTATGGCTTGATTTGTTCATCCATCTAACATGTAGGCATTTGTTTGCCTAAAATGATACTGTTATTGCATGCATGATAAGTATTACTGTCTACTGATGAAACTTTGCCTACCATATTTCACAGGCGATTCAAAATGTGAAGGCTTCTGCCGCTGGTTTATCACAAGTCAATGGTGGGAAATCTGAAGCCCCTGTGAAGGTTCATAAACCTGAATCCAAATTTCCTGTAGAGTTGCAAAACACCAATTCTGAGGCCTCTAAAGAATTGAAAAAATCACGGTCATCTTCTGCTTTGCCAGAAGGCTTTTTTGACAATCCTGATACAAAAAGACAAAGATATGGTATGAAGGTGTTATTAGACCGATTTATTTTATAACATGGGTCTTATTCTTCTTATCTTATAATGATTTTGAGACTCTGTAGCATCTACTCTGAATGACCTTATATGTGCTTTAGTGGGAATTTGTGATAACCTAGACTCTCTGGGTTGTGGGCTTGACATATTACTCTAGGTAGCTTTGAAGGTTGAGAATGTCTTACCAAAAAAAAAAAAAAGGTTGAGATTGCAAATGTTAATAATGGGACTAGAAGAAAGGATATAGGGGGAGATCAACTATAATTGTGAGAAAAAGGTATGAAATAAAAGGATGAAAAGGGAAGCTAAAAAAGGTGCAGTCAACCGAAGCCTAATTTAATGGAACTTTAATTGCATTTCAAAGAGGTAATTAGGATTTTACCAATGACCTCTAATTACCGATCTCCGTGATACTCCTCCGACAATTTAAATCTATCTTGAACTCTTTAACATGCCACTAACACCTTAAATTAACTGGACTATCTCTAGGTTAGCAATGTATTGCAATTACTATGGAGGAGTATTTTTTTAAAGAGTTAAAAAGATAACTGGACTATCTCTAGGTTAGCAAGGAAAATTTTATAGGACCGTTGTCCCACCAGCTATGATGTACGGTGCAAAGTGTTGGGCTGTTAAAAAGAATCATATAAATAAACTCAGGTGTAGCAGAAATGAGGATGCTAAGATGGATGAGTGGCAAAACTAGGATGGATAAGATAAGAAACGATCATATTAGAGTTGGTCTGGGAGTTGCTCCCATAAGTGATAAGCTTAGAGAAAGTCGTTTGAGGTGGCACGGCCACGCTCAACGGAGACCTATAAATGCTCCTGTTCGAGAAGTGATATAATCCATATTGAAGGAACTAGAAGAGCTAGGGGTAGACCTAAGATAACCTTAGGAGAAGTGGTGAGAAAGGATATGTATAGCTTAGGCCTTGTATCTAGCATGGCCTTAAACGACCGATTGGAGGGCAAGAACCATGTAGCCGACCCCATTTAGTTGGGAAAAGGCTTATTGTTGTTGTTGTTGTTAAAAAGATACCATACTAGTGATTTTTATATACTTCTGTGGTTGCTTGTTTTGTCACATTAATACAAGTGTACCTACCATTTCAAAAAGTAAGTAAATTTTGTTGTTTGTGGATGGTAGAGACTTGAGGCATATGGCCCAGTTTCCATTCCCTTAAACACCTGAATACTCCTCTGTCTGGTGCGTGTTACTTGAGACAGGTTTTCATTGTTACATGTAAGGTTTAATCTTTATTTCTTTCCTTAAGAAATAGTTCTGCTGATCTCCTGCTTGCCCTTGAATGAAAGAAGCTCCAAGCCCTAATGATGCAGCATGGTGCCAACCCTAATCAGTAATCCAGTTTAGGTATCAACAAATTGGGTAGCTACTACAGTTAAGAGCTTACTGTTCTTGATATTCCAGCAGTCAGAATTGGTGTGAAGAAACGAGAATAAAGAAATAGAACAGCAGAAAGAATGTTTGTATAGGAACTGTAAGAGTACTTGTGAATGGAACCACAATAAAAAAAGAGCAGAGAAGTAGAGCTCCCGCACCTAACACGCTTCCACAAGTAAACGTCATTCAATTTTGTAATCTGATAGGAAATTGCATCCTTATATATAAAAAAGAAAAGTCAAAGGGTAGTGCTTATGTGAACTTCAGACTCCTTAAAAATCTATATAATCTAACAGAAATAGAGTGGGGGATAAAAAAAACAGTAGTAAATAAACGGATGGACTGCAACTCTAACTAGATTGGCATTAATGAGATTACTCTAAATGAACTACTAGACTGCAACTACTTGGCCCCAGGACTAAGAGAGCTCCACATATATTAGTCTACACCATGTGGATCTAGAAATGGACCTTGTAATTGAGCTATTAACAGATGAAAGCATTTTAAACAAAGCCTGTAATCAAGTTCTATCAAACAGGCCCTAAGGTTTGCACTGTAACTGCACTACCTAATTTCTCCTCTTATTGTGTAAACCTTTTTTTTGACCTTTCAGGCAAGCCTAGACTACTTGCTTTGCAGGGTTTCACTACAGCAAGAACTCTTTACCATTTGGTTCCTTACCTGTGGAAGTGAGTGATATGACCAAAAAATCTTATGTCACTGACTGCAAGCAGTAAATTCTTTTCAACCATTTGGAAAAGTTGTTTTCTTATCAAGGAACCTTGCTCAAAGTGTAGCGCTTGGACAATTTTTCTGACTTTAATCTTCTGGTTATCATGTCACAATGTGATATAGTTGCATCAAGAAGATTTTCTCAGCTAATCACCTCTATTGGATGAGGGTTAAGTTGACATTCTTGGTTTACATAATTACATCATTATTTTAATTTACCTTCTTTTATGAGGATCCTTGTTATCCATCTTATGCAGGCTGTATCAGTGAGTGCTTTTGTGCATTTGATGTTTGTTAATCAGAATTCTTTTTTTTCTCTTTCTCCTTTTGGGAACGATTGTGGGGCAATAAATTGCTGATTCTTTTTATTTCTGGTAGAAGGTGGTGGAGACAATGATGGTTCTATTGGTCCTCAATCTTCCACCAAGTTGGTTGACTCTGATTCATCTCTAAATGAATATGGAAAGGCAGAAGATTCTGATCGAACTGATTCTTTGGAACCATACAACTCAGAAAGCAAGAGCATTGGATTACCCACTATTCATGTCGTAGAGTCAAAAGAGAGAGATGAAATTAAGCCTTCCAACCAGCTTGGTCACCGGTCCGGAAAAGCCAATGCTTCAAAAGTCCAGTTGACCAAGGGAGCTCTTCCTGAAGGCTTCTTTGATAACAAGGATGCTGATTTACGTGCACGTGGCATTGAGCCTGTCAAGCTTGATATAAGGTATGTTCTCATGTTTGATGGATATGAGTTGTTTTTCCACAATAGGCCAAAAGTTTTGTGTCCATTGTTAGAAAATCTTTTTTTTTTATTTTTTTTATTATTTTTTTCTTTGGACGAATAAACTATAATTACCAAAAACCCCTAAGGGCAAAGAGAGAGCGTACAAGGAGGGACGGAGGGGAAGGGGGCAGCCTTTGATTAACAGGTTGGTAGAAGAAGAAAGGCCCTAAGTAACAACAATAAGCCTGTACCTTGGGGTCTCCACAACAGTTTTTTCTTTTTTTTTGGTTGGAGTGGTGGGGGGGGGGGAAGGGAGGGGGAAATGTAGTCTAGAAGAAACATCAAAGTGGATGGCATTTCAAATCATGTCCTAGGATTGGAGTTTGACCTACATCTTTTGAGATTGCACTCTCACCAAAGGTGATAAACGGTAGCACCAAAGACTATCCTACCAGCATAAAAAGAGCTGGGAAAGGATCTCAAGTTCCACCACCAGTGCCAAGCGAACCCATAAGAGTGCCAAAAGTGAGGCCAAATGGATGACAAAATCTTTCTCCAAAGGGAGCTGGAGAAAAGGTAGGAGAAAAAGAGGTGGTCCACATCTTCAATACCACAAAGGATACAATTTGGGTTAATGGGGATGTGATGGTGAACAAGGAAAGCTTGGGTGGAAGTTTAATGGATTTCCAGAGGGTGAAAGCATGGCAGAGAATGAGGCCTTTAAAACAAATGAAAGGAAACTAAGTAATAGTATGGCCTTGGGTATGGGTGAGGTTCCAAGGCGAGGTGGAGAAAGAGCTTGAGGGGAGGGGAGCCAAATGGTCTTGCCATGGCGAAGGGAGTTTTTGTTTCTTCTTTTTTTTTTTTGGAGGGGGGAACCAGATTTCTGTGTGACTCGAGGGAGAGGGTGGGGAAGACCAGGAGCCATTAGAGATGGAGCAGAGGAGATGTGGGAGTCATAGATGGAGCAGGGACCAAAGTGTTTAAAAGATCTTTCGATGACCTAAGAATGTAACTCAGATAGCATGTATTCTTCTGCCATGTGGATAGCTCACTTTGCTTTTTTGACTATTGGATAGATAGGTTAGTCTTATTGATATATCTCAACTTCAAAAAATAAGTTTGTCTTTACCTCTCACAAGTTGTTATATTAGATAAATAATTTCTGTATTATTTTATTTTGTTATTGTTATTTTTGTTTTTTGTTTTTGTTTTTGGGGGGTGGGGGTGGGGGAAGTACATAGTGGTACATAAGAGTACACCCTTCCTTGAGGGACCATAGCAAAAGAAGCTACCTTTGAACAATCACATTATAATAGTTTGGTAACATGTTACAAAAAGGATGCTGTTAGGAACTCAGCAACGCCCTCAATCAAACACCTGAATCAGCTCTTGGCAGCCCTGAATTCCACTGATAAGCCGCTGCACAAACGATATCACCAAACCACTCACACACACACTCCCTGCAACTCAGTGGCAAACAGAGTTTGAGAAGACTGGAAAGAGATCTTTTGTGGTTTGTTCATTCACTAAATAAATTTAACTGTGTTCCAACCGTTAGACTGGAGTTAAGGTACAATACTCGACCTTTCTAACTTGAGTGCTCACTTGAATTACTGCTAACTGAGGAGGGTCTTCTGCAAGCTTGCCCTCTTCCTTACACACTGAAATCTCCCTTTCTCTCGTTTACCTTCCCTCGATAGAATGGTGCTACCCCAAGAATTCCATTAATCCCCCTAATCCTAGCCTTACATCTGTGCCAACATTCCCTGCCCCAGTCAGGTTTGCTCCCTTTTGTCCAAATGTGGCTGCTTCCCCATTACATGCTGCCATCTGTCCCAATTGCTTTCTCTGCCTCTCCTGTCCCTTACACGTTTGATCCCTCCTTTCTCTGAGTACGCCACATACATTGGTGCCTTATCGGATGCTATCTGGATAATCAAGTCTAGGTGTAATTCTGTAAGCAGAGTCCTTCTTCTGCCAACTCTGCTACTGGAAGTCAGTAAACAATTGGGGACACTGCGTCTGGACTGGCTCTATAAGCTGAATATTGCAGTAGGGTTCCTCCTGTATTCTTTTTCTATCCAGTAATGTTTTCCTAGCCATCTCCAATTACTGCACGTCACCACCTTCCCTTTTCCCCTATCAGTTCCATTGTTGTGAAGTCTTTTTCCCCTATTCTCCAGAAAAGCCTCCGTGATTTGTTCCTCATTAAGTACTCTCCTGCAGCACGTGAAGCATTACATTCCCCATATGAATCAATCTACACTCTATTTAGACATTTTTCTCAAGAGGTTGCTAATGAATGATTCCTGTGAACCATTTTCCTCATAATATGAAACTACCCAATCCCATAAATTGATGATCCTGTAAAATCCTTGCAGTCCTCAAGAGGATGTTGTGTACAATCCTCATATTTATTTGTTTTCCTTGTTAAAATTCAATGGATTTAGGTCTCTAATTTCTGTTCAGATGAAGTACCTTTGAACTGGTCATCTGGTAATGCCCCAAAGTTGTTCCTTGCGCCTGATTTTTGTAGTGACTTCCGTGTCATCTGTATCAGTCCCAAATCCTTTTTCAGAGAGGTTGATAATCAAGCCCAGTTCTATGAAAGCCTTACTTATTTTGGGAAATTTCCTTGATCGACGGTTTATCTTCATTTTCTGGATCATGAGAATTGAACACAATAAATTGCTTTTTTACATGCTGCAAGTAAATGAGTCTGTTATGCTACCAATTTTGTCGTCATCTTGGTCAATTTACAGTGACAGTTTTACTGCTTCAGTTGTTTCCTTCTTTGTCTTCTTTAGTTGTATGCAACTGCTTTTCAGGTGGCAGATGCATGAAATTCTTTATTGGTTGACTATTTGACTGTCTCCATGGTGGGTTACAATCAACACTGCTTCAGTTGAATCCTTCCTTGTACTAAAAAAGGGGGTCTCAGTGTAGTCTCTTCTGCATTTTTCTTTGAAAGGATAACGATTTCACATCAGTGGAAGCATTATATATAAAGAAATTGGATTACTAATAGGTCAAGAAGTTCAACTATATTGAATGGCATTTGTTCCATTTTAATGTGATTTCTTATTCTAAGCCATCACGTCATCTGCCATACATGACTGAGTGTAGAATTGGCAGCCAAATAGTTCGCCTTGTTGGCTACAAGCAGAGCTGTTGTTTCCCCCATTTAGATTTTCTGCTGCTTAGTTCCCTTAAATTTGCTTTCTAAACTATAACATGCACGAATGAATGTTAAACATATTGATGAAATCTGCACAGGGACGAGTACAAAGAGTTTGAAAAATTGATCCAAGAAGACTTGAAGGAAGTGGATGAACGGTTAGAAGAGGAAGAGGTCAGTGTTTTAATTATACTGATGACGCGTATTTGTTGTTTGAACTACACTAACTGATGTTGGCACATGCAATTTATTTGGACAGTTTGATGCTGCTGAAATGATAGAGGGGGCTGAGTCGTTAGAGCAACAGTGAGTTATTGGACACACAAGAAATTATCATTTGTGCACTTTTTGGGCGGTTAGGCATTTCTTAATCATGTTTTTTTTTGGTCTGGTCTGGTTGGCAGAACATGTCGGCAGAGAGTGGAAATGTTGAAGCACAAACAAATGGAACGTAGAGCTGCCAGTTCTGCTGGAAATAAAGGTGTTCCCACAACAACTGTGGATCAGAAGAGCAAAGAAGAAGAATCATCAAGTGATGAAGATGTTGATGACGATTTCACGGTAGATTGGAGAGCTAAGCATTTATGAACACCTTTTAAATGCTCTGTTCATTTCTTATACTTGCAGCAATCGTGAAAGAAAATGTGATTTCTTTTTAAAATTTGGCTCGGTGTCTGCAATTCAACGCCATTATAGGAGTTTTTGCCTATAAATTATACTGTAAATCTGCTCTACACTGTTGTAAGGTTGAAGCTGATGGCCAATTTATGAAAACACATCTGTATTTATGCACCTGCACCATCATTTATCTCAAACAACTTTTCAATCAAGGGTTACTTAAAACAGTTCTGTTCCCCATTTCTTGAGAGTGTTCAACGCCAACAGACAGTTTCTGTTTCTATTTCTATTTCTATTTCCATTTCTTTTTTCTACCTAAAGCAAAGAGTGTGGAGTCTTTTCAAAAGAGAAAAGAGAAAAGAGAAAGGGACACATGAGAATGTTCATGTAGACCATATTCCCAACCAAAGTTCCTTTCCTTGGCAAAAGTTAATCTGATAAAAATTGATAAAAATGAGAAAGACCAACATAATAATTTGCTAACTGAATCGAGTGAACTTTTTATCCAAAAATAATGATAACAATAATTTGAGTGACAACCCAAGATGATGATGATAACCTGTCATTCAATTTCAATTACGAGGAAAATGAACCCTAGAAGGTAGTATATGGTGGTATGACCTTCACATCAAGATGCTGATGGATGCAAAATAACTACATTTATTTATATTTTTCTGCATGTTTCGCTCCATACTAGCACATGAACTACTAATCCTAATTACAATAGGATTGGGTTGGTTTTAGGCATTTTAAAACTCTAATACTAACCCTAATTATTCTAGAACGGCTTAGTTTTAACCCTAATCCTATCAAGTCGGACTAGGTCAAGTAAAAGCGCTTTAACCCCGACTCTAGTCTTTATCCTAATTGTAATAATAAAACAATGCATAATTACATACGATCGTTCTACTCTACTCTTCTACTTCAAATGATGTATGCTAGTTAGATAATCAACTTCGATCCAACCTGGACCCTAATCGAGGCCACCTTATCCTAGCCTTAACTTGTTGCCGGATTTTATCTCATGACAATAACACAAACTAATGAAGGAAATCTTGCAAAATGATTACCTTAGAATATATATAAATTAGCGTGTTGGTCCACTAAACTATTAGTTAATGTCTCATCATAAAGAAGATTGTGACATGCCATTAAGTGGCTCCTCACCTAAAACATTTTTAGGTTAGAAGTTAGAACAAAATATCAACTTAAGGATTGAGAATCTAATCATCATTTTTGACTGCACTCATTTGATTAAACAAATCTTATTAAAAAAATTTTAAAATTAAGTCTACTGGATAGATAAGTTTTAACATAATCATGCTGGTTTTGTTTCATCAATCTTTAGGCAACAAACCGAACGTTTATAGGCCCAATAGTACTTTTAAAGCTCAACTTGTGTTGAGAGAGGGGCCAACAAGGGTTTTAAAGCTCAACTGATAGAGAGAAAGTGGGGGCCAATTAGGGTTTATAAAAGCTCTACTGGTGTTGAGAGAGGGAGAGAGAGAGAGAGGAAAAGTTTTGGATAATAGAAAAGAGAAATGTATAAAGCAAGAGGAATGGAAAACAATGGATTAAAGAGTAAGCGTTTGGGCAAAGAAAAGAATAATTTAAAGTAATATTTTGTTTGAAAAGAAGATTCCATGCTCTATCTTTTGGTTCAAAGTTTATAAATAATCACAAAAAGTACATGAAAGTAAATTCCAGGATATTACCCCCAGAAAGAAAAAAAAAAGAAAAAAGAAAAAATCCAGGATGTGCAAACAGTAAAAATAAATGAAAGCAGATTCCTTTGAGCAACTCTTTTATGTTAAGTTCTGTATTTTAGGAGACAAAACCTTGTCTTTTTAAAAAGGAAACCTAAGGCAACTAATGATGTATCATTGTATCTATATAAAGCTTATGGATGCACGCACGAGTGGTTGCACGTGTAAGCTACATATATTTTGAATGGATAATACTTTTTCAAATGTAAGACATAGGGATCTCCACCTTGAGTTGAGTTGGGATCTTTTATCTGCGAAGGTAGAGGATTGTGCCCTCGTTAAATTTTTTTCATCACAAGTTTAGAAGGGGGATCATCTCTGATTTATCTTATTAGTGTTCAAAGGTTGGTTCTCAGGGAGGCGATCCTATGGAGTGAGAAAGAAGGCATAAAAAATATCATATTTTAATGCGACTCGCAAAAGTTGAGTCATTGTTTTGTAGACCTGTTCCTCCCTATTGAGATGGATGCATATCGAGTGGTAGAGGATATTCGTCAGCTTCTTGCTCTTGAACCATCTTGGTCAGTTTAGTATGTTTCTAGATGGGCTAACTTTGTAGCCAATATTCTAGCTAGGAAGGCCATGTCCTTGGCAAGTAGGACTGTTTCGTCTAATGCCGTTCCTTGGCTTCTTGAAGCTTGTACTCAAGGATGTCTTGGCTTCTTCTTGCCCCTCTTCTAATTAAATATCCTTTTACCAAAAAAAAAAGTGCGGTAAAAAAGAAACACAACCCTTTAGCCTTATGGGTAAGAGACTTCGAACTCCTCAACCCATCATGGTCTTTACTTAGCTGAATATTTTGCAGAGTAGTGTACCCTAATACCCTCTCACATGGATAGTAAAATAACCGCCATGCCTCTCTCTTCTTAGATGCTCTTGGGTATAGTTCTTTTAGAAACAAAACTTAAGACTTCCTACCGGTAAATCGTAATTTTGGCTTGTAACAATCGGGTCCATCGAGAGTTGGGATCCTCTAAACCGCATATCAAGGATCTAGTCTCGTCCCCTAAAGTTAACCCTTCAACTCATTCAACCTATGTCGTACCTCCTCTCACAAATTATCAGCCTCTTCAAAAAGCACGACAAACGATATGCAACACATAAAAATTAGTCTGGATCCTTGCCCTAGAGGGATATGAGTTATAAGATATAGTCACATGACATATTCTAATTCAAGGATTAGGATAAATCATTAAGCACTCATTCGAAAATGTCCTCCAAAAAGGAGCCAAACACCATAAAAATGGACTTTACTTTTGGGCCATGGAGGAAGGTAAAGCGCAATGAACCATCAATTTTGATTTGGCAAATTGAGATTTTGATCCATGCATTCATAGAAGACATTCGACACTTAAGTTCTGCTTTCGAAGAATGCCGTTTTTCTTTCGTTTCTAGGAGATTCAATCATGTATCGGATTATCTAGCAAGGAGGGCCAAGTCACTTTCAGGCATGACTAGTTGGCCTTTATCCACTCCCTGGCTACAGAATATTTGTAACTCTGTTTCCTCGGCTTTGCCTTAATAAATTTGTCTGGTTTACCAAAAAAACAAAAAAACTGTGTAGCTTTTTTTTTTTTTTTTTTTTTGGTAAGAAAAACTGTGTGGATTAAAGGGGAGGGGTTATCACTATCTATAGTGAAGTGTGCTACTTCACTAGCCTTTTAGCTTTTAATACTCCATGACTAATAAAAACACATATAAATTGTTTTCTAATTCAAACATCTCATCTAAATAAATAATTTTCAAAAAGTCCTAACAACTTCACATTCTCCCCAAGAACACGTACAAGTCAATGAAACGTTGAGCTTGGGCTAGGTGTGGCCACAATTTTGCTGATGAATTTGCCCAAAGACTTGTCTTATTCATGTCACCATGGACCACAAGATGATTTAATGGATTCAACCAGGAGGGTTGATTACCTATCTCCTTTGACTTCTTCAAATTTACTTTCATAAAGCTAATTAAAGCCTTCTATTGTCTCGTAGCTCATTGGAATATTATGGAGGATGACCCATACAAGAAAATTAGTTTTTCAAAGGATTAAGATAGCATACATTATCTATGATCTCAGGTTGGATCGCGAATGGATATACGACAAACGCATCCAAAACACGAGGCAATCAATCAAACACCGCAATTGGCGAGCTGGCACGAACAAGTGATGTTACATTGTCCAAACATTTTAATGCTATGCGTGTCAAAACTAGTACTTTTGATACAACACACAATCTATTTTTTAGTACTGTTATCTAGAGATGTAAATTTTTCTTGATATTCCAAACCTGCTTGGCCCACCTTGAGCCTAAAGAAGGTTTGCACTCAAAATTCTAACCCTGAGGGTAGGTCTGGCCACAATTGAGTGGCCTTAACCCTGACTTGCCCCCAATCCTGTCTTGTTATAGGTTATTTTTCAAGTTACGCACTGTTTTATTATCTTGTGATTAGAGTCATTAGCATCAAGATGCAAGTCAAGATTAGGATTAAGTGTCTAACTTGGTTCAACCTAGCTACAATGTTTGATTAATTAAGATACTCCAGTTCTGACCCCATTGAACCTCTAATATATTCTAATTCACTTGATCGATGTATATGAGTGAAGAAAGAATCCCTTCTTCTACTAGATAGCCATTTGGGGGTTGAATGACCAAAGATGACAAGGTACAGTGGTCCATCCATATGTCTGTTGCATGAGATATTCTTCTATGTATTCATCTCATGAATGGGTGGGTGAAGAGATACCATTGGTACCATCAGAACTGAAAGAATTGAAGGACTGCTTCCACTCCATCAACAAGGGGTGAGGTGTGAGTTTGTTAATGGTACAAGTCCCATCCATCAAGTGGTCACATCCTTAATGTTTAATATAACTTTTGCCTCCAAAAACTTTGGTTCAACCAAGTATATATTGACCCCCCCCCTATAATGGGGTCCACTTTTACATACCAAGTGTACATTAATAGGTAGGTAGGCCCCACTTGGCTTTCCTAGTGAGGAATCATAGAAAGTGACAAAACATTGATGAGGGGGGTTGGCAATCCCTAGAAGGAGAATTAATCAATTACTTGAAATATAGAACAGTTTTTACATGGGCCCACACCATAGTTAACTTTAAGAAAGAGTAGGAGGAAGAGGATCAGGTTATCTACTGAAGGTGACTTGTCAAAAAAAGGGAAGAGATAAGTAAAGTCCCAATTGTGTGCATCACCTATGTGTTTTGGAGTGTGAAACCATCTCTTGATGTGTACAGAGTATCTTCTATGATCGATAACCCCACAACCCCACAACATCAAAGAAAGCTCCATTTATTGTTCCATTACCTCACCACCATCAAAGAAAGCAGCTCCATTGTCTCTCTCTCTCTCTTTTCTCTAGTGGTTGACTGGAAATGACTTTAATGACCTCTTTGAGTCTTTATAACTTAAATTTTGTATTAAAATCTTCTTAATCATAAACTAATGGACCTTAGTGGGGTTTGTTGAGAACTTTAGATCAGATTGTATGCAAATTTAATAAAAATTAATCTTAAATGGAAGGACCACACAAGTTTTATTGTATAATTTCTATTTTTAATCATAATCAAATCATTTAGAGTAGAATCAAGTCTAAACTAGTGAAGACTACGCAGTTGATGGTATAACTAGGGATTGCGTTGCTATTAGTTCGTCTAATTGAAGTCAAAGTTCATGTGAGTCTTAATCTTTTTTTATTACAAGTATTGTATATGAGTCTTAGTTAATTATATGTAAAGTATGTAAGTTGGGTTATAAATTTTACCTAAAATATCTTCCACTTGATAATTGAGGTCCTAATAAAATTTGGTGTATTTGGTGCTAGGAGGAAATAAGTCAAAAAGTTTTTGATACCACCACTAGAAGGAATACCATTGAAAATAATTAAATAATATATTAAATTTGACGAACGTACGTTGCTCTATATAGAATCATTGGGATAAGGATATTGAATGATACGTTAAGTTGACAAAGACCAACACTTCATAAATAAGATGTCCAGACAATGGCTTGGTATAGAAATAAAATGATTTGGAGATGATTAATACATTTTAGCGATGATTTTTGTGATCGTTGATGATGACTTTTTAATTTGAGGGTAACTGCTTAAAGAGCGATCATAGGGTGATTAGAGTGCACTTGTATCAAATAACATGGATCTTAGCTGCATGTTGTAATCACAACTAGCTAACGGCTGAGGAGTTTGGATCGTCTACTTATATGGGTAGAGGTCTGTGTTCATTTTACACTTCTTCATCACACATTAGGAGGAATCTCGATAACCTCTCCATCGAAGAAGCACTATCTGTCGTTTTTGTTTTTTACCGTACTACACATTTTGTTGGATCATGGGAGATTCATGTATGTTTATTTTATTAATTTTTGAAATATGTGGTGAAAATCCTCAAAGGAGCACTACTAGACTTAGAGATAGAGATAATTTAGGAAATTCTCCGAATTTTGATAAGAAAAATCAAACGTAAATTTCTTTAAATGTATAATCGAAAAATATAAGAAGAGCACAAACCTTTAACGGCCAAGACAAATGATTCGGACTCACGGGGCGAGTGGCATGGCCCGAGATTGAATTGACATTGACATGTAAGCCATATAAGCCGAGCTGCATGAAAGTTAACGGAAATCTTGGGCGACAAGACTGCATGAGAGTGGGGTCCATCCAAGACACCGGAGCTTTCGGTGTAGGCATCAACCATCAAATGCATCTCTCTCTCTCTCAAGTCTCAATTAGATCAGCAACGCGTCAGCAAGTTATCATGCCACGTGATCTCATGACATCACTGCTGGCGCATACGAGTTTTCTTGGCGGGAACGATTGAGCTGATTAGTTGGCAAGGATGAACCGTTAGATTCGATTGGATGGTTCCAGGAAATAGACCGCGTGGATGGATCGCTACGTGCGGTCCAGCTTTAGCTTCTGGATCACTTTTTGGTCGCCTACAAAACCTGTAAGATTTATCACTTTTATTTTTATTTTTGGTTTATTATAAATATGGATTTAAGATTTGAAATCAAATCCCTTCACCCAATCCTGAAACATAATTCCTATTGGTTTGATTCTACGCAGGGTACCGTGGTGTCGCTAGGGGCGACACGAAACCCCTTGACAACATGATTTTTACACTTTATCGGCGATATATTGCCAATGGTCGACCGTTCACAAAAGTAATTACGGTTGGTGCTTCCAAATCTTGTTCTTGTCCCTGCGAAGGCGATTCCCCTTCATCATTTTCCCCGTTTGTCTCCTGTGACCTAGTCCATCTTCTCCGTCTCGATTGCGGTGTTTCATTTCTTCTTCAACTTTTCCGTCTCGCGTTTCCTGACTGTGGAATTGTGAGAAGTAGTGCCGTTAACTGAAGGTCAGTCAAATAGATATCATAATTAATGAAATATTTTTGAAGTTTTCACAGTTGTCGGTTTCATAGTAAAGTAAATGCGAAAGTCAAGCCTTGTAGTGAAACTTATTATGTTGAAGAGTTACTTTATGATATTAGTAAATGGAGGTAAGATGAGGCATTTCTCGAATTTTTCCTTTGCCACCTATGCGGTGAATGGAATAATACTCACCCAAAGTCGGTCGACTTGGCGTCCGTGTCGCTAGGCACCTACATGCCGACACCAGACGACATGTTAGACACTGATTCTATGCATCTCTCATTTTGAAATACTATCTGGGAAGATAGTATGAGGCAGAGTTTTATTTATAGGTTTAAGAAGATTCTTGAACCAACATTAAAGATTAATTGAAGATAAAACTGTTAATATTATTTTCATGAAAAAACAATTCATGCTAACTATTTTTACAACAACCTTTAGATTTATAAACGTACAACAAATTACACAATTAGATGATAAAGAGTGGAACAAGCAAAAACTCCATTGATAGAATTTCAGCCCAAGTCAATCGTGATGTTGGTTCTTCCATTGCACCTTGGGCCTTGGCTGATGCCCCAACAAGCCATCACCTCAAAAAAAACAAAAAAAAAGCCATCACCTCATGCTTTTTTTAGCTTTACCTTTGATGCTCCGGTAGAATTGCAAGCTTTAGGTGAACTTTTGGCTTTGTCTCTTTCTTTCTCTCTCTCTCTCTCACTCCCCCACCTTTAGAAAATGACCTAGAGATCATTCTGATGGATGCTCTGCCTGTTTTCATATAAGACTATTTTAGTCTAATCTTATAACGCTATTTTAGTCTAATCAATTGATGGATTTTTACTGGTTAAGCAGAAGAGCTCCAATACAGCGCGCAGTTGAGAGAGGAACCTTAATTCTAACACCTGGTAAAACTCTTGAGTGGAATAAGATTTCACCTGTTTGGTAATATGGGTTGAACTAAGTGGGGTCTGTCTTCATTCTAATAATGGATCATGGCCGTCCGTCCAAATGATTCTTATAGCGAGATAGAGTAGCTTTTCTCAGGTGATCAGGTGGTTCGATCAATTTTGATGAATGAACTAAATTAATTAATCACATGTATTACCATGCATTTATGGCTCTTAATCGTAATTCAGACCTTCCTAACCTTTACTTTCCATTACAATGTGATTAATGTTCCCTTTTGCATGGGTCTTTTTATACAGAACAGCCATATATAGGGTTGTTAGGGTTCATAATTGAGTTTTGACTACTACTAATCTGTTTCATTTGTACAGATGATTGAAACCCACCCAATCTACTCTTCGCATCCAACAGATTTGATGGTCACGTCACCATCTATTTGTTGTTACACCTCCATCAAAAATCTTCCTTAAGTTGTTTTCATCAAAGTAAGTAAGTTGAAGGTTGAATTCTTTAAATATAAACAAAACACATCTGTATGTATATATTCATGTAAATGTACTTACTACTATACACCTTGTGATTTGGATTTGAAATCACAATTTTTAATTTAAATATATGGGTAGAATCTGATGTGCCGTGTAAGGAGGAAGACAGACCTACCTGTTAATCTGATCCTCGAGGCTGAGTTCATAAGCTTTTATCACGTCTCTTTATCATCACATATTAAGAGAAAGTTCATATAAGGTCCACCAGTGATTTCACTTCTTATCTATTTTGTCACTACTTATAAGTAAATTTCACTTCGTAATCTGTTATATAATTAAGATAGTTCGGATCATGATTTCTAGACCCAGGATCCGGAGACCACGGGTACGAACCAACTGCCCCGTCCAAAACACCGACTTCATCTCAATTGACTAGTTTTTATTTATTTTTTTTTTTTGGGGGGGGGGGGGGGAGGGCCAACCGATCTCAACTGAGTAGTTTGAATTGACGATGACGGATGGTCTTTGGTTCACTTCCTCCCAAAAAGGAATACATAAAAAAACAAAGCCATGAGTGAGGAGGATACACTTGGAATTTCACAGAGCCCACCCCGGTTTAAATTTTAGAATTCCAAAATCGAAAATTTCGGGGGAAAGTGAGTTTACGCGTCGTCGACGACGTGACGCGGCTTGGGCCCACCTCCCCTAATTTTGTAATTACCACTAGCTCCTCCCTCCCTCCCTCCCTCCCTCCCCCCTCCCTTTTAGGCTTTAGGACAGCACGGCAGGAGGATCGATCCACTGTGTTCTTACTTCTTTTAATAGAGAGAGCCCTTTTGAAGAGAAGAAGCACTTTCACTTTAACTACACTACCGAGTCAGTTCCCAACCCACACGAGTTAACCCGACATCTAAAAAGTTACACGTGGCCCGAGGAACGCGGTTTCGTCGCACCGCCCTATTTATTATTATTGTCTTGGTTCATTTGCATAACGCTCACTACCTCCTCCTCCTCCTCCTCGTCTTTCTCTCTCTCTGGTTATCTTCTTCCGCCCCTAGTGTTGTTCTATTTATTTTCCTTTTCTTCTTCAGTTGTTTTCCTCATTGAGCTGCTCCGTTTAACTTACAAAGTGAACTCACATATCTCTGCTTTCAGTGAATTTATTCGAAGACTCTTCACCATCTTTCTTCTTCTATACCTTAGGAGATTGGTGTCTCCCGTTGAATGAGTTTTGTGACTGGATTTATTCATTCTAGTTTCCAGAGTAGTTTGTTTTTTCAGGTGGTTGTTCTTTGTTTTTGTGTTTCTCGCAGATTTCGGGTTTCGCTTTCCCCTGTTTTGGTTACTCCTTTGAGCTTCACTCGGAGAGCTTCATTGCTTCGACGTTTCGAATCGATTCCCGCCATAATCCACATTTGATTAGCGCTTTTGTAGTCCTACGATTCTGCGAGTTCGAAAATGCAGTGATTAATTCCTTTTCTCCTCTTTCAGTTCCCCATTCCATTTCGATTAGGAGAAAGGCGTAGAAACTGTGTGTGACAGACAACAACGGAAATGGCGTCTTCCGATAACCTAGCGAACCTCGTAGATTCCTGGCCGTTCCGTTCATCCTTCACAGACTCATGGATCTCCGATGCTTTCCTTCGAGACACCGAAACCCTAACCAAGGCTCTCCAGAAATCTCTGTCCAACGAGTCCAAAACCCTGACAACCGATTCTAACGGTACTTTAGTCCAGCTTGTGAAGTCCGATCCAGCACCGACACCGACGTCGACTCTGTCTGGATCGGACCCTGAAACGGCTCCGAAGCAGCAGCAGCGCCGGAACACGATCGGCACCACCGGAAAGATCTCGAAGCGCAAGTCGCGCGCGTCGAAACGGTCACAGACGACTTTCATCACGGCCGACCCAGCGAACTTCCGACAGATGGTTCAGCAAGTGACCGGTATCGGGTTCTGCAACCCACACATGTCGGTGGACGCTTCGGCGACACCGGTTATAAAACCGGAGCCGCGTCTGGGGAACCGGCTACAAAGCTGCTTGCCTACTCTGGACACGTCAGCATTCTTGTTGGAACATCACCATCCTCAGCAGCAACAGCAACAGCAACAGATCGGGGGTCCCACACAGGTGGGAACGTTGGCAACGGGTCCTGTCTCCTATGCGCCGGTTGCGGACGTGGGTGCAGGTTTAGAGTTTGATTCCTTCCAGAGCTTCCCTACCTTGGAGTCATGGAGAGTCATGTAAGGAAGGAATAAGGAGGAGGAGGAGGAGGAGGAGGAGAGATTTCAGATTTTTGGAGTGTTAATTTCATGACCCATAGTATTTTGAGCTTAATTTCCTAGTCTTTTTTTGTCTGTATCGAATCATCATCCACTGGGAAGCTTTGTTCATAGTTTTGCTCCCCGTTAGGCATGGCTAGCCAGTTTCTTTCTTTGTTCCAGATCTGCTATAGTGGCATTATAGTAATATATATAAATATAGTAAATTATTTGGCATTTTGTGTTATAGAACTCTGTTCTTGCATTGTGCATAGAACTGACAGATAGAAGAGTAGTTGTTGTGGTTGGGAAGGCTTTTTAAGGTATGAACAGAATGATGATGAAGTGTTGGGTCTGCAAATTCAAATCTGAAGACACTCGTAAATTGGTGGAAGATAAGTCAGATGAGTCTCAGAACTCGACAGACAGTGTCGAGAACATGCTTTTTACTAGTACATGATAATTGATATGAGATAAATTAAAATTGTTTGATTCAATTAATTAAATAAATAATTAATTAATTAATTAATTAATTTTAGAGTTTTTGGCTATCAAATTTAAGTAGAGCACTGTGTCAAGCGTTCAAATTCCAGGAAAGGAAAAGTTTGGTAGCTAGAACTGAAGAAGGGGGTTAGGGGAAAGCTGCCGGTGAGGGTTACACAGTGGCCGGGCATTTTGATCCTAAAGAAACAGTAGTGTGTGGCATAAAATCTTTGGTCAAACCTCTCTACTAAGGAGACAATTATTATCTGTTACGGAGCGAAAGATTCCGTTGCATGTGGTGAACGCTAGCCTTACATCACCATGATCAGCCAGCTTCTAGAAGGTTATGAATGCCATATGTGTGTTGCTTGCGGAGAACGGAAAGGAGAGATAAGGAGGAGGAAGAAGGGGAGGAGGGGGGAGGAATCAAGAAGAAACAAACGTTTACTTGGGTCAAGTGATTTAAATAATTGAGAATGAACAGGAATGAGGGTGGAGGCCGGGGGGGGAATAAAGAAAATTAAGAAATTAAGAAAAGAGACGTTGTTGTAGTAGGTGATGGCGGGATTAGGTGTTTGATTCCATTAATTAATGATTTTTTTTTATTTCCTGAAGCTGGGGTTTTTATTATAAAATGGCGAGTCAGGAGGAAGAGTAGCGTATTCTGTATATAAGAGAAGAGAAAGAGAAGATCACGGAAGACCTGAAGTGTAGTAGACCGTTGGATTGAAGAAAAGTGAAAGTTGTATGCAGTCATTTTTAATCTAGAGGGCTGTGGTGTGTCTGTTACCTGTGAATAAGTACGGGCAGTAATGGTGGAAGGAGCAGAAGACAGACGTAGAGAGTACAGTAAGTGGAGTAAAGCTAGCCCAGCTAGCGAAACCTAGCAATGTCAAGGTGACGAAAGTGGGTACGCAAGGCAAGGGCAACAACGGCAGGATTAGTGCATGTGGGTCAAATTTGGAGGGCTGTTGACTGTACCTAAGGGCTGTAGTGTACGGTCTCAATGTGGAGGCCGCGCTGGGAATGGGAAAGGCCAAAGGGTGCGTGTGTGGTCGGTCACAAGAAAAATGCTTCATTTTGGTGCTGATAGCGGTATGCATGTGTCGCTGTTCCCCGGACGACCAGGCTTTGGGGAAATCGGGCATTTGGTTCCTTTCTTTGGAAACTTCTTATCAAAACTCTCTCTCTCTCTCTCTCCTTTTTAGTAGGTATGATAGAGCCATGACTTGGAATTACATCATTTTGTCTAGAGTACTTCAAACTTATAAGGCCACCAGTGTCACTAAAAACACAATATACATATATGGATTGTACAGGCATCACAAACGCCTCACAAAACAATTAATATTTATTGAGTAAAAATGTAACTACCTACTCATGAGTCACCTCTAATAACAGTCTTTGAATAGAGGTCTAAACAGTTGGAAATAAAGTTACTGCCTTAAGCATTGCCTCATTCTTTAGTTTTGATCAGCCAGAGAGAGATATTGTCTTTCTCCAAGGCTCACATTGAACTGGTTCTTTGACCTGAGTATTTATTCAACCTGATTCATTACCAATGGGGCTATTATCGCTTAGCTTTTTCAAAAACTAACACCATCTCATACAAATTGGAGACCTCACGAATACTCAAGAATGCATAAATATGGTGGGGCCCACCTCTGAAAAATATTTTAAAAAAAATACAACACTCCCATCACCACCCCTGCCCTCTTGTTTTTTGTGGTGGTAAAAGCCATTTTGTGCTCCCCGACGGAGTTGCTGATCCGGATTCAATAGTCAGAGCTTATAGTATTTTGGTTAGAAGCTAGCACACTCATCGATACCTCAAAGTGCACTAATTTGGAACAAGGACTAGTTAGGTATTAGGAACTTTGATACTAGGTATTTTTTTCTTCTATATTTTGGGCGCACTTTGGTACTAGATTTAATCACATAAATGTGACTTCACAGTCACCATTTATTTATGGGTAACTACGAATTCCAACCATCCATAATTTGAAGAAATCTAAAACCAAATAGATAAAGCCAAATCCAAACGTTTTAACACGCTTATGGTAGAAGCATCATCTGAATTATGATTTTAGGGGATAAGTATAACACAAAATGTCTAATATGTCGATCCCTACAAATAACCAGTTTCCCCCCTTTTTTGAGTCAATGATAGATTTGCTTAAAATTCACCTTAAAAATTAAATTGATAGATTTGCATATGAAGTGAAAAGTCATGTTTAAGGGTTGAAATTGACCCTAATTTCATAAAAATGGGTAAAAATTTGTGTGCATCACATATATCCTAAACTTGTGAGGACCACTCTTATTATGTTTTTTCTTGACCAGCCTAGTCACAAAGACTGGAAGCCTATTTAGGGGGGGGGGGCGAGGAGGGATAAATGTTCAAAATCTGAGACCTTGTCTGCTCGGATTTTGCTTGGGAACATTGCCTCCAAGTAACGAACGGTTGGATGAAAAGAGTCATGAAATATTAAATCTTGACCACACAATATCAACATGTGCAATTCAAACCAATTCATTTTGAACCAAGCCTGAGCAAAACCACTTTCATCTACTATGATGATATCCAAGCTCAGCAAGCTTCCTGTCCTAAAACAACAAAACAACTAAAGATTCTCTTTTTTATTTTGGTTCCCATTATTGGGATTAAATTGAGTTTCATTCATTCTTTTTATGGGTTAGAATTTTTTATTTTGTTGGTGTGATTGATTCAATGGAGAGACTGATACGATCCTCTTTATTTAAAGATCCACGTGGCATATGATGATGAATCGGGTATAATGATGTATTATAGTGAGCACGTGAGTCGCGCAGCTTATCTTTCCACCCTTCCTCCTGCTGCTGGTGGTGGTGTTGGTGCTGCGGTGCATATGTGGTGGATCTCAGAGTCTCGGAATGAGGACCGTTGACGGTATCGTTATGGTATGGGTATTATAAATTATAATATGGCAAGGAGAGAAGGAAGGAAAGAACGAGCGAACGAACGAAGGAGAAACAATTTTGGTGAAAAGTCAAAAGTCAGACATTGAGGCGTTTTGTCAGTGTCTCGATACTGACGTGTCTTTCTGACTCACTGTTGGATTCTTTCTTTTTCCAAACTGCTTTTCATAATTTTCTTTTGTTTTCTTATGCACCCTTATCGTCTGTCTCTCTCTCTTTCACTTTGACTTCACACGCTTTCCGTCTTTGAGCTGACGTGACGTCTTCATGACGCTCTCATGACGTTGCTCGTGGGCGGCTCCTTCCTTCCTAACCGGGTTTAGCTACACCCGAACTAAGCTTCTAGATAATAAGATAAACAAAGTTCTAGAGAGGAGCGACAGAAAATCTTATATATATTATTTTCATAAAAAAAAATAAGGGTTGTGTATTTACAAGTGTGGGATCTATATAGGTTTTAACAAGCTTACTCGATCTTCTTCACAAAATTTCACCAAAAAGAATAAGCCTTTTTCTCTTGCAATCTAAATTTGGATTGGTAACATGAATACCTTCTTTGTGAATATGATTTATTGGGCCATGTTCAATCACTTTTAATCTATCATTGATCTTCTCGACAAGCCTAGTGTATCTGTCCCTTCCTTTGATTGGTGCGAAAAACAACTCCACATCCTTCATTGAATCAATTTCGATGTTCAGAACTCTCTCTCTTTACTGTTCGCAATATGTGATAATTTATTTTAAACCAATTGAGCATGTCTAATGACTCCTTCTTGTTCATTTCTCAAAACCCAAATTCGATAAAGAATAAACGGATGACATCAACAAATTCAAATTTTCACATTTTATGTATAATAATAGATTAAAATGAAAGTACATCAAAATCATTACATTTATTGTTTTTTCTTTTCTTGCCCCAATAATTGGAGTTACATAATCAAACTTCTTAATGTCAAAATCAATTAAAAAATTCTTTTAAAAAAAAATATCAATGTCAAAATCAATTACAAAGTTCTACCAAAAAAATTGAATATTATATATAATTGGATAATTTGTTTATGTCGATTTATTTCTGATCCAGTAAGTCAGTAACACCAGAAACTCTTTTTTTTTTTGGGTAAAAGCAGAAACTCATCTTAAGCCCACTATATAAATATAGCAACCCTGCGATGGTAACACAAAACAAACAGCCAAAGGGGTATGAGTTTGAATTTGATGTTTTTTATTATATTGAATTGGGCTTGGGCTTGGGCTTGGGCTTCGGCTGAATAGAGGAAACCGGAGATGAGTTGACGGTTGACACTGCTAAGTATTGTACTCGAAATATTTCTTGATCCATTGGGCCAACAAATAAGTTTTGATTAACTCATGTGGGTTGTATGAAATGGTGAGGTTTCTCTGGTTCCAATCCAGCGGTGGTACCGAAGCTCTTCTTATATCTCTTCACATCGCCAGAGGAAGCCTCCCGGTCTCTCTTGTTGCAGTCTCTCTCTCTCTCTCTCTCTCTCTCTCTCTCTCCATGGCGTCTCAAAACAGAAACAGTAGGGGCAAAGGCAACGATGATGGTATACTAACTAGGGTTTCCAGCACTATTTCTCAATCCCCAGTGGTTTATCATGGAAAGAGAGTGGTCTCTGACGCAGCATTCGTCACAAAGAAGCTCTTCAAGAGTACCGGCAAAGCAGCCTGGATTGCAGGAACGACTTTCCTGATTCTGGTGGTTCCTCTTATCATAGCGATGGATAGAGAGCAGCAGTTGAACGACCTTGAAATGCAGCAGGCCAGTCTGCTCGGAACCCCGCCACTTTCACATCCCTCTCCTCCCAAGTGATCATTTTGATCCTCCCAGGTCAGGGAAGCTTGTTCATCTATTGGGTTTCGTTGCGTTATTCAGATATAGTCTAGGGTTTAGTATGATTTTTTTCTGTATTGGGTTGATTAGGTTTTAGGGTTTTAGCTGTACTGTGGTGTATTCGATCAATATAGAACGCAGATTTTCTAGGGTTTATCTGTTTTTCTGATAACAGAATGGAATATTTGACTACTTTTTGGATTCTGGTTTGAATTATTTCACAATACTGCTTTCCTTTTCATGGAATATATGTCTGAGCTAAACGGAAGTAGTAATCCATATCCTTCTTGCTCATAATTCTGTGGGACTTCGAAGACGAGTAAGCAAACGCTGCAAGCCGCATCCGAATTGGATTGAGATCGTCGTTTATTTTCCCAGTGTTGAAAGCTGCATATATAAATATATATATCCTTCAACACTAAGAGCTGTGGCAAAAGGAAATTCATACCCTAAATCAAATGCTTGATCCTTCCAGTTCTTCATTAGGATTAGCAGTCTAATTTAATTTATAGAATGTTATCTTAGGGGAGTTTATTGAATCAGTTTATTGAATCTTCTATATTATATACAACTCCTTATTTGGATAGTTCTAGGTATCTTTCTTGAGCATGTCGAAGACATTAATCAGTCAAGAGGAGGAGGAATTGGTGAGACATCTCGTCTCTTTGTACTATAAAATACTCATTATTAATGATGTGCACTATTAGTAGAAAGGAACAATTTGTTCATCCCTTCGGCTTGTACTTTTGCGTGTCTAAGAGTGCATATTTGTTCCTTGTTGCTGTGGTGAATATGGTGCTCCCTTAGTGGAGGGAAGAAAAAGGAAAATCTGTCTAAGCTATTGGATGTGCATGTGGGTTCTGTGCACCCTGAGAATCATGTTAGAGAAGTATAATTTGTCTTGCGGTCAAATATAAGTTGGTTTTAAAGTTGGTGGGGTTTAAATTTCTATATAAAACAGTAGGTATATCTATTAAAAAATAAGGTTTCACATTGAATTTTGGAACAGAGCTTGAAATGAAGGAATTATAGGATTGTAAATAAAGGAAGAACTTCATATTCATAAAATATACCACCAAAGTATTTGAAATCTAGGTTCTTCTTACTAGGGGTGGACCTTTGTTTAGTGGTTGGTGCACTGTGAGGTCAAGTCATCGAAACAGCCTCTCAAAAACAAAAAAGAAGAAGAAGAACGAGAAGAAAATAAGAAGAAAAAGCTGGTGGGGTAAGGCTGCATACTCTACTTGTGTGGAAGCCTTCAGCACTGGGTTCACCCTTTTTTATTCTTCATACTAGAATAGCTTTTAATCCAAGGCATGACCTCTCTTATCTTACCATCCCTTTATTTCCTCATGCTGACAACCTGTGCAGCACTGGTTTTCTTCCCCTTGCAATGAATCCTAATCCATTATGTGCACATGTGCGTACAGATGGTATTACAGCCGGTGCAAGTCTTGATACATATCGAGTGTATGAGCCCAATATGTATACTGTTTCAGGGGGGTACCAATATTAATGTAAGACTAGATTAGGGGTGACCTAACCCCAGATACACCCATGAATCAAGTATAAAAACTCTGAGTAGAAACTTTAATTCTAACCAAAACAGTCCGTAGTAACTGTGTCAAATTCAGGTCTGGTGTAGATGAAAGTGAGGAGAACCCTGCCTCCAAATTTCAGTCAATTCCATTGGAGAGATTGAGGTATGAAGGTGACACCAAGATAGAAGGTTATGGGATAACTTGCAAACCGCACTAGGTTTGGCTCAAAAGAGTATAAGCCTTGATGTGATACATCTTTGCTGCAAGTTTGGTTCAATTCTGCTGAGCAGCAGAGGAGATTTAAAGTGTGATGAAACTAGAAAGTTGGGGCTCCAAAATAATGCAGCCAACCACACCAAAGTGGGATTTGAGTGGGATCACACTCTTCAGAAGTCCTGCTGGAACAGAACCCAATCTTCAATCCAAGGCTGGTTTCATTGCTGCAGGCAGCATAAGTGTGCTCCGGTTCTTCTGATGAGGATCAGCAGAAGCAGTTAAGGGCTTGACTGAAGAGTGTCTTCTGGGCTTCAGCAACAATTGCTTGCAAAGTTGCAGTCACAAGCAAGGTTTAAAGTA
Source organism: Hakea prostrata (assembly GCF_041222555.1). Classification (NCBI taxonomy): domain Eukaryota; kingdom Viridiplantae; phylum Streptophyta; class Magnoliopsida; order Proteales; family Proteaceae; genus Hakea; species Hakea prostrata. Next base: position 7,669,942 of record NC_142606.1, read on the forward strand.
TCAGTATCGAGTATCGTATCAATCAAGTGATTTTATGAGACGTATCGTCCTGTATCGAGTATTATATCGCTCTAGCTAATGTATTTTATGGAACTCAATGGAAAGACATATCGAGATGTATCATATCGGTTGGGTCAAATATGGATACGTATCGGCTAGTATCATATGGTATCGTGGGATACTTTATACCTTGGTCACAAGTGATAGTATGGAAGAGGTTTAGTGGGTGTGAAAGGGAAGATGATAGAAAAGGGGGGCGGGCGGGCTTGCTCAGACACAGCTGCATGCAAGGATATGCTAAGTTTTTATTCCTTTTTTTCTTTGCGAGTAAGTTGCAGTATCTATCTTGATATAGACCAACTTAATTTTTGAAACTTAAAGAGGATTAGTAACTAATTAAAACTACAAACTTAATGAAAATAGAAACTGCTAAAAGATACTGCCTTGGACAACTAACATAGGAACCAACTAAATTAAAAACTACATTGGCAGCAAATTATAAACTAAGCAACTACTAAATAGGTAGGGATTTTACTGGTCAAAGATGAGGTTTCCTGGCAAATTTGTGGGCAGCAAGGAGGATCTTCCTGGAAGGCCAGCTGGCTGGCTGGATCTGGTCCACTCGGAGCTGCTCAATAGTCCTTGCTTCTTCTTTTTGTGATTAGTTGGGGAAGCTGCATCAGATATGAACAGATGCTAGATGAAACAGGGAATAAAATGTACAAACTGTATCACCTGTAAAACCATGTTGGCAAATACATCTCAATACTAGGCTCTGACAAAACCTGCAAAACTGAACATGGTCATGACCGGCATTTCTACAATTGAAGTAGGAAATTTGCCAGTTGTCAGTGGTGATAAAGGCAGTGGCACCAACAATTCACTGTTGACACTGCCGGGTGGTCAAAATCCGTGTGGACTTGTTCACCTGTCAACTTCTGTCCAGGTTATCGGTTTTCTTTACTTCGAAAGCAGTAGAGGTCATGGAGCTGTTGTACAAAAGGGTGCATATGACAGGCCTTTGTATTGTTCTCATACCTGTTCCTGATCAGAGATTGAGAGGGGAAGGGAGTTAATGTAGCAACGTACTTAAGTTTTGGGGCTCCCTCTCAGTGGGGTATTACACAGGTGAGGTTGGGGGTTGGGGTTTTTGAAAAGGGGTGGGGGATACTCTCAGAAGTTATTAGAAAGAAATTAAGACCAGTCGTCAGTGAGAAATTGCCCTTCTTGTCTGGAAAAAGAAGAAGAAGAAAGAATTGCATCCAAATCTCTATTGTTATGTTCTGCTATCACTGGTTTGTTATCCCAACATACTTCTGTTTCATTCTTTTGTTTAGTTTGTTACTGAGTTGTTGTTGTGTTCTTACTGGTGCATTATAGCTGTTAACTGAATGTCAAATAAAAGTGAACAGTTCACAATTGAGGACAAACTAGAGATTTCACCCAATATTTGCTCAATCATCGTCCTGTGGACCAATACTTGCATTCTCCTTGATGATATTTGATTTGAGAGTCTTTCTAGCATGAAAGTTATTTCCAGGGTTTTTTTTAGGTTTGTGGTGTACAGCCTCCCCATTCTATTCTGGAAACCTAAGAGGGTCCCTTCCGCTCATGAAGGCTGTCCCAAATAAAGTTTCAAGAGTAAGACTCTTTTCAGAGTCCTGAAAATTTCAAGTATTTCTCTCTCTTAGTCGGTTTTCCAACCACAGGGCTAAGATTTCCTATCCCATAGACATTAGTGATTAGGCTTGTCTGGTGCTGCCAAATCTACATTAGACAGCAGCGGCGGATCTTTATTGCTTGTTCCCTTCTGTAACAGACAAAGGAGATTTTGAGATTGTCAATATCAACTTTTGTATGTTCAGCTTTTCTGTCTGTCACACTCCAGGGTTGAACAGAATGCTGTTGATTAGAACTACACTCAGTGGAAGCACCGGTATCGACAAATCAAGGATCAACCAGTGGGGCTAGAAGAACCAATGTTGCAGAGCCTTGTGGGACAGGCTTTTCAGTTTCTGATGGTGGTTTGTTTTCTTGTATGGTTGGTGAATCTGCATCCAACAACAGCAGTACTGACGGTAATCATTTGCATCAAAAACAAATGACAGGGTTCGGTTGCGCTTAGATGATCCCCAAACTGATTTAGGGTTGCTGTCCAGTGCTGCCATTGGCTTTGTAGAGAGAGCTGATTTCACAATAGAGATTAAACTGCCCAAGAGGACAGCTTGATAATGCTAACCTCCAAAATTCAACGTTCATGCCTGATTTGAAAGCAACTAAAGATGGGCCATTTTGTTCCTCAAATACACCAGTAGACATTAGTGAATAACTGGCGGTTCTGAATGCTACCCCTAACTTTGAAAGATCTGCCATGTGAAGTTTTGAATCTCCACCATTTCTTCATGGTCCTTATGATCCAGTGGAACCTCCACTGAGGTTCCGTACCATAATCTGCTAGGTCAGCCATCTTCTCCACAGTTTCATCACTCTCTAATGAATAATGGAAGACATGTTTTCCATTCATCAGAAGCTCATCGCCCTCGTATGAATTCTGAGATCAAATTCATGGGCCCAGGAAATATTCATCAGGATCCAGCACCACACCACTTCCCTGCAAATATGTTATGTTACCCTCAGTTTCAGCATGTATCTGCTGCGCCAACTAGGCTTGATCCTCATCATTCAATGTTGTAGCGGATGCAAATGCCAAACAGTCTCCCACCATGTGATGCAAGGCTTTCCTGTGAAATTTCGACAACCAAACTATAATGACCGTGGGATTTCCGATGCCAGGTAAAGCAAACCTGTTCTTTTTAGGTTTCCTGTAAGTTTGTCCGTCATTCTGCCATTATTTAATGCTTTTAGGTTTGATGGTAAAGTTCTAGGCTGCATACATTGTGACCCTTTTAAATTTGTTTTTCTCACATTACTGATACTTTATTTTGGCATGTTTTAGCTGGTGGTGGTGGTGGAGAGATAAGCATTGGAACAGCTGATTAATATGGAACTGAGATCGAACTCAAGACAGTTGCACAGGGAATAGAATTACGATCATGAATTTGACATGGGCTGCCGATATAATAATTAGTTAATCAAACATCGTGGGAGGTGCAAGTTCATCCTGTTACTGGATGATCATAAATCCTTAACAGTGAGATGCAGCTTAGTTTCGATCTCCGGAGGTTTTGTGAGGTGTATGGGTTCCATTTGCCATTGACATCTGCTAGAGATTTTGGGTTCTTACTCTTTTATTTGTATTTCATTAAAAAAAAAAAAAATGTACTAAAGAGAAGAAAAGCAAATCCATCTACAAAGAAAATGTCAAAATGGAAAAGAAAAAAATTAATGATAGGGATGGTTAGACTTTCTTGGCTATGTTGACGTCATATTAGTATTTCTCGAGGATTAAGTTGATGTTGGGTAGTCCCCATTCGACGGCAGCAGTGTGCTTTTGCTGGGTGAGAAGAAATGGTTGAACTGTTTGGTTTTATGTTCTCACGATAAGAGGTAAAATTGTTCTGAGAATAAAAGCACATTCACTTTTTGGTTTTGTGTTCTCACGAGAAGGGATGGGTACGTGTTCCTAGCATTTCAAATTTATTACATCCCAATCTTATTTATTTTATCAGCACTTAAGAGGATCACTATTGTAGGTGAAAAAGCATTAGTAGGAGTACCTCTCTGGATTTTTATGCCGACGGCTGATATTAAGCCACCTCATCAAGTTTTAAGTGAGTGGTTGAGATTTAAACATGAGGGATTTAGGTGTAAATATTGTTTTTTTATTTTACATTTTAAAGAATTAAATTTTGTTATTTTACATTACTAAGTCCCTCTCCTTCACCCGATACCCAAAAACCCTTTCTCTCTCATTTTGTCTTCTCACTCAGACGGCCGCTGTTTGGGAGCACGATTCTGGCGACACCAGGGCACTCCGGTGATAGTAATCCGTCGTCGGTTGCCGTTGAAGCTATATTTGTTTGCCGTTGAAGCTATATTTGGTCGTCGTCGGTTGCCTTTCCGCTGTAAATATGTGATGTGGCATGGTGTTGTCGTCCGTCTATGCCTTCTTCTCCCTTCTCTGTACTGGTGTGGCTGGTGTCGTCGTCCGTCTCTGCCTTCTTCTCCCTCTCTGTACTGGTGTGGCTGGTGTCGTCGTCCGTCTCTGCCTTCTTCTCCCTTCTCTGTACTGGTGTGGCTGGTGTCGTCGTCCGTCTCTGCCTTCTTCTCCCTTCTCTGTACTGGTGTGGGGTTTGCGCTGCGTTAATTTTGTTTCAATTTTTGAAGGGTTGAGATTCCCATCTCAAGGCCTTCGTAATTTTTCTAACAAGCTGCTATAAGAAAACCAAGAAGAAAAAAACCTGTGAAGTTCGCGGTGAGCCATCTCGATCATCCGTATTGTATTCACCATTTTCTTTCATCATTCAAATGCAAGATATTATTTGATTGACCATCTTCATTTACTCTTTTTGGTGAGTTTCGATTGCATCTCTACATTTTTTTTTTCCTTTCATTTCCCTATTTAGGTTTAGATTCAACGCTATTGTTGTTTCAGACCTTTTTAGTCTTTTGATAATTGTCCATGGGTGAAATTTGGTTGAAATTTTATCATGCTATCGTTTAACAGAGATTTCAGGGTTCAATGGATTAGAATCATTGGCAACCTTGACTGTTGGAAGGTGCAAATCTTTGGACAAATTGCCATATCTATCAAATTTAAAGAAACTGAAGAGCTTAATAGTTGGATCTTGTGATAGGCTAGCAGAGATTGGCGGATTAGACAAACTGGAATCCTTGGAACAACTATTTATCTTCGAATGTAAAAGGTTGGATGCATTACTAGATCTGTCAAATTTGAAAAAATTGAAGACGTTAGTGGAAGGTTATACTGGAGGAGCACATGAAGAAGTTTCTTTTCTTTTTTTGTGAACACACACAGAAAATTTTGCATTGAACTCTGAGAAATTTCAGATGGGGATGGGAATAGACGGACGACGACACCAGGCCACACCACAGATTTACAGCGCAAAGGCAATCGACGACGACGACAACCAAATATAGCTTCAACGGCAACGACGACGGATTACTATCATCGGAGTGCCTGATGTCGCCGGAATCGTGCTCCCAAACAGCGGCTATCTGAGAACTGAGAAGACAAAATGAGAGATAGGGTTTTTGGGTATCGGGTGAAGGAGAGGGACTCAGTAATGTAAATTTACAAAATTTAATTATTTAAAATGTAAAATGAAAAAGCAATATTTACACCTATATCCCTCATGTTTAAATCTCAACCGCTCACTTAAAACTTGATGAGGTGGCTTAATATCAGCCGTCGGCAGCCGCAAAATAAAAATCCGGGCTTCACCACGATAAGATGTGTTATACTTATACATCAACAAATTTTTTCTCGTGTAAATCCAACCCTCTAATTTGCTCGGAGGCTGACCAAATGTTCTGTACCCATCTGTAATCCGATTCCTCCTTTTATGACTTTCCGTCATCTCACCTTCAGTCGAACACCCAAACCGTTCCTTCCTCTTCCTCTTCTGCTTCTCCACGATCTTCCCAAAACTATCATTATCTTCACTCATAAACCGACAGAAGAACTTGTCAAGCGTCAACGGAATACTATGCCGAATCATTGAGAGACTCTTTATCTTTCGCAGCAAACCCTAAATCCCTCTCCGCCTGATTTAGGATTCCATTAAAATTCGAACTAGGTATTCGTAAACTATGATACAGGAATTCGAATCCTATTCAAGAATTTATCTGAATCGCCAGTGCTAATTGCTTCAATCCAGTCCAAGCGATAACGAAGCTTTAGAATATCAAAGCATTTATTCGTTCAAAGCTGCTATTTGTTCGGTTTTCTTCCAATCAAAGGATGCCATAAAAGCAATTCAACTATCTTCACCCTAACCACGATGGATTATTGAGAAACCAAATTTGTTAGGTCATTTGATTTGAACCGTTCGAATCTTCAGGTCGCAGCAGCCAGCAGTGGATGCTGCAAATAAAAATCCGAGGCTCGGTACTTAGGGTTATCGATCCTCATCACTCTCGTATCTCTCAACTCTCTCGACGCTATGGTTATGGTCTCTCTCAACGGTCATCTCTCGCAGCCGACCTCTCGTCTCCCTCTCGTCTCTCTTTGCTCTCTCTCACCTCTCTCAACTGTCTCGTCTCTCTCTGCTCTCTCTCGTCTCTCTGTCCATCTCTCGACTCTGTCGTCTCTCTGTCCATCTCTCGACTCTGTCGTCTCTCTCTGTTATCTCTCATCTCTCTGCCCCTTTATCGTCTCTCTTTGGCTGTCTTGTCTCTCTCAAGGATCTGGGTTGCTGGACTCTCTCGAGTTTGTCTGCCTGCTTTGTATTGGAGGTTGAAGAAGAGCATCAAATCGGGCAAACCGATTTCGCGAGAAGAGGAGCCCTTGCATCTGTGACTGCCCTCCTTCTTGTCTCTCAGCAATATCACCCGTGGTATGTTTTTGTCTACTCCTTTTTTTTTTCAAATAATTTATGTTCGGATTGGAGTGAAATTAGGGCTTACCCTGACATCTGGTTGTGGATTCTGCGCGCTGTAGTTCGAGCAAGGTTACCGAAGAGCTTTTGGTTGTGGATTCTGCTCTCAAGGTCTCTCACCTCGTCTCTCTCATCTGGCTCAAAGGTGTGTATGACTCTGCTGTGCCAACCCAACTATTGAGCTAGTGTAACCTCCAATTTTGCCCAGATAAGGCCATCTTCAGTTCCTGTTTTTGAATGCTATGCTAATCCTGTTACGACTTCTGTGCTTAGACTACGATCCAGAGGTTAAAATGCAATTTCCTTTCTATCACCTGTTTATGAGTTAAGCTTTTGTACCTACTGCTGCTACGGCTCTTTAATAGTGTGATTTGGACAGTAGAAAGCTAGAATTTGTCCATGTTCTTTGATTAACTTAATTAAGTTGATGTTGCTTGTTACTTTGCACTTTAGATCGTTTCTTGTTATTTCTGTGCCTCCATTACTATCCCTTTTGTGTTGGCTGCTATTTACTCGTGGGTGTTGAAGTATGAGTTATGGCCGCTGATTAAGATGGGTTTCATGTATTCCATCTAATGAGTAGAGGATATGTTGCTCATTGGGATTTTGAACTGCTGTGTTGATGCATGGATACTGTTAGTTTCTAATTCTAATCTTATAGTTACTAGTTTCAATTGTTCTATAATATCTCCAAGTCTGTCGATTGGATTGAACCCACACTTCAAAAAGTTTTTAGGAGTTGAGGACACCTTTTAATCATATAAATTTGATGCCTATTGGATGTCTGGATTGGGAGGGATTATCATAGAGCTTAATCCTGCTGGTTGCCTGATTATGCACTTCAAGATCTAGTTGTGGGTGGGATTCTAAAGTACACCCTTTAGTTAGATCGAAACCATTAACATGTATAAATGTTCCAAAGCCAAAGGCATTAATGGTTAGTGGTCTTTTTATTGTAGCAAAATCTTTATAATACTAAACTGGAGTTCAACTGTTGCTGTCAACAAAATCTCCCTTTACTATGTGTCTTATACTAAAGTGAAATGCTAAAGGAAAGAAGAAGTAAATGCCTTAGAATGTCCCTTGATGTCGCGTAACAAAAAAATTACTCTGAGCCGGTTCCGAGGAAAAGACATTCCACGATAGCATTGGTTATATGGTTGGGTATGAATTAGATCATTTTCTTAGACCATATGACTTATTCTGTGACTACACAAAGAAACTATGTAATTATGATATGATTAAGTTGTGGGACAAACTAACTATAGTTGTCCGTCATGGTTAGAAAAATATCCTTCGTTTATGTATCCTTGCCTAAAGTGGATTGCCAAAGATAAGAAGGCTCAAAAAGTCCCTCGGTGTCCCTTAATGGAAAAATTTACTTTGAGTCAAGTCCCACGGAAAAGGCATTCCACGGTGGTGTTGGATACATTATTAAGGAATAATTAGATGGTTTACAAAGAGCATATGGCAAGGGTACCGCTTAGTGATGACTTGCAAATCAGTTGAATGTCCCTCGATGTCGTTTAGTGGAAAAATTACTTTGAGTCGGTTCCGCGAAAAAGACATTATACGATTGCATTTTATACATGGTTGGGTATGAATTAGATCGTTTTCTTAGACCGTATGACTTATTCCGTATCCACACGAAGAAACCATCTAATTGTGATAGGAGTAAGTTGTGGGATAAACTAACTATAGTCGTCCTTCTTGTTTAGAAAATTATCCTTAGTTTATGTATCTATGCCTAAAGTGGATTCCCAAAGATAAGAAGGCTCAAATGGCTCAAAGGGTCCCTCGGTGTCCCTTAATGGAAAAAATACTTTGAGTCAAGTCTCTCGGAAATGGGATTCCACGGTGGCGTTGGATAAATTATTAAGGAGTAATTACATGGTTTACAAAGAGTGTATGGCAAGGGTACGCCATAGTGATGACTTGCAAATCTTTTGAATGTCCCTCGATGTCGCTTAGTGGAAAAATTACTTTGAGTCGATCCCGAAGGGAAAGACATTCTTCGATTGCATTTTATACATGGTTGAATATGAATTTGATCATTTTCCCAGACTGTATGAGTTATTCCGTGACTACACAGAGAAATTATGTAATTTTGATACGATTAAGTTGTGGGACAAACTAACTATAGTTGTTCGTCATGTTTAAAAAATTATCCTTAGTTTATGTATCCTTGCCTAAAGTGGATTGCCAAAGATAAGAAGGCTCAAAACGTCCCTCGGTGTCCCTTAATGGAAAAATTTACTTTGAGTCAAGTCCCGCGGAAAAGGCATTCCACGGTGGCGTTGGATACAATATTAAGGAATAATTAGATGGGTTACAAAGAACGTTTGGCAAGGGTACCGCGTAGTGATGACTTGCAAATCTGTTGAATGTCCCTCGATGTCGTTTAGTGGAAAAATTACTTTGAGTCGGTTCCGCAAAAAAGACATTCTACGATTGCATTTTATTCATGGTTGGGTATGAATTAGATTGTTTCCTTAAACCGTATGACTTATTCCGTATCCACACGAAGAAACCATCTAATTGTGATAGGAGTAAGTTGTGGGATAAACTAACTATAGTCGTCCTTCTTGTTTAGAAAATTATCCTTAGTTTATGTATCGATGCCTAAAGTGGATTCCCAAAGATAAGAAGGCTCAAATGGCTCAAAGGGTGCGGTGTCCCTTAATGGAAAAAATACTTTGAGTCAAGTCTCTCGGAAATGGGATTCCACGGTGGCGTTGGATACATTATTAAGGAGTAATTAGATGGTTTACAAAGAGTGTATGGCAAGGGTATGCCGTAGTGATGACTTGCAAATCTTTTGAATGTCCCTCGATGTCGCTTAGTGGAAAAATTACTTTGAGTTGATCCCGTGGGAAAGACATTCTCCGATTGCATTTTATACATGGTTGAGTATGAATTTGATCATTTTCCCAGACTGTATGAGTTATTCCGTGACTACACAGAGAAATTATGTAATTTTGATACGATTAAGTTGTGGGACAAACTAACTATAGTTGTTCGTCATGTTTAAAAAATTATCCTTAGTTTATGTATCCTTGCCTAAAGTGGATTGCCAAAGATAAGAAGGCTCAAAACGTCCCTCGGTGTCCCTTAATGGAAAAATTTACTTTGAGTCAAGTCCCGCGGAAAAGGCAATCCACGGTGGCGTTAGATACATTATTAAGGAATAATTAGATGGTTTACAAAGAGCGTATGGCAAGGGTACCGCGTAGGGATGACTTGCAAATCTGTTGAATGTCCCTCGATGTCGTTTAGTGGAAAAATTACTTTGAGTCGGTTCCGCGAAAAAGACATTCTACGATTGCATTTTATACATGGTTGGGTATGAATTAGATTGTTTCCTTAGACCGTATGACTTATTCCGTATCCACATAAAGAAACCATCTAATTGTGATACGAGTAAGTTATGGGATAAACTAACTAAAGTCGTCCTTCTTGTTTAGAAAATTATCCTTAGTTTATGTATCGATGCCTAAACTGGATTCCCAAAGATAAGAAGGCCCAAATGGCTCAAAGCGTCCCTCGGTGTCCGTTAATGGAAAAAATACTTTCAGTCAAGTCTCTCTGAAAAGGCATTCCATGTTGGCGTTGGATACATTATTAAAGAATAATTAGATGGTTTACAAAGAGTGTATGGCAAGGGTATGCCGTAGTGATGACTTGCAAATCTTTTGAATGTCCCTCGATGTCGCTTAGTGGAAAAATTACTTTGAGTCGATCCCGCGGGCAAGACATTCTCCGATTGCATTTTATACATGGTTGAGTATGAATTTGATCATTTTCCTAGACTGTATGAGTTATTCCGTGACTACGCAAAGAAATTATGTTATTTTGATACGATTAAGTTGTGAGACAAACTAACTATAGTTGTTCGTCATGTTTAAAAAATTATCCTTAGTTTATGTATCCTTGCCTAAAGTGGATTGCCAAAGATAAGAAGGCTCAAAACGTCCCTCGGTGTCCCTTAATGGAAAAATTTACTTTGAGTCAAGTCCCGCGGAAAAGGCAATCCACGGTGGCGTTGGATACATTATTAAGGAATAATTAGATGGTTTACAAAGAGCGTATGGCAAGGGTACCGCCGTAGGGATGACTTGCAAATCTGTTGAATGTCCCTCGATGTCGTTTAGTGGAAAAATTACTTTGAGTTGGTTCCGCGAAAAGACATTCTACGATTGCATTTTATACATGGTTGGGTATGAATTAGATCGTTTTCTTAGACCGTATGACTTATTCCGTATCCACATGAAGAAACCATCTAATTGTGATACGAGTAAGTTATGGGATAAACTAACTAAAGTCGTCCTTCTTGTTTAGAAAATTATCCTTAGTTTATGTATCGATGCCTAAACTGGATTCCCAAAGATAAGAAGGCCCAAATGGCTCAAAGCGTCCCTCGGTGTCCGTTAATGGAAAAAATACTTTCAGTCAAGTCTCTCTGAAAAGGCATTCCATGCTGGCGTTGGATACATTATTAAAGAATAATTAGATGGTTTACAAAGAGTGTATGGCAAGGGTACGCCGTAGTGATGACTTGCAAATCTTTTGAATTTCCCTCGATGTCGCTTAGTGGAAAAATTAATTTGAGTCGATCCCGCGGGAAAGACATTCTGCGATTGCATTTTATACATGGTTGAGTATGAATTTGATCATTTTCCTAGACTGTATGAGTTATTCCGTGACTACGCAAAGAAATTATGTTATTTTGATACGATTAAGTTGTGAGACAAACTAACTATAGTTGTTCGTCATGTTTAAAAAATTATCCTTAGTTTATGTATCCTTGCCTAAAGTGGATTGCCAAAGATAAGAAGGCTCAAAACGTCCCTCGGTGTCCCTTAATGGAAAAATTTACTTTGAGTGAAGTCTCGCGGAAAAGGCAATCCATGGTGGCGTTGGATACATTATTAAGGAATAATTAGATGGTTTACAAAGAGCGTATGGCAAGGGTACCCCGTAGTGATGACTTGCAAATCTGTTGAATGTCCCTCTATGTCGTTTAGTGGAAAAATTACTTTGAGTCGTTTCCGCGAAAAAGACATTCTAGGATTGCATTTTGTACATGGTTGGGTATGAATTAGATCGTTTTCTTAGACCGTATGACTTATTCCGTGATCACACGAAGAAACCATCTAATTGTGATAAGAGTAAGTTGTGGGATCAACTAATAATAGCCGTCCTTCTTGTTTAGAAAATTATCCTTAGTTTATGGATCCTTGCCTAAAGTGGATTCCCAAAGATAAGAAGGCTAAATGGCTCAAAGCGTCCCTCGGTGTCCCTTAATGGAAAAAATACTTTGAGTCAAGTGTCGCGGAAAAGGCAATTCACGGTGGCGTTGGATACATTATTAAGGAGTAATTAGATGGTTTACAAAGAGTGTATTGCAAGGGTACGCCGTAGTGATGACTTGTAAATCTTTTGAATGTCCCTCGATGTCGCTTAGTGGAAAAATTACTTTGAGTCGATCCCGCGGGAAAGACATTCTCCGATTGCATTTTATACATGGTTGAGTATGAATTAGATCATTTTCTTAGACTGTATAAGATATTCCGTGACTACACAGAGAAACTATGTAATTTTGATAAGATTAAGTTGTGGGACAAACTAACTATAGTTGTCCGTCATGTTTATAAAATTATCCTTAGTTTATGTATCCTTGCCTAAAGTTGATTGCCAAAGATAAGAAGGCTTAAAGCGTCTCTCGGTGTCCCTTAATGGAAAAATTTACTTGAGTCAAGTTTCGTGGGAAAAGGCATTATCGGTTGGTTGGTGTGGGGGTGGGGGCGGGGGGGGGGGGGGGGGTTTTTTTTTTGGGGGTGCGTTGGATACATTATTAAGGAGTAATTAGATGGTTTACAAAGAGCGTATGGCAAGGGTACCCGTAGTGATGACTTGCAAATCTTGTTGAATGTCCCTCGATGTCGTTAGTGGAAAATTACTTTGAGTCGATTCCGCGGGAAGACATTCTCGGATTGCATTTTATACATGGTTGGGTATGAATTTGATCATTTTCTTAGACTGTATGGAGTTATTCCGTGACTTCCGTGAAGAAACTATGTAATTTTGATAAAGTTAAGTTGTGGGACAAACTAACTATAGTTGTCCGTCATGTTTAAAAATTATCCTTAGTTTATGTAACCTTGCCTAAAGTGGATTGCCAAAGATAAGAAGGCTCAAAGCGTCCCTCGGTGTCCCTTAATGGAAAAATTTACTTTGAGTCAAGTCCCGCGGAAAAGGCATTCCACGGTGGCGTTGGATACATTATTAAGGAATGATTAGATGGTTTACAAAGAGCGTATGGCAAGGGTACCGCGTAGTGATGACTTGCAAATCTGTTGAATGTCCCTCGATGTCGTTTAGTGGAAAAATTACTTTGAGTCGGTTCCGCGAAAAAGACATTCTACGATTGCATTTTATACATGGTTGGGTATGAATTTGATCGTTTTCTTAGACTGTATTACTTATTCCGTGACCACACAATGAAACCATGTAATTGTGATAGGAGTAAGTTGTGGGATAAACTATCTATAGTTGTCCTTCTTGTTTAGAAAATTATCCTTAGTTTATGTATCCTTGCCTAAATTGGATTCCCAAAGATAAAAAGGCTAAATGGCTCAAAGCGTCCCTCGGTGTCCCTTAATGGAAAAAATACTTTGAGTCAAGTCTCGCGGAAAAGGCATTCCACGGTGGCGTTGGATACATTATTAAGGAGTAATTAGATGGTTTACAATAAGTGTATGGCAAGGGTACGCCGTAGTGATGACTTGCGAATCTTTAGAATTTCCCTCGATGTCGCTTAGTGGAAAAATTACTTTTAGTCGATTCGGCGGGAAAGACATTCTCCGATTGCATTTTATACATGGTTGGGTATGAATTAGATCATTTTCTTAGACCGTATGACTTATTCCGTCAACACACGAAGAAACAATCTAATTGTGATAAGAGTAAGTTGTGGGATCAACTAACTATAGTTGTCCTTCTTGTTTAGAAAATTATCCTTAGTTTATGTATCCTTGCCTAAATTGGATTCCCAAAGATAAAAAGGCTAAATGGCTCAAAGGGTCCCTCGGTGTCCCTTAATGGAAAAATTTACTTTGAGTCAAGTCTCGCGGAAAAGGCATTCCACGGTGGCGTTGGATACATTATTAAGGAGTAATTAGATGGTTTACAAAGAGTGTATGGCAAGGGTGCCCCGTAGTGATGACTTGCAAATCTTTTGAATGTCCCTCGATGTCGCTTTGTGGAAAAATTACTTTTAGTCGATCCCGCGGGAAAGACATTCTCCGATTGCATTTTATACATGGTTGAGTATGAATTTGATCATTTTCCTAGACTGTATGAGTTATTCCTTGACTACATAGAGAAATTATGTAATTTTGATACGATTAAGTTGTGGGACAAACTAACTATAGTTGTTCGTCATGTTTAAAAAATTATCCTTAGTTTATGTATCCTTGCCTAAAGTGGATTGCCAAAGATAAGAAGGCTCAAAACGTCCCTCGGTGTCCCTTAATGGAAAAATTTACTTTGAGTCAAGTCCCGCGGAAAAGGCAATCCACGGTGGCGTTGGATACATTATTAAGGAATAATTAGATGGTTTACAAAGAGCGTATGGCAAGGGTGCCCTGTTGTGATGACTTGCAAATCTTTTGAATGTCCCTCGATGTCGCTTTGTGGAAAAATTACTTTGAGTCGATCCCACGGGAAAGACATTCTCCGACTGCATTTTATACATGGTTGAGTATGAATTAGATCATTTTTTTTGACTGTATAAGTTATTCCTTGACTACACAGAGAAATTATGTAATTTTGATACGATTAAGTTGTGGGACAAACTAACTATAGTTGTTCGTCATGTTTAAAAAATTATCCTTAGTTTATGTATCCTTGCCTAAAGTGGATTGCCAAAGATAAGAAGGCTCAAAAACGTCCCTCGGTGTCCCTTAATGGAAAAATTTACTTTGAGTCAAGTCCCGCGGAAAAGGCAATCCACGGTGGCGTTGGGTACATTATTAAGGAATAATTAGATGGTTTACAAAGAGCGTATGGCAAGGGTTCCCCGTAGTGATGACTTGCAAATCTTTTGAATGTCCCTCGATGTCGCTTGGTGGAAAAATTACTTTGAGTCGATCCCGCGGGAAAGACATTCTCCGATTGTATTTTTTACATGGTTGACTATGAATTTGATTATTTTCCTAGACTGTATGAGTTATTCCTTGACTACACTGAGAAATTATGTAATTTTGATACGATTAAGTTGTGGGACAAACTAACTATAGTTGTTCGTCATGTTTAAAAAATTATCCTTAGTTTATGTATCCTTGCCTAAAGTGGATTGCCAAAGATAAGAAGGCTCAAAACGTCCCTCGGTGTCCCTTAATGTAAAAATTTACTTTGAGTCAAGTCCCGCGGAAAAGGCAATCCACGGTGGCGTTGGGTACATTATTAAGGAATAATTAGATGGTTTACAAAGAGCGTATGGCAAGGGTGCCCCCGTAGTGATGAGTTGCAAATCTTTTGAATGTCCCTCGATGTCGCTTTGTGGAAAAATTACTTTGAGTCGATCCCACGGGAAAGACATTCTCCGACTGCATTTTATACATGGTTGAGTATGAATTAGATCATTTTCTTTGATTGTATAAGTTATTTTGTGACTACACAGAGAAATTATGTAATTTTGATACGATTAAGTTGTGGGATAAACTAACTATAGTTGTTCGTCATGTTTAAAAAATTATCCTTAGTTTATGTATCCTTGCCTAAAGTGGTTTGCCAAAGATAAGAAGGCTCAAAGCGTCCCTCGGTGTCCCTTAATGAAAAAATTTACTTTGAGTCATGTCCCGCGGAAAAGGCAATCCACGGTGGCGTTGGGTACATTATTAAGGAATAATTAGATGGTTTACAAAGAGCGTATGGCAAGGGTGCCCCGTAGTGATGACTTGCAAATCTTTTGAATGTCCCTCGATGACTCTTGGTGGAAAAATTACTTTGAGTCGATCCCGCGGGAAAGACATTCTCCGATTGCATTTTTTACATGGTTGACTATGAATTTGAATATTTTCCTAGACTGTATGAGTTATTCCTTGACTACACTGAGAAATTATGTAATTTTGATACGATTAAGTTGTGGGACAAACTAACTATAGTTGTTCGTCATGTTTAAAAAATTATCCTTAGTTTATGTATCCTTGCCTAAAGTGGATTGCCAAAGATAAGAAGGCTCAAAACGTCCCTCGGTGTCCCTTAATGTAAAAATTTACTTTGAGTCAAGTCCCGCGGAAAAGGCAATCCACGGTGGCGTTGGGTACATTATTGAGGAATAATTAGATGGTTTACAAAGAGCGTATGGCAAGGGTGCCCCGTAGTGATGACTTGCAAATCTTTTGAATGTCCCTCGATGTCGCTTTGTGGAAAAATTACTTTGAGTCGATCCCACGGGAAAGACATTCTCCGACTGCATTTTATACATGGTTGAGTATGAATTAGATCGTTTTCTTTGACTGTATAAGTTATTCCGTGACTACACAGAGAAACTATGTAATTTTGAGAAGATTAAGTTGTGGGACAAACGGACTATAGTTTTCCCTCATGTTTATAAAATTATCCTTAGTTTATGTATCCTTGCCTAAAGTGGATTGCCAAAGATAAGAAGGCTCAAAACGTCCCTCGGTGTCCCTTAACAGAAAAATTTACTTTGAGTCAAGTCCCGCGGAAAAGGCAATCCACGGTGGCGTTGGATACATTATTAAGGAATAATTAGATGGTTTACAAAGAGCGTATGGCAAGGGTACCGCTCAGTGATGACTTGCAAATTTGTTGAATGTCCCTCGATGTCGTTTAGTGGAAAAATTAATTTGAGTCGGTTCCGCGAAAAAGACATTTTACGATTGCATTTTATACATGATTGGGTATGACTTAGATCGTTTTGTTAGACCGTATGACTTATTTCGTATCCACACGAAGAATCCATCTAATTGTGATAGGAGTAAGTTGTGGGATAAACTAAGTATAGTCGTCCTTCTTGTTTAGAAAATTATCCTTAGTTTATGTATCTATGCCTAAAGTGGATTCCCATAGATAAGATGGCTCAAATGGCTCAAAGGGTCCCTCGGTGTCCCTTAATGGAAAAAATACTTTGAGTCAAGTCTCTCTGAAATGGGATTCCACTGTGGCGTTGGATACATTATTAAGGAGTAATTAGATGGTTTAGAAAGAGTGTATGGCAAGGGTACGCCGTAGTGATGACTTGCAAATCTTTTGAATGTCCCTCGATGTCGCTTGGTGGAAAAATTACTTTTGAGTCGATCCCGCGGGAAAGACATTCTCGGATTGCATTTTTTACGTGGTTGACTATGAATTTGATTATTTTCCTAGACTGTATGAGTTATTCCTTGACTACACTGAGAAATTATGTAATTTTGATACGATTAAGTTGTGGGACAAACTAACTATAGTTGTTCGTCATGTTTAAAAAATTATCCTTAGTTTATGTATCCTTTCCTAAAGTGGATTGCCAAAGATAAGAAGGCTCAAAACGTCCCTCGGTGTCCCTTAATGTAAAAATTTACTTTGAGTCAAGTCCCGCGGAAAAGGCAATCCACGGTGGCGTTGGGTACATTATTAAGGAATAATTAGATGGTTTACAAAGAGCGTATGGCAAGGGTGCCCCGTAGTGATGACTTGCAAATCTTTTGAATGTCCCTCGATGTCGCTTTGTGGAAAAATTACTTTTAGTCGATCCCACGGGAAAGACATTCTCCGACTGCATTTTATACATGGTTGAGTATGAATTAGATCATTTTCTTTGACTGTATAAGTTATTCCGTGACTACATAGAGAAATTATGTAATTTTGATACGATTAAGTTGTGGGACAAACTAACTATAGTTGTTCGTCATGTTTAAAAAATTATCCTTAGTTTATGTATCCTTGCCTAAAGTGGATTGCCAAAGATAAGAAGGCTCAAAACGTCCCTCGGTGTCCCTTAATGTAAAAGTTTACTTTGAGTCAAGTCCCGCGGAAAAGGCAATCCACGGTGGCGTTGGGTACATTATTAAGGAATAATTAGATGGTTTAAAAAGAGCGTATGGCAAGGGTGCCCCGTAGTGATGTCTTGCAAATCTTTTGAATGTCCCTCGATGTCGCTTGGTGGAAAAATTACTTTGAGTCGATCCCGCGGGAAAGACATTCTCCGATTGCATTTTTTACATGGTTGACTATGAATTTGATTATTTTCCTAGACTGTATGAGTTATTCCTTGACTACACTGAGAAATTATGTAATTTTGATACGATTAAGTTGTGGGACAAACTAACTATAGTTGTTCGTCATGTTTAAAAAATTATCTTTAGTTTATGTATCTTTGCCTAAAATGGATTGCCAAAGATAAGAAGGCTCAAAACGTCCCTCGGTGTCCCTTAATGTAAAAATTTACTTTGAGTCAAGTCCCGCGGAAAAGGCAATCCACGGTGGCGTTGGGTACATTATTAAGGAATAATTAGATGGTTTACAAAGAGCGTATGGCAAGGGAACCCCGTAGTGATGAGTTGCAAATCTTTTGAATGTCCCTCGATGTCGCTTTGTGGAAAAATTACTTTGAGTCGATCCCACGGGAAAGACATTCTCCGACTGCATTTTATACATGGTTGAGTATGAATTAGATCGTTTTCTTTGACTGTATAAGTTATTCTGTGACTACACAGAGAAATTATGTAATTTTGATACGATTAAGTTGTGGGACAAACTAACTATAGTTGTTCGTCATGTTTAAAAAATTATCCTTAGTTTATGTATCCTTGCCTAAAGTGGAGTGCCAAAGATAAGAAGGCTCAAAACGTCCCTCGGTGTCCCTTAATATAAAAATTTACTTTGAGTCAAGTCTCGCGGAAAAGGCAATCCACGGTGGCGTTGGGTACATTATTAAAGAATAATTAGATGGTTTACAAAGAGCGTATGGCAAGGGTGCCCCGTAGTGATGACTTGCAAATCTTTTGAATGTCCCTCGATGTCGCTTGGTGGAAAAATTACTTTGAGTCGATCCCGCGGGAAAGACATTCTCCGATTGCATTTTTTACATGGTTGACTATGAATTTGATTATTTTCCTAGACTGTATGAGTTATTCCTTGACTACACTGAGAAATTATGTAATTTTGATACGATTAAGTTGTGGGACAAACTAACTATAGTCGTTCGTCATGTTTAAAAAATTATCTTTAGTTTATGTATCCTTGCCTAAAGTGGATTGCCAAAGATAAGAAGGCTCAAAACGTCCCTCGGTGTCCCTTAATGTAAAAATTTACTTTGAGTCAAGTCCCGCGGAAAAGGCAATCCACGGTGGCGTTGGGTACATTATTAAGGAATAATTAGATGGTTTACAAAGAGCGTATGGCAAGGGAACCCCGTAGTGATGACTTGCAAATCTTTTGAATGTCCTTCGATGTCGCTTTGTGGAAAAATTACTTTGAGTCGATCCCACGGGAAAGACATTCTCCGACTGCATTTTATAGATGGTTGAGTATGAATTAGATCGTTTTCTTTGACTGTATAAGTTATTCTGTGACTACACAGAGAAATTATGTAATTTTGATACGATTAAGTTGTGGGACAAACTAACTATAGTTGTTCGTCATGTTTAAAAAATTATCCTTAGTTTATGTATCCTTGCCTAAAGTGGATTGCCAAAGATAAGAAGGCTCAAAACGTCCCTCGGTGTCCCTTAATGTAAAAATTTACTTTGAGTCAAGTCCCGCGGAAAAGGCAATCCACGGTGGCGTTGGGTACATTATTAAGGAATAATTAGATGGTTTACAAAGAGCGTATGGCAAGCTTACCGCGTAGTGATGACTTGCAAATCTTTTGAATGTCCCTCGATGTCGCTTGGTGGAAAAATTACTTTGAGTCGATCCCGCGGGAAAGACATTCTCCGATTGCATTTTTTACATGGTTGACTATGAATTTGATTATTTTCCTAGACTGTATGAGTTATTCCTTGACTACACTGAGAAATTATGTAATTTTGATACGATTAAGTTGTGGGACAAACTAACTATAGTTGTTCGTCATGTTTAAAAAATTATCCTTAGTTTATGTATCCTTGCCTAAAGTAGATTGCCAAAGATAAGAAGGCTCAAAGTACAGGTCCCTCGGTGTCCCTTAATGTAAAAATTTACTTTGAGTCAAGTCCCGCGGAAAAGGCAATCCACGGTGGCGTTGGGTACATTATTAAGGAATAATTAGATGGTTTACAAAGAGCGTATGGCAAAAGTGCCCCGTAGTGATGACTTGCAAATCTTTTGAATGTCCCTCGATGTCGCTTTGTGGAAAAATTACTTTGAGTCGATCCCGCGGGAAAGACATTCTTCGAATGCATTTTACACATGGTTGAGTATGAATTTGATCAATTTTCTAGACTGTTTGAGTTATTCCGTGACTACATAGAGAAATTATTTAATTTTGATACGATTAAGTTGTGGGACAAACTAACTATAGTTGTTCATCATGTTTAAAAAATTATCCTTAGTTTATGTATCCTTGCCTATAGTGGATTGCCAAAGATAAGAAAGCTCAAAACGTCCCTCGGTGTCCCTTAATGGAAAAATTTACTTTGAGTCAAGTCCCACGGAAAAGGCATTCCACGGTGGCGTTGGATACATTATTAAGGAATGATTAGATGGTTTACAAAGAGCGTATGGCAAGGCTACCGCGTAGTGATGACTTGCAAATCTGTTGAATGTCCCTCGATGTTGTTTAGTGGAAAAATTACTTTGAGTCGGTTCCGCGAAAAAGACATTCTTCGATTGCATTTTATACATGGTTGGGTATGATTTAGATCGCTTTCTTAGACTGTATTACTTATTCCGTGAGCTCACAATGAAACCTTGTAATTGTGATAGGAGTAAGTTGTGTGATAAACTATCTATAGTCGTACTTCTTTGTTTAGAAAATTATCATTAGTTTATGTATCCTTGCCCAAAGTGGATTCCCAAAGATAAGAAGGCTCAAATGGCTCAAACCGTCCCTCGGTGTCCCTTAATGGAAAAAATACTTTGAGTCAAGTCTCTCGGAAAAGGCATTCCACGGTGGCGTTGGATACATTATTAAGGAGTAATTAGATGGTTTACGATAAGTGTATGGCAGGGGTACGCCGTAGTGATTACTTGCGAATCTTTAGAATTTTCCTCGACGTCGCTTAGTGGAAAAATTACTTTGAGTCGATCCGGCGGGAAAGACATTCTCCGACTGCATTTTATACATGGTTCAGTATGAATTAGGTCATTTTTTTTGACTGTATAAGTTATTCCGTGACTTCACAGATAAACTATGTAATTTTGATAATATTAAGTTGTTGGACAAACTAACTATAGTTGTCCGTCATGTTTATAAAATTATCCTTAGTTTATGTATCCTTGTCTAAAGTGGATTGCCAAAGATAAGAAGGCTCAAAGCGTCCCTTGGTGTCCCTTAATGGAAAAATTTACTTTGAGTCATGTCCCACGGAAAAGGCATTCCACGGTGGCGTTGGATACATAATTAAGGAATAATTAGATGGTTTACAAAGAGTGTATGGCAAGGGTGCCCTGTAGTGATGAATTGCAAATCTTTTGAATGTCCCTCGATGTCGCTTTGTGGGAAAATTACTTTGAGTCGATCCCGAGGGAAAGACATTCTCCGATTGCATTTTATACATGGTTGAATATGAATTTGATCATTTTCCTAGGCTGTATGAGTTATTCCTTGACTACACAGAGAAATTATGTAATTTTGATACGATTAAGTTGTGGGACAAACTAACTATAGTTGTTCCTCATGTTTAAAAAATTATCCTTAGTTTATGTATCCTTGCCTAAAGTGGATTGCCAAAGATAAGAAGGCTCAAAACGTCCCTCGGTGTCCCTTAATGGAAAAATTTACTTTGAGTCATGTCCCGCGGAAAATGCAATCCACGGTGGCGTTGGATACATTATTAAGGAATAATTTGATGGTTTACAAAGAGCGTATGGCAAGGGTACCGCGTAGTGATGACTTGCAAATCTGTTGAATGTCCCTCGATGTCGTTTAGTGGAAAAATTACTTTGAGTCGGTTCCGCTGAAAAGACATTCTAGGATTGCATTTTATACATGGTTGGGTATGAATTAGATCGTTTTCTTAGACTGTATTACTTATTCCGTGACCACACAATGAAACCATGTAATTGTGATAGGAGTAAGTTGTGGGATAAACTATCTATAGTCGTACTTCTTTGTTTAGAAAATTATCGTTAGTTTATGTATCGTTGCCTAAAGTGGATTCCCAAAGATAAGAAGGCTCAAATGGCTCAAAGCGTCCCTCGGTGTCCCTTAATGGAAAAAGTACTTTGAGTCAAGTCTCTCGGAAAAGGCATTCCACGGTGGCGTTGGATACATTATTAAGGAGTAATTAGATGGTTTACAATAAGTGTATGGCAAGGGTACGCCGTAGTGATGAGTTGCGAATCTTTTGAATTTCCCTCGATGTCGCTTAGTTGAAAAATTACTTTGAGTCGATCCGGCGGGAAAGACATTCTCCGACTGCATTTTATACATGGTTCAGTATGAATTAGGTCATTTTTTTGACTGTATAAGTTATTCCGTGACTTCACAGAGA
Organism: Hakea prostrata; assembly: GCF_041222555.1. NCBI lineage: Eukaryota > Viridiplantae > Streptophyta > Magnoliopsida > Proteales > Proteaceae > Hakea > Hakea prostrata. The sequence continues at coordinate 7,692,107 of NC_142606.1, forward strand.
AACTATGTAATTTTGATAATATTAAGTTGTTGGACAAACTAACTATAGTTGTCCGTCATGTTTATAAAATTATCCTTAGTTTATGTATCCTTGCCTAAAGTGGTTTGCCAAAGATAAGAAGGCTCAAAGCGTCCCTCGGTGTCCCTTAATGGGAAAATTTACTGAGTCATGTCCCGCGGAAAAGGCATTCCACGGTGGCGTTGGATACATTATTAAGGAGTAATTAGATGGTTGACAAAGAGTGTATGGCAAGGGTGCCCTGTAGTGATGACTTGCAAATCTTTTGAATGTCCCTCGATGTCGCTTTGTGGAAAAATTACTTTGAGTCGATCCCGAGGGAAAGACATTCTCCGATTGCATTTTATACATGGTTGAATATGAATTTGATCATTTTCCTAGACTGTACGACTTATTCCTTGACTACATAGAGAAAATATGTAATTTTGATACGATTAAGTTGTGGGACAAACTAACTATAGTTGTTCGTCATGTTTAAAAAATTATCCTTAGTTTATGTATCCTTGCCTAAAGATGATTGCCAAAGATAAGAAGGCTCAAAACGTCCCTCGGTTTCCCTTAATGGAAAAATTTACTTTGAGTCATGTCCCGCGGAAATGCAATCCACGGTGGCGTTGGATACATTATTAAGGAATAATTTGATGGTTTACGAAGAGCGAATGGCAAGGGTACCGCGTAGTGATGACTTGCAAATCTGTTTAATGTCCCTCGATGTCGTTTAGTGGAAAAATTACTTTGATTCGGTTCCACGAAAAAGACATTCTACGATTGCATTTTATACATGGTTGGGTATGAATTAGATCGTTTTCTTAGACTGTATGACTTATTCCGTGACCACACAATGAAACCATGTAATTGTGATAGGAGTAAGTTTTGGGATAAACTATCTATAGTTGTACTTCTTTGTTTAGAAAATTGTCGTTAGTTTATGTATCCTTGCCTAAAGTGGATTCCCAAAGATAAGAAGCCTCAAATGGCTCAAAGCGTCCGTCGGTGTACCTTAATGGAAAAAGTACTTTGAGTCATGTCTCTCAAAAAGGCATTCCACGGTGGCGTTGGATACATTATTAAGGAGTAATTAGATGGTTTACAAAGAGTGTATGGCAATGGTACGCCGTAGTGATGACTTGCGAATCTTTAGAATGTCCCTCGATGTCGCTTAGTGGAAAAATTACTTTGAATCGATCCGGCGGGAAAGACATTCTCCGACTGCATTTTATACATGGTTCAGTATGAATTAGGTCATTTTTTTTGACTGTATAAGTTATTCCGTGACTTCACAGAGAAACTATGTAATTTTGATAAGATTAAGTTGTGGGACAAACTAACTATAGTTCTCCGTCATGTTTATAAATTATCCTTAGTTTATGTATCCTTGCCGAAAGTGGATTGCCAAAGATAAGAAGGCTTCAAGCGTCCCTCGGTGTCCCTTAAGGCTTCAAGAGTGTCTTGCATGGGTACCCCGTAGTGATGACTTGCAAATCTGTTGAATGACCCTCGATGTCGCTTAGTGGAAAAATTACTTTTAGTCGGTCCCGCGGAAAAGACATTCTACGATTGCATTTTATACATGGTTGGGTATGAATTAGATCATTTTCATAGACCGTATGACTTAGTCTGTGACTACACCAGGAAACTATGTAGTTATGATATGATTAAGTTGTGGGACAAGCTAACTATAGTCGTCCGTCATGTTTAGAAAATTATCTTTAGTTTATGTATCCTTGCCTAAAGTGGATTCTCAATGATAAGAAGGCTTAAAAGGCTCAAAGCGTCCCTCGGTGTCTCTTAATAGAAAAAAATACTTTGAGTCAAGTGCCGCGGAAAAGGAATTCCACGGTGGCGTTGGATACATTATTAAGGAGTAATTAGATGGTTTACAAAGAGTGCATGGCAAGGGTACCCCGTAGTGATGACTTGCAAATCTGTTGAATGTCCCTCGATGTCGCTTAGTGGAAAATTTATTTTGAGTCGGTTCTGCGTAAAAGACATTCTATGATTGCATTTTATACATGTTTGGGTATGAATTAAATCATTTTCTTTGACCGTATGATTTATTCCGTGACCACATGAAGAAACCATGTAATTGTGATATGATTAAGTTGTGGGATAAACTAACTATGGTTGTCCTTCATGTTTAGAAAATCATCCTTAGTTTATGTATCCTTGCCTAAAGTGGATTGCCAAAGATAAGAAGGCTCAAAGCGTCCATCGGTGTACCTTAATGGAAAAAGTTACTTTGAGTCACGTCCCGCGGAAAAGGCATTCCACGATGGCGTTGGATACATTATTAATGATTAATTAGATGGTTTACAAAGATTGTATGGCAAGGGTACCCCATAGTAATGACTTGCAAATATGTTGAATGTCCTTGATGTCTCTTAGTGGAAAAACTACTTTGAGTCGGTTCTGCAGAAAAGACATTCTATGATTGCATTTTATACATGGTTGGGTATGAATTATATTATTTTCTTAGACCGTATGACTTATTTTGTGATCACATAAAGAAACCATGTAGTTGTGATATGATTAAGTTGTGGGATAAACTAACTATAGTTGTCCTTAATGTTTAGAAAATTATCTTTAGTTTATGTATCCTTGCCTAAAGTGGACTGCCAAAGATAAGAAGGCTCAAAGCGTCCCTCGGTGTCCCGTAATGGAAAATATTACTTTTAGTCAAGTCCCGCGGAAAAGGCATTCCACGGTTGCGTTGGATACATTATTAAGGATTAATTAGATGGTTTACAAGGAGTGTCTGGCAAGGGTACCTCGTAGTGATGACTTGCAAATCTGTTGAATGACCCTCGATGTCGCTTAGTGGAAAAATTACTTTGAGTCGGTCCCGCTGAAAGGACATTCTACGATTGCATTTTATTCATTGTTGGGTATGAATTAGATCATTTTCTTAGAAATTATGACTTAGTCCGTGTCTACACAAGGAAACTATGTAGTTATGATATGATTAAGTTGTGGGACAAACTAACTATAGTCGTCCGTCATGTTTAGAAAAATATCCTTAGTTTATGTATCGTTGGCTAAAGTGGATTGCCAAAGATAAGAAGGCTCAAAAGGCTCAAAGCGTCCGTCGGTGTCCCTTAATGGAAAAAATTACTTTAAGTCAAGTCCCGCGGAAAGGGCATTCCTCGATGAAGTTGGATACATTATTATTAAGTAATTAGATGGTTTACAAAGAGTGTGTGGCAAGGGTACCCCGTAGTGATTACTTGCAAATCTGTTGAATGTCCTTCGATGTCGCTTAGTGGAAAATTTGTTTTGAGTCGGTCCCGGAGAAGAGACATTCTACGATTGCATTTTATACATGGTTGGGTATGAATTGGATCATTTTCTTAAACCGTATGACTTATTCCGTGACTACACTAAGAAACTATGTAATTATGATATTATTAAGTTGTGGGACAAACTAACTATAGTCGTCTGTCATGTTTAGAAAAATATCCTTAGTTTATGTATCCTTACCTAAAGTGGATTGCCAAAGATAAGATGGTTCAAAACGCTCAAAGCGTCCCTCGGTGTCTCTTTATGGAAAAAATTACTTTGATTCAAGTCTCGCAGAAAGGCATTCCACGGTGGCGTTGGATACATTATTAAGGAGTAATTAGATGGTTTACAAAGGGTGTATGGCAATGGTATCCCGTAGTGATCACTTGCAAATCTGTTGTATGTCCCTCGATGTCGCTTAGTGGAAAAATTACTTTGTGCTGGTCTCTGGGAAAAGACATTCTATGATTGGTTGGGTATGAATTAGATCATTTTCTTAGACCGTATGACTTATTCCGTGACTACACAAAGAAACTATGTAATTATTATATGATTAAGTTGTGGGACAAACTAACTATAGTCATCCATCATGGTTAGAAAAATATCCTTAGTTTATGTATGTATCCTTGCCTAAAGTGGATTGCCAAACATAAGAAGGTTCAAAATGCTCAAAGCGTCCCTCGGTGTCCCTTAATGGAAAAAATTATTTTGAGTCAAGTCTCGCGGAAAAGGCATTCCACGGTGGCGTTGGATACATTATTTAGGAGTAATTAGATGGTTTATAAAGAGTGTATGGCAAGTGTACCTCGTAGTGATCTTTTGCACATTTGTTGAATGTCCTTCGATGTCACTTAGTGGAAAAATTACTTTGAGTCGGTTCCGTAGAAAAGACATTCTATGATTGCATTTTATACATGGTTGGGTATGAATTAGATCGTTTTCTTAGACCGTATGACTTATTTCGTGACCACACAAAGAAAACATTTAATTGTGATATGATTATGTTGTGGGATAAACTAACTATAGTTGTCCTTCATGTTTAGAAAATTATCCTTAGTTTATGTATCATTTCCTAAAGTTGATTGCCAAAGATAAGAAGGCTCAAGGCGTCTCTTGGTATTTCTTAATGGAAAAAATTACTTTGAGTCAAGTCCCGCGGAAAAGGCATTCCACGGTGGCGTTGGATACATTATTAAGGAGTAAATAGATGGTTTACAAAGAGTGTATGGCAATGGTACCCCGTAGTGATGACTTGCAAATCTATTGAATGTCCCTCGATGTCGCTTAGTGGAAAAATTACTTTGAGTCGGTCCCGCGGAAAAGACATTCTACAATTGCATTTTATACATGGTTGGGCATGAATTAGATCATTTTCTTTGACCGTGTGTCTTATTCCGTGACTACAAAAAGAAACTATGTAATTATGATAATGATTAAGTTGTGGGACAAACTAACTATAGTCGTCTGTTATGTTTAGAAAAATATTCTTAGTTTATGTATCCTTGCCTAACGTTGATTGCCAAAGATAAGAAGGCTCAAAGCATCCCTCGGTGTCCCTCAGTGGAAAAGTTTGTATGAGTCTAATCCGCGGAAAAGGCTTTTCACGATTGTGTTGGATAAATTATTAAGGATTATATAGATAATTCACAAAGACTCTATGGCAAAGGTACCCCGTACTGATGACTTGCAAAATTTATTTGTATGTAGGTTTTGTGAGCGGCGACCTTATTCTGTAATACGTAGTCTTTTGATGCATTGATAATTTCTGTGTGTATGCCATATATGATACTTGTCATAAACTAATTGTTGTCCCCTTTCCTATTTATGGAAAAAACCGTTTATCATGTGTCCCATACTAAAGTGGAATGCTAAAGGAAACAAGTTGTAAATGGATTAGAATGTCTGTGGAATGTCCCTCGATGTCGTTTAGTGGAAAAATTACTTTGAGTTTGTCCCGCGGGAAAGACATTCTACGATTGCATTTTACACATGGTTGGGTGTGTATTAGATCATTTTCTTAGATCGTATGACTTATTCCGTGACTACACAAAGAAACCATGTAATTATGATATGATTAGGTTGTGGGATAAACTTACGATAGTTGTCCTTCATGTCTAGAAAAATATCCTTAGTTTAGGTATCCTTGCCTAAAGTCGATTGCCAAATATAAGAAGGCTGAAAGCGTCCCCGGTGTCCCTCAGTGGAAAAGTTTCTATGAGTCTAATCTGCGGAAAAGGCTTTCCACGATAGTGTTGGATACATTATTAAGGATTAATTAGATAATTCACAAAGATTCAATGGCAAAGGTACCCCGTACTGATGACTTGCAAAATTTATTTGTATATAGGTTTTGTGAGCAGTGACCTGGTTTTGTACTACTTAGTCTTTTGATGCCTGCATAATTTTTGAATTTATGCGATATATGATACTTGTCATAAACTAATTGTTGTCTCTTTTCCTATTTAAGTAAAAAAATCCTTTATCATGTGTCCTATACTAAAGTGGAATGCTAAAGGAATGATGAAGTAAATGGCTTAGAATGTCTGTTGAATATCCCTCTATGTTGCTTAGTGGAAAAAACATTCCACGATAGCATTGGATACATGGTTGGGTATGAATGAGAGCATTTTCTTAAACTGTCTGATTTATTCTGTGTCTATACAAAGAGACCATGTCTGATTATGGTTTGCGCCGGAGAAATTCTGAAGCTCGGAAATGGATAATTTCTCGAAAGTTGAAAGTATGGCGGAAAGATGTAAATTGTTGTTTTGAATTGGAAGTTGTAAAGGTCCCCTCCAGAACTCATTCAAAGAGTAGGATTTTTCAAAACTCTTCAGGGTTTGATTTGACCAATTCGGTGTCTTGCGGTATAAAAATAATAGGGTCTTCGTAGCATCATCAGAAAATACAAGAGGAAAGAGTAAGAGATAAGAATTCTTATGGTGTATATTCTGAACGCCTCCTCCTTCACTGCTGACCCTGCTCCTCTGTTTTCTGCTTTCTTTCAATTCTCTTTATTCCACTTTGTTAATTCTTGGGGTCTTGACAATTCCTGGAAGACCATGATTTTGCTGAGAATCAATGGGGAGGACACAAGCTTTATCAGTCCCACATTTGGCTTCAATATTAAGACAATCAAGTATGACAAGTAAGGTTCTACATCTTGTCTTTGAAGAAGTAAATGGTTGCACAACATTTCACTAATAAATGTTTGCATTTGGTTCTCTTTTTATTTATACTCCTGTCACAGATCAACTTGTCTGCTTCATTAGGGTTTGGTAGATGGGTTTATCTTATACTCCTTGGGCTAATTTTTCATATAACGACGCTCATATGGTGTCAAAGTTATGATGAATACAACAAAGAGTTCCCTATCTGATATGAAAGTAGACATGTCTGCTGGGAACTGAGGATTAAATATACCATTGGCTTGTTTATTAGGTTCCTGAACCATCACTTCACATCCTTGAGGATAGCTCAATGTCCTTTCTGTATTCCGTAACAACTTAGCAAACCTAGTTTATTTACCTATCAAATGTATCTCCAGTACTAATCTAAGAAGTTGAGCTTGTGCCCAAGGCTGGCCTTAATACAAAATCTCTACTAGATATTGATATTGCATTTTATATTTCTTTGCCAGGTATGTACTTAATATATGGAATCCTGGTGGCCAGAAAACTATAAGATCTTATTGGAGAAACTATGAACAGACTGATGGTTAGGTATGGGCTGTTCACTGTTGATAGGTCAGATGTTAGAAGATTGCATCATGTGGATAATCTTCTGAAAGACGAGGTATTTAAATCTCAACCCACATCACCATGGCATTGGAGTAGAGTTACTTTTGCAAATCATGTTTCACATCCTTGAAATTGAATTGTTGTCTTTAATATTTTACTGATGGGGATGTTTTTGACTGATCTTAGACAAAATTAGACTACTCATTCTCATTCAAACAAACCACTTTTGCTGTCAGGTCACCCTCGGATGCTACTCGGCATGTACATGGGGCTAATAGTGTATTAAACCCTTCATCCAATTTTTCTGTTCCGAGTACCCTTTTCTTCAGCTCAAGCATAAAGAAGTTTCTATTGATATACTTTGAAAACCAATCATTTTAATGGTGGCTCAACCCTTGATTCACCGTTCTTATTTTTTTGGGTGTAATTGTTCCCCCTTCTGATGGTTCATGACGGTTCAAGTAGTTTATTCTGTACTAATTTTTTACAATCCATCTTCCGCTATTCGTGTGTTCTATATTCCTGTTGTTGAGTAAGTGATCCCGTTGGTGTATCCTTCCTTGCAGGTGCTCAATTTGGATGCTATGACAAAACCCGGCACTGGAAAATTGTGGGTTGTAGTGCATACACAGGAGGATTGCTCGAGCGATTTGATTGGTTTGTTACCCCTTTTTAATAAGTATTAAGTAAATATATAATATAAAAAAAAACCAGGTCCTTAATTTTGTGCTAATTCTTTCCACCCCAATAATATTTTAATCTGATTTTTTAAATTATCTTTTAATTATTATTATTTTTGTGCCTTTTTAGATTTATTTATTTTTAAAATTTTACTCCGAAAAGTCAATTACCAATATCACGTTAAATATTTTTTTTTCGTAATTTACTCCTAAAAGTTATTTGCAAGTCATCATTAAGTTTATTTTTAATTATTTATTCATTGATGTATAGGGAAAACTATTAAAAATGAATTTTAGGAGTAAATTAAAAAAAAATCATTTGTGAACATTAGGAACCAATAATTTTTACGATTAAGTTACTAAAAAAATCTATATAGTATAAAAATAATAACAAATTATAAAAACATTTTTATCGGAATGATAATTTAAATAGTTTAGATTAAAATATTTGTTGGGTGGGAAGAATTAACAACTTAGGGATTTGATAATTTATTTTAAAAATACTGTCCGTTTTACATTTCTGAAAACACCTTATCAGATAAATATTTATCAAAAAAATAAATGCTGGAGGGAGCTGCTTTCAAAATCAGTATTTTTACCTTTTTAACCTTTGATGTTTTACCGTGATGCAGTAAAATCCGAGCAATCATATATTCATATGCATGTATGGCTACTCAAAATCAGATTGGGTGTTTTAGTATCCTAGAATGGGGATAGGGATATTACATATGCCGCCGGTAGGAATTGAACCCATGATCTCTCCACTGAGAAGTCAGGTTCCTAACCATCCTACTAATTCTCCATTTGAGGAATATTACTATTATAGGTGCCGTCGGATGGGTGCGAACCCAGGACCTCATCGTGGGAGGTTGGGCTTTTAACTGCTCTACTAATCCACGATTGGGGTCTTAGAGTGGATTTTTATTGGGTAATTTTCATCTGGACCCCCTGAGGTTTGATTCATGTAATTTTTAGTCCAAAAAAATGGATACTTTGCATCTGCCTCCCCTGAGGTATTCAATAAGATCAATTAAGGACAATTTGTGATTTTTATGACCAAAATATCCTCACATCTATTTTACAGTAAAATTTGCATATTATCTTCACGATTAAATCCAACGGTAAAAATCAAAAGAGTAGGGTGTTTACTAGATCTGCTCCTTTACAGACACCCTTCATTACCTCCAATTGATCATTAGATTTTAGAAACGTGAATTATTCCAATCAGATGAATATAAATTCATCTGAAAAAATACACATATGTAGCCATCTTTTTTCCTCTTCAACTCCGGCGACAGTAATGTGTTCATGTGTGTGATTTACAGCCATGGCTTCCAAGGCACTCCCTCAGGTATCTTCTCTTCATTTCTTATCTCCACTGCAACTTTCTTTCCCCTCCCTTTTACCTTCCCTTTCTATTGAATCAAATTGGGACAAAACAACCTGACTTTGGATTTGCAGGCTCACGTTTTAGTTCCAAGAACCGCTTCTCCTTACTCTTCAAAGAAGCTATGGTCTTCTTCACCATCCTCATTTCGCTCATCTTCTCTCTGCTCAACCCGAATTATTACTTCTAGGATTTCTTCAAATGGCTTCGACTTAAAATTCATTCCTGTAATCGGCGACGTAAGAACCCACTTTTCTATCGTTAGAGCAGAACCCAATTCTAAAGGAGAACTAGCCATAAATTGAGAATGCCGAAGAGAATTCTGCAGTTGATCCTGAAATTCCTGCCGCAGAACCGGAAAAATGTGATTTACAGCCATGGCTTCCAAGGCACTTCCTCAGGTATCTTCTCTTCATTTCTTATCTGCACTGCATCTTTCTTTCCCCTCCCTTTTACCTTGCCTTTCTATTGAATTAAATTGGGACAATACAATGCGACTTTGGATTTGCAGGCTCTCGTTTCAGTTCCAAGAACCGCTTCTCCTTACTCTTCAAAGAAGCTATGGTCTTCTTCACCATCCTCATTTCGCTCATCTTCTCTCTGCTCAACCCGAATTATTACTTCTAGGGTTTCTTCAAATGGCTTTGATTTAAAAATTCGTTCCTGTAATCGCTCGACGTAAGAACCCACTTCTATCGTTAGAGCAGAACCCAATTCTGAAGGAGAACCAGCCATAAATTGAGAATGCCGAAGAGAATTCTGCAGTTGATCCTGAAATTCCTACCGCAGAACCAGAAAAATCATGCACACAAACACATTCCTGTCTCCGGAGTTGAAGAGGAAAAAAAAAGGCCAGAGATGGGCGACGCCTGACGAAGATGGAGACGATGAAGGATATAAGAGAGAATTGGGACTCTGTATTTTTTTCGTACAGGAGCGAATCCAGTAAACACCCCTACTCTTTTGATTTTCACCGTTGGATTTAATTGTAAAGATAATATGCAAATCTTACGGTAGAATAAATGTGAGGGTATTTTGGTCATAAAAATCACAAATTGTCCTTAACTGATCTTATTGAATACTTCAGGGGAGGCAGATGCAAAGTATCCATTTTTTTGGACTAAAAATGACATGGGTCAAACCTCAAGGGGTCCAGATGAAAATTACCCATTTTTATTTGCGGCAGCTGCTGCTGCTCGTAGCTGACCACCAGGATTTTCCAGGTTTAATCCAACGGTTCAAAATTAAAGACAAAGGATTATATTATAAATATAGTTTTTAAATTTACAATTAAAGGTTTAATACTTTCTAAATTTACAAATAAAATCCCTACTCTTCTTTCATTTTTTCTGGTTTTCTTCCCCAATAGTTCTCCTTTCAACACCCCTCCACGCTTGTTTCTACTCGTAGTACTTGTGTGAGGATCCCATCTCTCGTGCTTGAGATTTTTGAAGTAATGGTACAGGTTCTCAATATCAGCAAAAACAATTTCACCAGTTCTTTGCCATCTTGATTTCTCAGCAAAAACTTGACCTCTCTTTCAATAGAATCAACGATTTTCTTAGCCTTGGAAATCTTCCTAAGAAGGTTTAATTGATCTTTTTTATAACAATCTAAGCTGGCTGACCCCTCAAAATGGTCCTCTCTTGAATAGTGGACCAACAACATTTGGGAACCCGAGTCTTTGTGGACCACCATTAAAGAACTTCTGTTCAGACTCTGAGGGTGCCATTCATTAATCCTTATTACCCTTGATGCCTTATAACTTCCCCTCTTTGACTCTGGAAGATGACTCTGATAAGAACGTTAAGAGCAGTGAGTTAAGTAAGAGTGTTGTGGTTGCTATTGTTTTGAGTAATATAGTTGGCCTTTGCTTCACCTTGTTCTCATTCTTCTCCTCTCCTATAGCCATGCACCCATTGGAGTGATCATTTTCTTCTCCTATTTCTTTTGTCTGTCTTGGAAAATCGATTCATGGAAAAATACGGGATTAAGTTGGTACAGTGAAGGGTTTTTATTTGTAAATTTGAAAAGTATTAAACCATTAATGTAAAATATAAAAATTGTATTTACAATATAATCCTTTATCTTCAAATTTGAACCGTTAGGATTAAATTTGGAAAATCCTGGTAGTCAGCTACTGGCAGTAGCAGCTTGACACGGCCCAATTTGTAATAGGCCCAATAATATTAATATTAATGGGCCATACATGGTCTAGCCCAACAGTACAGACATAGCTAAAGTTACTAATGGGCTACACTTAGCCCACATTCTAGAAAGGAGAGAGATTTTAGAGGAATTTAATAATTAGAAAATATCTTATTTCTATAAATATTTAGACTCGCTAGAATGTTTCTAATCATTAGATTATAGACACTTGTACAAAATTATAACCATTCATTGTATCATATCTCATCTATAAATAGGGGAGGGATTCATTTGTATAAAACATCAATCAAGTAAGCAATACAAGTTTTCTTAAAGTTCTCTTTGAAGCTCTAAGCTTTCTTCTACTCTCTCTAGCTGGGTTTTAGGCTGACTTAGTGCAAGTAAGTGCTAAGTGCTGGCACGGTTGGCTTAGTCAATAACAAAGGCCATGACAAGCTACTGCAAATAAAAATCATCCTAGCATAAATGTACAATTAATTGATTGCTTAACCTTCTCTTCTTTTTTCTTTTTTTTTTAAAATAAAATTGCTGAACCTACATCCGTGTGGGAAAGTTGTCACCTTTTTGTTCCATGCTTGTGTAACTTCAAATTAGCCCAAACAAAAGTTCAACCAGATCCCCTCCGGAGAGAGGTAGGATTTTTATTTGCGGCAGCTGCCGACGGCTGATATTAAGCCACCTCATCAAGTTTTAAGTGAGCGGTTGAGATTTAAACATGAGGGATATAGGTGTAAATATTGCTTTTTCATTTTACATTTTAAAGAATTAAATTTTGTAAATTTACATTACTGAGTCCCTCTCCTTCACCCGATACCCAAAAACCCTATCTCTCATTTTGTCTTCTCAGTTCTCAGATAGCCGCTGTTTGGGAGCACGATTCCGGCGACATCAGGCACTCCGATGATAGTAATCCGTCGTCGTTGCCGTTGAATCTATATTTGGTTGTCGTCGTTGTCGATTGCCTTTGCGCTGTAAATCTGTGGTGTGGCCTGGTGTCGTCGTCCGTCTATTCCCATCCCCATCTGAAATTTCTTAGAGTTCAATGCAAAATTTTCTGTGTGTGTTCACAAAAAAAGAAAAGAAACTTCTTCATGTGCTCCTCCAGTATAACCTTCCACTAACGTCTTCAATTTTTTCAAATTTGACAGATCTAGTAATGCATCCAACCTTTTACATTCGAAGATAAATAGTTGTTCCAAGGATTCCAGTTTGTCTAATCCGCCAATCTCTGCTAGCCTATCACAAGATCCAACTATTAAGCTCTTCAGTTTCTTTAAATTTGATAGATCTGGCAATTTGTCCAAAGATTTGCACCTTCCAACGAGTCAAGGTTGCCAATGATTCTAATCCATTGAACCCTGAAATCTCAGTTAAACGATAGCATGATAAAATTTCAACCAAATTTCACCCATGGACAATTATCAAAAGACTAAAAAGGTCTGAAACAACAATAGCGTTGAATCTAAACCTAAATAGGGAAATGAAAGGGAAAAAAAAATGTAGAGATGCAATCGAAACTCACCAAAAAGAGTAAATGAAGATGGTCAATCAAATAATATCTTGCATTTGAATGATGAAAGAAAATGGTGAATACAATACGGATGATCGAGATGGCTCACCGCGAACTTCACAGGGTTTTTTCTTCTTGGTTTTCTTATAGCGACTTGTTAGAAAAATTACGAAGGCCTTGAGATGGGAATCTCAACCCTTCAAAAATTGAAACAAAATTAACGCAGCGCAAACCCCACACCAGTACAGAGAAGGGAGAAGAAGGCAGAGACGGACGACGACACCAGCCACACCAGTACAGAGAAGGGAGAAGAAGGCGAGACCGGACGGCCAGCCACCACCAAAACAGGGAGACGGACAACAACACCATGCCACATCACATATTTACAGCGGAAAGGCAACCGACGACGACCAAATATAGCTTCAACGGCAAACAAATATAGCTTCAACGGCAACCGACGACGGATTACTATCACCGGAGTGCCCTGGTGTCGCCAGAATCGTGCTCCCAAACAGCGGCCGTCTGAGTGAGAAGACAAAATGAGAGAGAAAGGGTTTTTGGGTGTCGGGTGAAGGAGAGGGACTTAGTAATGTAAATTAACAAAATTTAATTCTTTAAAATGTAAAATAAAAAAACAATATTTACACCTAAATCCCTCATGTTTAAATCTCAACCACTCACTTAAAACTTGATGAGGTGGCTTAATATCAGCCGTCGGCAGCTGCGCCGCAAATAAAAATCCGGTGAAGCCCCAACTACCGATGGATTCCGGCGAAACCAATTTTATTGCTGCCGCCATTAAAGCAGGCGAAACCAATTTTGTTGAATCCATTTTTCTAATCTCAGATTTTGATTTAGAATGCTTCTTCCTGACTAGTGACTACACACGTGCGGAGGAAGTCGTGAGAACAGGGGAAAGAATGACCTGATTTTGTAAATTATAAAACTTTAAACCTTAAAGCATAAAAATAAAACATAATATTTATATATAAACCCATGTCATTTGATTTGAACCGTTCGATCTTATTTTGGTGAGGTGGAGCAATCACCACCGTAGTAGCAGCTAGCAGTGGCTTCTGCAAATAAAAATCCCCTCACTTGTGCCCTGTGTTTTCGAACATAATTGCTTCTGTGTCAAAAAAACTCCAATCTCTAGCACAAGGAAAAACTGTGCCAAATGTCCGGTTCAACACAGTTTTGCTGAACTAGCACATCAAAGTTGAACTGGTTTACCATACATTTTCTTGCTGACTTCCGTGCCAAAGTGGGCAAATGGCACAGAATGAGTGTGCGAGAAGCGTTACGATACAACATCTTAATATAAATAAAAACTGAATTATAATTTTATTCTTCAAGAAATTTCAAAAAATAATAACAATTTTCTATGTTTTCTCAATTCTTCCTCCCTTCCTATTGTCATCAATAAATATATGGGTAAATATCACTTACCTCCCCTCTTATCTGGACAAATAGCACTTACACCCCCTCTTAGTTGGATAATATCACTTACCTCCCCTCTTACCTAACAAATATATCAAACACCTCCCCTCTGTTAACTTTTTCGGTTAAATTTAACTTTTACTGTTAAACATTTTTCTAAAATCCCAAACTACCTTTAGCTAAAAATATTTTTTTATTTTAAACCCTAAATTATCGTAATTATCCTAACAGTTAAAATATTAAATTACCCTCAATTAAAATAATTATTAAAAACCAAAACTAAAACCCATATTATCTTTTAATTATTAAAAGCCGAACATGCCTTTTTTTTTTTTTTTTTAATCAAACAATTAAAAAAACAAATACTACTATCAAGTATAATTAAAAAATCAAGGGTACGTTTATACAACTAAAACCCATATTATCTTTAATTATTAAAAGCCGAACATGCCTTTTTTTTTTTTCTTTTTTAATCAAACAATTAAAAAAACAAATACTACTATCAAGTAAAATAAAAAATGTAATTAAAAAAGAAAGGGTACGTTTATACAATTAAACACGTACTACTATTTTGGGTTTTTTTTAATTGTTTGATAAACTTAAAAAATAATAAAAAAATAAAAAAGAGGTATGTTGGGGCTTTTAATAACTAAAGATAATTTGGATTTTAATTTTGGTTTTAGTTTTTAATAATTATTTTAATTGAGGATAATTTAGTATTTTAACTATTAGGGTGATTACGGCAATTTAGGGTTTAAAATAAAAAATATTTTTATTCAAGGGTAGTTTGGGGTTTTAGAAAAATATTTAACGTTAAAAGTTAAATTTAACTGAAAAAATTAACCAGGGGGAAGTGTTTGATATATTTGCTAAGTAAGAGGGGAGGTAAGTGATATTATCCAACTAAGATGGGGTGGGTGTAAGTGCCATTTGTCCAGGTAAGAGGGGAGATAAGTGATATTTACCCTAAATATATTGAATTCAGATTTTCTTCCTTCCCTTTTATAATTTTGGTGAATATGATTTTAGGTCTCTCAATTATTGTTCCAAGTGTTAATTGTTAAGCATATGTTTGGTTATATGAATCTAGAGATTTAATTAATGAATGTGAGATTTATACTCATCTGGTTGTGAAAATGCACGAATTCATAAAATCTAAAGATTCATCTGTTTACACTAAAAACGTTAATCTTTAGATTTATGGGGAAGATTTCACCCCTACTACAAAAGCACTAAACATTTGCGCACTCACAAAATCACGTCAACCAAATAATTTTGTATGATGAATTCAAAATTTTCATTTCACATATTCAAGTTAACCAATCAGTTAATTTTATGAATTACGACTTCATATATTTGAAATATCTAAACTCATGTTACCAAACTAGCCCAGGCACTAGTGGAAAAATTTTAATATCATATTAATAATAAATTCTTTAATATAAATTTTTTTTTTGTTAAATGAATATATGGAAGTTTATCTACTTATTCTTTTACCTAAATGAATCAAACAAACTCAATTTTAAGGATTTTATTGGAAAGAGTATATTTTGTTTCAGTCTTTTTTTTTTGTTCATTAAAGAAAAGTATCCCACTCATTGTAAATAAGACATACATTTACCATAATTCACTATTAGGGGTGTTAAATCAAAATCAAACCAGACAAGCTAGCATTAGCTTAGCTTGTTTTAGTTGAGATATAAGAACCCTGAACCCAAACTGGAATATAATAAGAAATATCAATACGACATTCTCATATCAAGAAATAACAACCTAAATCCAACCGGTTAAAATTTGTAAAAGTTGATACAAAACATCTTAAAATCCAAAATAATAAATTGGTTTAATTTTGGGTCCATTAGTTTTTACATTAATGTTGTAACTAAGCTAAAAGATCATCCGTATGTGATCCGTTATTTCATTATTATTATTATTATTATTTGTACATTAACGGACCACAGGTCAAAGGTAAAATAACAACTAAGAAACTAAACCAGCAGGCCAAGGCCCTGTTGAGACTTTGCCTAAAAGATCTCCAAAATAATGTTGTGGAGATCTTGAAAGTCTCATCCTCTTGCAAAGCGTCATGCAATCTACACTTCAATTGGCAATATGAATACCTTATTTTGTGAATGTGATTTATTGGGTTATGCTCAAGCACTTTCAATCTATCATTAATCTTCTCGACAAGCCTAGTATATCTACCCCTTCATTTGATTGGAGCGAACAACAACTGCACATTCTTCATTGAATTAGTTTCAATGTTTAAAACTCTCTCCCTCTATTGTTAGCAACATATGATCATTTAATTTAAACTAATTTATCATGTCTAATGCATTCTTATTGTTCATTTCTCAAAACCCCAAATTGGGTAAAGAGTAAACTAATGACAAGAACAAATTTATTTTTTTACACTCCATGTATGATAATAGATTACAATGGAAGTATATCAAAATCATCACATTTATTCTCTTTTCTTTTATTGCCCAGATAATTGGAGAAATAATTGGAGTTACATAATCAAACTTCTTAATGTCGAAATCAATTACAAAGTTCTACTAGATAATTGGATAATTTGTTTATGGGCAGGTGGTAGCTGAACGGACGTGTGAAAATACTAACTGAACGATTCTACCATTAGATTTGTTGATTAAATCTGGGTCGTTCATTAACATTAATATTTGTCTCCCTATTATTTATAGATTAACCTTCTATTGCCGTTGCCGGTTAAAGTAAGAAAGAAACGACCTTAAACTTCACTCACTCAAATTTTGTTTTTCCTCTATATTTCTTCCTCTTCCTTCTCAATCGGCTTCACAGTGAAGAGAAAGAAACGATCTGAAAGCTTCAATCTCACCTGGTATGGCAAATTCAAGCATTCCCAACATGCCATCATCTCCGATTTCATCTCTTCCCTCTTCACAACCTCGTCGTCCCCTGAAAACCCAACCCCAACACCAAACCTCTGTTCGTTCATGGTGGAAACTACCAACAAATACTACCATCTTAGCTCCTAGAAACCCTTTTCCCTTTCCCTCCGTTTCTGTACGTCTTACTTCTTTTTGTTTTTCCGTCGCCAATCAATCAGATCTAACAATTCCCCCAACTCAACGATAACGAATTGCCCTTAATTGATGAGATTTTATTTCACAATAACCTGTTTTCCCCAAATCTTTATCTAACAAGCCTTAAAATTGAGATCAGAGAGAAATTCAATACAAAAGGTAGGTTTTACAGGAAGAAATTAGGCAAAATAAGAGATATATAACAGACGAAGAGTTTTTGACCAAGAAATTAAGCAAACGAAAGATAAATCAGTGGTTCTTCAAGGAGCCCTGAGCCAACTTGATGTAGTCACCATAGCCACCACTCCCACTTTCATCGTGCTTCCTTGCAAAGTCCAGAGAACTATTCATTGGGTAAATCTCTAACCAGCAAGCCCTCGTACGACTCCCAGCCAGAGGCAACCATAGGAATGCCATTAACGTCATCTTCACAGCATCTGGTGTTGCCGTTGAAGGGTTCTGCGTCAGCCGCTGCGGAACACATGGGTTTTCCGTCGATGCGCTCCCTAATCTTACTCTCTTGGCTTCATTTAATGCTTCTGGCAGAGAACGATGCCACAACCGGAGATGGTTTTATCCCAACACAGGTTCCCTTGAGGAGGGTATTATGACTCCATCTTCACTACGGCTGCTTCATTGATTCCTTCTCCACCTCCACCACCAAGTGTTTCTGACCCAAGAAGAGTTGAAGCAGATCGTTACATATAAAGCTATTGAGTTTGTTGAGTCAGGTATGGTGTTTGCCCTGGTGCAAAAGCTCCCCTATCCACTGAACAACATACTTGGCCGTAGAGCCGGTACCAAGCCCCAACACCATTAGCCGCACTGAAGTACTGGCGTATCACTTCCCCTCTGGAAGCCCTGATTGAGGCAACATGATGAAGAGTGGAGACGGTGAAGGAGAGGAGAGAGAACTGGGAACTTAGAAAGAGAGGGTCATCAAGGCGTGGATACTTTACCGGTAATAGGAGGTTAAATTTAATTAATCAATAAATAATTATGTGAAAATAGGTATTTGATTGAATGATCTAGATTTAATTGAATAAATCTGACGGATAAATATTAAAGCTGATCAGCCAAGCCAAGCTATTCACACGTCCGTTCAGCCACATTTATGCCTTTGTTTACCAGAAATTCATCTTAATGGGCTTGGGCTTGGGCTTGGGCTGAATGGAAGAAACCGGAGATGGGTTGACACTGCCAAATATTGGACTCGAAATATTTCTTGATCCATTGGGCCAACAAATAGTTTTGCATTAAATCATTGGAATTTTGTGGGTTGTATAACGGTGAGGTTCCTCTGGTTTCAATCCAGCGGTACCGAAGCTTATTGTATCTCTTCATATCACCAGAGGAAGCCTCCCGGTCTCTCTTGCAGTCTCTTTCTCTCTCTCTCGGCATGGCGTCTCAAAACAGAAACGGTAGGAGCAAAGGCAGCGATGATGGTATCCTAACTAGGGTTTCCAGCACTATTTCTCAATCCCCAGTGGTTTATAATGGAAAGAGAGTGGTCTCCGACGCAGCATTCGTCACAAAGAAGCTCTTCAAGAGTACCGGCAAGGCAGCCTGGATTGCAGGAACGACTTTCCTGATTCTGGTGGTTCCTCTTATCATAGCGATGGATAGAGAGCAGCAGTTGAACGACCTTGAAATGCAGCAGGCCAGTCTGCTCGGAACCCCGCCACTTTCACATCCCTCTCCTCCCAAGTGATCATTTTGATCCTCCCAGGTCAGGGAAGCTTGTTCATCTATTGGATTTCGTTGCGTTATTCAATATAGTCTAGGGTTTAGTATGATTTTTTTTCTGTATTGGGTTGACTAGGTTTTAGCTGTACTGTGGTGTATTCAATCAATACAGAAAGCAGATTTTCTAGGGTTTATCTGTTTTTCTGATAACATAATGGAATATTTGACTACTTTTTGGATTCTGGTTTGAATTATTTCACAATATTGCTTTCCTTTTCATGGAATATATGTATGAGCTAAACGGAAGTAGTAATCCATATCCTTCTTTTTCATAATTCTGTGGGACTTCGAAGATGAGTAAGCAAACGCTGCAAGCCGCATCCGAATTGGATTGAGATCGTCGTTTATTTTCCCAGTGTTGAAAGCTGCATATATAAATATATATCCTTCAACACTAAGAGCTGTGACAAAAGGTAATTCATACCCTAAATCAAATGCTTGATCCTTCCAGTTCTTCATTAGGATTAGCAGTCTAATTTAATTTATAGAATGTTATCTTAGGGGAGTTTATTGAATCTTCTATACTATATACAACTCCTTATTTGGATAGTTATAGGTATCTTTCTTGAGCATGTCGAAGACATTAATCAGTCAAGAGGAGGAGGAATTGGTGAGACATCTCGTCTCTTTATACTATAAAATACTCATTATTAATGATGTGCACTATTAGTAGAAAGGAACAATTTGTTCATCCCTTCGGCTTGTACTTTTGCGTGTCTACGCTCTTAGTGCATTTTTATTCCTTGTTGCTGTGATGAATATGGTGCTCCCTTAGTGGAGAGAAGAAAAAGGAAAATCTGTCTAAGCTATTGGACGTGCATGTGGGTTGTCTGTGCACCTTGAAAATCATGTCAGAGAAGTATAATTTGTCTTGCGGTCAAATATAAGTTGGGCTTTAAAGCTGGAAGCATTCAATTTAGCAAGTTCAGAGATTGGTAGGGTTTAAATTTCAATATAAAACAGTAGGTATATCTATTAAAATAAGGTTTCACATTGAATTTTGTAACAGAGCTTGAAATGAAGGAATTATAGGATTGTAACCAATAAAGGAAGAACTTCATATTCAGAAAATATACCACCAAAGTATTTGAAATCTAGGGGCGGACCTTTGTTCAGTGGTTGGTGCGTTGTTAGGTCAAGGCATTGAATCAGCCTCTCAAAAACAAAAAACCAAAAACCAAAAAAGAAGAAGAAAAAAAAAAAAAAAAGAAATCCCCCCCCCCCCCCCTCCCCACTCTACTTGTGTGGAAGCCTTCAGCACTGGGTTCACCATTTTTTTATTCTTCTTACTAGAATTGCTTTTAATCCAAGGCATGACCTCTCTTATCTTACCGTCCCTTTATTTCCTGATGCTAACAACCTGTGCAGCACTGGGTTTCTGCCCCTTGCAATGAATCCTAATCCATTATGTGCACGTGTGCGTACAGATGGAATTACAGCCGGTGTAAGTCTTGATTCATATCGAGTGTATGAGCCCAATATGTATAATGTTTCGGGGGGTACCAATATTAATGTAAGACTAGATTAGGGTTGACCTAACCCCAAATACACCCATGAATCAAATATAAAAAAACTCTTAGTAGAAACTTTAATTCTAATCAAAACAGTCTCTAGTAAATGTGTCAAATTCAGGTCTGGTGTAGATGAAAGTGAGGAGAACCCTGCCTCCAAATTTCAGTCGATTCCATTGGAGAGATTGGGGTATGAAGGTGATACCAAGATAGAAGGTTATGGGATAACTTGCAAGCCAACACTGTGTTTGGCTCCAAAGAGTGTAAGCCTTGATGTGATACATCTTTGTTGCAAGTTCGGTTCAATTCTGCTGAGCAGCAGAGGAGATTTAGGGTTGTGGAGACGCACACTACCGCCATTGCTCATTTCGAACACAAAACTGTAGGTACCGGTCTATTGTGTGCCGTTCCGGTGCCACGCTGGGCCCTTGGTGCCTGCCCTTGGCCCGCCTGCGCCGGGCCGGTTTTTCGTTGTTTCTGTCTTTGCCTTTTTTTCGCCCCACTCTCGCCGCCTCCTCTCTCGGTCTCTCCTTTTTTTGGTTCGTGTTGGTCCCGCTTGGGTCGGCTCGTGTGTGGGTTTGTCGTTTCGGGGTGTGCCGGTCGGTGGTTTTTGTGTCCGCTGGCGCTCGCTGCTTGGTGCTGTGTCGGGTTGCCGGGGTGGTCCGTCCGTTCCCGGTTGCTTCGGGTTCCCGTTGCGTGGGGCTGCTGTTGCTCCGGTTTTGTCCCGGTGTTCGGCCTGGTTTGGTGGTCCTTCTTTTCGGTCCTGGTTGGGGTTGTTGGGTTTGGGGCCGGTGTTGGTGCCGGGTCGGTCCTTGGCCCTGCTGCCTCTCGCTGGTGCTGCCCAGGGAGGGGGAGTGGGGGCTGACCCTGGGCTGGTCCGGGCCTTGGTTCTCTCCTGCCTCTGGTTGGGTTCTCTCTTTTCTTTTCGTGTCTGTTTTGGTTTCTTTTTTGTTCTTTCATCTGTTCTATGCCGTTGTTTTCTTCCGCTGCTTGGTTTTTTTTTGGGTTCCTTCTCTGTTGTCTTCTTTGCTGTTCTGTTTTGTTTTGGTTTGTGTGTTTCTCCGCCTCTGTTGTCCTCTGTTTCCTCTGCGTTCGTTCCTTGTCTTGTTTCTCTCTTTTTTTTTTCTTTTGTTTTTTTTTTGTGCCCTTTTGGCCGTCGCCGTTCTGTCTCCCATCTGTATCTACTCGTTTGCCCTTCTGTGCCTTTGCCCGCGTGGTTCTGTGCTGGTGGATTTCGCCGAATGGTTGCCATTGTCCCTTTGATGAAACTAGAAAGTTAGGACTCCAAAATAATGCAGCCAGCCACAAGGATCCAAAGTGGGATTGAGTGGGATCACACTCTTCAAAAGTCCTGCTGGAACAGAACCCAATCTTCAATCCTAGGCTGGTTTGATTGCTGCAGGCAGCAGGACTGGAACAGGCAGCATAAGTGTGCTCTGGTTCTTCTGATGAGGATCAGCAGAAGCAGTTAAGGGCTTGAATGAAGAGTGTTTTCTGGGCTTCAGCAACAATTGTTTGCTAAGTTGCAGTCACAAGTGCAGTCACAAGTGACAGTATGGAAGAGGTTCAGTGGGTGTGAAAGAGAAGATGAGAGAAAAGGGGGGTGGGTGGGCTTGCTCAGCCATAGCTGCATGCAGGGATATGCTAAATTTTTATTCCTTTTTTTCTTTGTGAGTAAGTTGCAGTATCTATCTTGATATAGACCAACTTAATTTTTGAAACTTAAGAGGTTTAGTAACTTATTAAAACTACAAACTTAATGAAAATAGAAACTGCTAAAAGATACTGCCTTGGACAACTAACATAGGAACTAACTAAATTAAAAACTACATTGGCAGCAAATTATAAACTAAGCAACTACTAAATAGGTAGGGATTTGACTGGTTAAAGATGACGTTTCCTAGCAAGTTTGTGGGCAGCAAGGAGAATCTTCCTGGAAGGCCAGCTTGCTGGCTGGATCTGGTCTACTCAGAGCTGCTCAATAGTCCTTGATTCTTCTTTTTGTGATTAGTTGGGGAAGCTGCATCAGATATGAACAGATGCTAAGATGAAACAGGGAATAAGATGTACAAACTGTATCACCTGTAAAATCATGTTGGCAAATACATCTCAATACAAGGCTCTGACAAAACCTGCAAAACAGAACATGCTCATGACCGGCATTTCTACAATTGAAGTAGGAAATTTGCCAGTTGTCAGTGGTGATAAAGGCGGTGGCACCAACAATTCACTGTTGAAACTGCCGGGTGTTCAAAATCCGTGTGGAGGCCAATTTTAACTTGTTCACCTGTCAACTTCTGTCCAGGTTATCGGTCTTGTTTATTTTGAAATCAGTAGAGGTCATGGAGCTGTTGTACAAAAGGGTGCATATGACAGGCCTTTTTATTGTTCTCATACTTGTTCCTGATCAGAGGGGGAGGGAGTTAATGCAGCAACATACTTAAGTTTTGGGGCTCCCTCTGAGTGGGGTATTACACAGGTGAGGTTGGGGGTTGGGGTTTTTGAAAAGGAAAGGGGGGGGGGGGGGGGGATACTCTCAGAAGTTATTAGATAGAAATTAAGACCAGTAGTCAGTGAGAAATTGCCCTTCTTGTCAGGATAAAAAAGAAGAAGAAAGTAATGCATCCAAATCTCTATTGCTATGTTCTGCTTTCACTGGTTTGTTATCCCAACATACTTCCGTTTCATTCTCTTGTTTAGTTTGTTACTGAGTTGTTTTGTGGTAACCGAATATCATAAATAAAAGTGAACAGTCCACAATTGAGGACAAACTAGAGATTCACCCAATATTTGCTCAATCGTCATCCTGTGGAGCAATATTTGCATTCTCCTTGATATTTGATTTGAGAGTCTTTCTAGCATGAAAGTTATTTCCAGGGTTTTTTTTTGGTTTGTGGTGTACAGCCACCGCCTGTGCTGACCCTTTCTATTCTGGAAACCTAAGAATGATGAACGAGGTTTTTTTGTTATTTACGATGATTGATGCTTGCATGGAGTGAAGATTGTTATTATTTTGTTGTTGCAGGTTAATCAGGTTTGTATGAATATGGCCTATTTGGAATCTTATCTGCAGCTATTCATAATTATGCGATCTAGGCGATGATGGTTTCTTGCTGCTCCATGGTGGTTGAATATTCTTTATTGCATCCTTGACATTATTTGTCCACATTGGGGGAGGAATTAAAGATTTTTGTTGTTCTCTACTCGAGTCATTCTATGATTATTTTGCTCGTGTTTTCCTGTGTACTTGGCGACAATTTTATTTCTGAAAATAGTTTTACTCATGGTGTTCAGCAGTCATGCAATTTATCAACGCCCCCACAACAGCCCTTTGTTCTTCCCTGGTTTACAAACTCTGAGGGAACTCTTTTAATCATCGGTATCACCTCCACCTTTTTGTCTTGGATGCAAGCACCCAACCTCGCCCTATGAGGGAATTAACGAAAACCTAACTTGGCAATCGACACCTTGATCTCAGCTGTAACATCAAAGTTGGAGGTCGAGAAGAAAATGGGAGCGATTCCTCACAAGTCATAAGACTCATAACATGGTAAAATTGAATAGTACGGTGTCAACTGGAAATATCAGAAGTCATACCCAACTTGTTTTACACCAGAACAGAATGCCGTAATAACCAGAACGCTTGGAAATGGGAGGAAGGGAAGGGAAGATACAGGCGCTAGTTCCATCAATCCCTTCAAAAAGGAAAGCCAAAATGTCTCCTCTGAAAAGGGCTTGGGCTCCTCCAAGTAAATGTATTACAAGACAATCAGGGTCAGGGGTTGAGGTTCAAAGCCTACCCGACCTAGATTCCATTCGGCTACGTCTTGTTCTTCATTCATAAAAGACGGTCATTAATCTTAAAAACAACAGATTTGTACAAGAACACTCTCACCGATGCCCAATGAAACCCTAGCTTAGTCCGACTCTGCATCTTTCTGGTCACTCTAGTATGAATGGTGATAACCCCACATGAAAAACAAAGAACCTGGTATTCAAACTTAACAGTTGGAGTCCAAAAGCTGTTTGTCATGCAACACCTCGAATGAACAAGAAGCAACCTGGTTGCAAGATAATCTTAATGTGACTTTCCCACCATTACTGGTGCAGCTTCACGGCCTTCACCCTTATTGTCAGGAAAACATTTTACAGGACAAATGCAACTAGATCCAAGGTAACGTCTCATTTAACTTCCGAAACTTAATCTGATACCCTAGAAACAAAAGCTAGATGCAAGTGGTGATGTAAAATAAAATAAAATAAAATAAAATAAATTCTAGGCATGGCTAAAAACTGTCAGTATGATAACCACCCAAGCTTACTTTCCTGTATGGGTCTAAGAATTTTTCAGAGAGGACTCCCTAGAAACCATCTCCAGAGCAGGCTCATGAAAAACGATGAGGATGGAAATATGTTCCATTGCAGCTTAATTACACATAAAAAGACAGCAGCAACATAAGTTTCAGATTCAGGGTACAGCTATTTTTTTGAGCTTTACAAGTAGCAACATACCATACCAGCCCCTAAAGGAGCTTTGTACCTGCAAAGCACCCATGCCCCTGGGTAGCAGACCACATCATGTACCCTTTATCGACAGTTTATTTTAAAGAATGTACAGAATACAGTCAATCACACATTCCTGGGATTGTGCAATAAAGGAAAAGAAAATGCATACTTGCTAAATCTTTAAGAAAAAAGGCAGCTACAAGCCTACAAAGAGTATTGAAAATAATATATGTATGCATAATTGAAAGAAAGAAAAAAAAAAAGTTGATGGATTTGCGGCTATAAATTTACATCGTCTCCAAGTAAGTCTTCAGCAGAATAGGATAATTAGAGTTGGATGAAAAGATGCTCCACTGTGTCCAAAGATAACAATCCCCACATTTCCACTGTTACCAGAAATGCAAGATTCACTAAGCTTGTTTGCAGCACAGAAGTTCCCCCTTCCCAAGCTACTTGCAAATGTAATAAGAGGACCATAAATTTTATGCAGATACCCAATAATAATCAAATTGATGATCAAATAATCCAAAACCATTGACTCAGATGTTCTGCATCAGGAGTGCATAGTAACTCTAAAATTATAACAGGAACCTGCCTGTGCTTTCTGCACTACATCTTCACCAAGCTTAATTGTACCGGCTAAAGAAGCATGAAGACCACAGAAACTCTTACACATTGTTCATAAACCAAATAGCCAGTGACCTTTCTATCAAGGTTGAGACCAGGTTAGAATGTCCACAGACAAATACTAAACAATAAAATTTTTGCCAGAGAGATCTTAAGGAAGTTCAGACATTTGACAGACAGGAGGCATGCACAAAACCGAAGGCCCAGAACTCATTAATAAGATCCAGTGGACAACTCCTTGTACCCATGGTACAAATCCTCACCAATAAGCCTTTCTTTGGTAGCAATTGCAGGAGAATGATCCTTACCCTGCCCAAACCAATCTGAACCAAGTAAAGCATCTGGCCTATAATAATCAAACAGAGTAGAAAATTCTTTTACTCCACTTAAGCTTGCAACATGTTCAACCACATTGGGCTTCATATCAGATCCTGCAACAACCCTGGATAATCAAAACCTGCATCTATAACACAAAAGTCGCAAGTTTGCATCCTTGAAGGACTAGAGGGAGAAAAAGGAAGCTCACCTGGCATGGTCTCGGTGAGAGGGGCATCTTCCAATGAACTTCCACTGATAGGAGTACACTCACTGAAAACAGATGTAGCCGAACAGCCCAATGGGGAAACAGGATCACAGTACACTTCCCAGTCTGGCCCAAATAGATTCAGGTGTGAACTATCGTTCAATTCACCAGGCATAACAACAGAAGAACTTGAGCTCTTCACAGGTGAATGATTTTTTGTGGTGCTTAGAGTCCGGGCTTCATGTAGTACTGCATCTAACATGCCACTGTTTCTTGGTGGAAAACAATCTGATTGCAGATGCTCATTCAAAGGAGATTGGATAAAGGTATCAAAACACTCAAGTGAAGCTGGTGGGGCTGAAGATGCGGCCAACCTATTAAATTCACTTTCTGAATATTGGAGTGAAGGGAGCTCCGACTTCATAGCCCCAGAAAGAGGCTTAGAAGCAGAGAAATTGCCATTTGAAAAGGCATGGCTACCAGGTCTTACACCAAAGTGCTGAAGATTTGGGTCAGGATCATGTGGCGAAGACAACTCAAACAATCGATGGATTTTCTTGTGAGTATCATTCTCAAACTGGTCAACCATAGGAAGTGCAGTGGCGACACTGCCATTATAACCAGGAAGCAAGGTATCAGATTCTCGGAATCGCTTTGAACAATGGACCACTGTGGGAATGAAGTCGTAATTATGAGCTGAAGTCAGCACATTAACAGTAGGTATATCAGCCAGGGATGGTGTATAATTGGGCTTCAAATTGTCAAATACAACGTCTGGAATATCATAGTTCGACTGCATAATATCACTATGCTGTGAATCTCCACATTGAAATTCCCCAGAGTTCTGGCACAGCTGACTCTCATCTGATGTCTGTAAACAGACATCTGGAGGATAAAGCGGTAAACCAGCACGTTGTCGTCTCTTGATTCGGGTGTTCCAGTAGTTTTTTATCTCATTATCTGTGCGTCCAGGCAACTAACATAGAAAGAAAAGAAAATCGTCAGCAAAATACAAACTATGAAGAGGAAAAGTAAATAAACTAAGCCAAAGAACTTGAAGCATGATACATTTCACTCAAAATTCAATGTTCGACACTGAAGTCACATTTCTCAATTATGTAGCATCAATTAATGTAATAAACTTTTTGCCAGTTGTTTTAATATAGAATATGGGTGGCAATGCATGATCAGACATAAGAGACAACATTGTACATAAGAATCTAAAAATAGTATTAGGGAAAAAAGTTATCTTTGAACATAGACAAAAATATCATTGTTAAATCCCAAGAAGGTTGACAAATGACAGGGTAATTGGTAATAACAAATACTGCAATAACAACAAGATTAAAAAAAAATATGCTCATAAAAAGGCATATCCAGTGTACGAGCTTCCTGCCACTAAACTTGCAATTTTTACCATTGCATCAAGGTCTGCACTCTTTATATTTATATGTATGGTATCATAGCTCCACCTGAAGGCCATCTAATATATTAAATGCATGCATAGTACCAACAACAAGTTCGCCACAACATTTCTCTCTCATGAGCCCAAGTTGCAATTGTTACCATTGCATCAAGGTCTGCACACTTTATATTTAGATATATGGTACCATAGCTCCACCTGAAGGCCATCTAATATATTAAATTCATGCATAGTACCAAGAACAAGTTTGCCACAACATTTCGCTCTCAGGAGCCCAATGTCAAGCATCAAACATGTGACATCTAGTTCCTCAGAATCTTGCAGGAAATGCAAGAAAGAAAAATGTTAAAATTTTAAGCATTGATTGACTTCGCAGTGCATATGGATAACCACAAATCACTCCCATATCTATATTCTTGTGAAAAAATAAATATCAAAAGTTACTTAAAGCAGGAGCTTCTAAACAAGAGAGCCTGTTTCTTGCAGTTTGCGCCACAATGTACATATATTTTATAAATCACTATGATAAACACACAATTTCGAAAATCAGAAAGATAAACAAACACACCAAAAATGAGGGAAAAGACTGCTTTAAACTACAAAATATTAAAAAGAACAGATAGACATACATGAGCGGCCATTCGGGCCCATTTGTTTCCCATCTTGGAATGCAGCTCAACAATTAACCTTTCTTCTTCTTGAGTGAAAGCACCCTTTTTCAAGTTGGGTCTCAGGTGATTTGCCCATCTCAGACGACAGCTTTTACCACAACGGACAAGACCAGAGTTCTTTTGAACAGCATTCCAGTTCCCCTCTCCATGCTTCTTGACATATTCAATCAAGATTGCATCTTCTGCCGATGTCCACGGCCCTTTCTTCAAGACAGAACCCCCACCCAAGCTTCCTCCGGAACTACCTTCATCAACTAAAGGTGAATCTGCCTTGTCCTTGGACTGCATGCTGTCATCACTCTCATTATTTGTATGAGCCATCATCACCTTCAATGTAACTCCCAACCAATCGCAAGTGACTAATCAAAACCATCAAAAGAGAACTGCACCACCCTGAAAAACTGTGACCAGAAAAAAAACATTAATCACAATTTCACATCTAAAATCTAAGGTAATCATTATATGGAGGACCACCCCAACAGGTCAAAAACTAGAAACTCTCCAGTAGAAACTGGCCAAAGACCATAACAAACCCAGGAGTCCAAAATTGAAAATGAAATTATAAACATATGTAAGGTTCTGAAGATAGGACATAATTAACATCGGAAAGAAATAACAAATGTAAAGCATATTACTTTATGAAAACAAAATAAGGACTTCTTCAGATTAAATGAAGGCAGAACCGAGTTGGGAAAACAGCAAAATTTAGCAAGCGAAGAAATAATTGTGAGAGTGACAATTACAAATTGCAAAAACCCAAAAGGAAATTAAGAGTAATTTTTGCACTTTAATGAGCAGAAATTAAATGAGAGACTAAGACAACTAAATTCTGGTATAGATTAAAAATGATGAAACTAAATGCAGTGATTAACTCGTAGCAGAAAAATAAAATTAATAAGAAAGCATAGAGAAATCAGTTCCATATTATCAAATCATAGTGAACTCCAAAATGATTTGGAAAACTACTGTACAATAAGTAATTAAATCAGAAAACCAAGTTCCCTCCCCACCTCTTTAACTGCAATAAAGTTCCCATTGAAAAAAGAAATTACCTGACATGAAGTCCAATCACCTCAGAATAGCGACCAGTATTTCTGATAAATACTGGGTCGCCTTTTAGCTTCAAGTAGCTAGAATTCAGCTGGCACAAGAACAGCCCACGAAACAAAACCACAAATTAACAAAAAAAAAAAATTAAAAATAAATAAATAAATAAAGTACTGGAGAATTCTTCGATATTACTGAGACTAAATCAGATCAAAAGAAGATCAATTACCCGAAGAAGAAAAACCCAACCTGCGCCAAATCCACTTAAAAAGCCCAATTAGGCAAAAGGTTCTTCGATCGAAGCAAAGCTAATGCGCTTGGAAGCCCAGATCAAAAAATTCCAAACCCTAGCCCTACGAATAAAAAAAAGAATCGAAATGCAATAATAAGGAAAACATTTTAAATGAAGGGAGAATCAGAAAAGAAGGAAAAAATAAAAAGCGGTAGCAGAGACAAAAGAATACTATTCTGTAACCAGTGAAAGAGATGAGAAGCCTATTCTTTAACCAGTGAAAAAGGTGAGATTAGGTTTAAGAACATACAAGTTTCTTTTGTCTTTTTACTTTTTTTTATTTTATTTATTTTTTAAGCGATTTGTGAAGTAAAATTGGGTGAGGGAGTCCAAACCCTAAAAAGAAAGCGTTCTTTTGATCAATGAGAGAGAATAGAAGATATCAGAGATCGCCAAAAGAGCACTAAAGTAGGAGAGAGAGAGGAAAGAGGAGAGAGTACCAGCTCTGAGACTATTATTTCATCGCTTTCATCTTCAAGCACCCATTGTCCTGCTCAATACTGCGTTTTGGTGAGTATTGAGAGAGAAGGATCTTGAGATGTAGAAATTATAGTAGGAATCCTGATTGATACCGCCACTTTACCCAGAAACTGATGGAAAAGGATTAAAAAAAATAAAAATAAAAAAATAATAAAAAATGATAAAAGTGAATTTGACTAGATCAAATACAAAAACTAAAAAAAAAAAAAAAAAACTCCACATTCACCCGTTCACACTGATGATTTTGAAGATCAATATGGTATTCACTAATATTAAAAAAAAAAAAAAAAAGGGGTTAGATTTAGTTCTATAATTTATTGCTCTTTATGACGTATAAATGCTTCAAACTAATAAATTTCATTAAATGAAAACAAAATTGATGAAAATGTATTCAAATAGAAATAGGTAATTGAGGAATACATGCAAAGTACATCAAATGCAAATTATATTAGTAGTGATGACTGGGTCTGTATGTATGATGGATCAGTCATGGCATGGGTGTGTTTGTTCATAATTGAGATGAACGCTATAACAAAACATATCAAATTTGAATGTAGCTATATTTAACCCCCTCTTTAGAAATTTTTAGGAGTTGGATTGAGTGAAATTTCTCCAACCATGATTTGAATATTGGGATCTATTGTAATTAATACCAACTCAAATGATAAAAAATTGGTTTGTATAGTCAAAAAGATGAGTAAGACTTCGAATTTTGTGGATCATATTCAGGTCAGTCAAGATCAATTGAGAAATGTTAATTAAAAGTTGAGAATTATGTCCAATATCAATTGACCAAATCATTTTTGATTACTTTCATTCATAAATTACAAATCATGCCTCGCATTTTGTAAAATCTATACTTTGTATAAAATCACGAGATATATATATAAAATTTTGTGAACTACCGCTAAGTTTGAAGATTCTTCCTTCCCTTAGACTATAATGAAAGAGTGAAAATTATTTATATTTGGTGGAAAGATACCTTATTTTGCTTGGTTTAATTCTACCATGTAATACAACCATCACATGACTTACAAAAAAAAAAAACCATCAAATGTAATACCATCTTTTTTTTCGTATTAATATATTATCGATTAGCATCGGCCTCTTATTTGAATGGTTCTTGTAGTTTTCTTGAATATTATGTATTAAAAACTCAAGAAAATTGTGGTGGATGGTGAAAATCCTTCAAATGTTTTCTGGGCAAAAGTGAAAACCCATCATAAAATTAAGATATTAAGTCATGGTTAAATCAGGGGCGATTAAGACTCATTTAGTTTGGGCCAAAGCCTCAATCATAATATAATCGAAGGAGTTGTATTTATCAATAATAATCCATCCATGGGGTCAGAAAAAACTAGCACAAGTCATATTCGAACTCAAGATGAAACAAAACGGGTTCGAATTATCAGGACTAAATTCATAGCTCTACGCCTATACGGAAAATTGATTCAATATTCAACTAGCTAAAATTTTTGTATGTTCGTGCTACAGTTTTATGCCCTCTTTTATTTTTTGTGCAAAGCTTACACTATTTATTTTTTCCCCTTCTCACTAGAAGCTTTACACCCCTTAAAGCATGCTAAAAGAAAATATTAGCACAAGCCATATTCAAACTCAAGGTGAAACAAGATGGGTTCGGATCATCAAGACTAAATTCATAGCTTACCAAAAATTGATAAAAAAAAAAAAAGCTCCCTTGAGGATGTAAATCGTGGTGCGCGCAAGCTGGCCCAGATAAACCTCATATCCAAAAAAAAAAAAATCCAATATGCTTCATTTTAGTTCAACTAGCTCAAATTTTTGTATGTCGATGCTATAGTCTTACACCCTCTTTTATTTTTTGTGCAATAGCCACATATTTACTATTTCATCCACGTAAATTGGATTCCAAATTCACTTCAGTAATATTATTAAGTAGACCCACAAAATAAAATTAACACCCTACCCCGATTCAAGTTTTTATTGCATGACAGGTAGAGCTTGACATCTAGATACCATACGTGACAACATTCTTGATCAATTTTACATTATAAAATATAATTTGTGACTAATTCTAACTTAGATGTTTTCATCAATCGTAACAATTTCAAAGAATAGCTTTGATGTTCCTAAAAATATATAATAATAAGCGCGATTTGTTCTTTGAATGAGAAAAATGATATGAAGAACGGATTTTACTCTTGGGAAATAAAAACATGATATAATACGGTGGATTAAGGATCTGTTTGATAACTCACTAAGTGATTTTGCTTCGAAAAACAACAAAAATGGTTTTGATTGTTTATGAAAGCACAAATACCTTTTTAGGTATTTGATAGAACTTACTTCTAGTAGTGAAACACTATCAGCTAGGTTTTGGTAGGGTTCTTATGTTTAAAAGTGGCAAATTCTATGAATATATCTCTCTAAATCTTTCATTTAATCTTAACCCGCACTAGCTTTAGTTTTGAGAAACAAACGTAAACAACAATTTTAAACTTTCATTTGTTATTGTGTCAAGATTGTTTCTTAAAGCATATATTTTCATAGATTTCAATTTATATTAGAAAAATCATCGGAAACAAAAATAACTTTATCAAATGATTTTCGACCTTTTTTTTTCTCATTTTTTTCGTCAAAAGCAAGAAACACCATAATGATTTTTGGGCGAGTTACCAAACAGGTCCTAACTCAATGGTTTATGTTGATCTTACTTGAGTCGAGCTAGATGAGAAAACAATGCCAGAATTGAATGAAGAAGATGAAGATACAAACACTTTTGCTTAGCGAGTCAAGATATATCACAAGAAGTGACGAGAAACTAATAAAGTTGTTGGGAAATTTTGAATTCAGATCCTTTACCCACGTGGAGAGGAAAATTTATAGCAAAACAAAATCCTCCTTTTTATAAAAAATGAAAGAAATCAACAATGCTCTCCCCTTCATTCAAATGAGGAGTTTGATTTCACATTCAACACTGTCAGGAATCTAAGTATGTGAAGTGGAAAACTTACTCTCAATGTGGATGGAGCTCTGAAAATTTCTCATGTGCCCATCGGTTCCTTGGCTGAGCGACTTGACCTGCTCAAACCAGAGATTGACAAGCCCTGATATTGATGAGCCCGAACTAGAGGAAGAAGTTTCAGGCAGAGAGATAAAAGGATAGAGTGAAGTGATGAATTTACTGAATGGTGTAATAGAAAGAGTTAAGAAACACAACAAGGATTCTCAAAAAGTTCAGCTGAGGGAAAAGAAGGAATTGAAGTAATAAGATAACTAAGCATAGCTTTTGAATATCTTTGAAGGGAGAAAAGAAGATCAAGCATTGTGCTGGCTCATGCGAAGCTACATCTATCGTGTCCTTTCATTTTCTTAGAGGTGCTCTTTGCTCTCTCAGTGAGTGTCAAATGAGTTATAAAATTCAGCTACTTGTATTACAAACCAGGGGAGCCCCTCCAAGTAGAGAATCTCCCAAACGAGTCCAAACCTCTAATTTTGAGAGTAGATGATTATACTGCTCTCATACCTCTCCACCACACATTTAGGAGAGAGTCAGCCTCTGACCACCTTGTCAATTATCAGAGTTATGCCTATCTCGTGAATATGTTGTGAAAGAATATGAGAGTAATGTTATCTTTTAACCTAAAGGTTTCAATAATCCCAACTTCATGCAAAACCCCATTAACTGCTCAAACATCCATTTTCAAATGAAAAACAATATCTCAAGATAAAATCATATACAAATGATCTTCTAGAACTACTTTCTCTTCTCTCTCACCACCTTACTAAGGAAGGAAGTAAAGCTTCACATCATCTACAATTACAAAGGTATGACATTAATCAAAGTTTTAGATTAAAATTTGAAAATTTAAATCATTCAACAATGTGATATTTATTTACCTAAAGATACATGGCACGCCATATTTGCTTGGGTGAAGAATGACTAACACATTGGTGGCTGCAGACGATTTGAATCTCCTTGTCTTCTCTTTCATAATAAGAACAATGGTAACAATAACAATAATAATAATTTATATATATATATACAAGAAAAACTCTCCCTCCCGGCTCTCCCTTCAAAATACAATAATGCACAAGATTGATTGTTATTTCAGTGCTTTCGCTTCATAACCACACAGAAAATATATTTTTTACAACAACAGAAGAAAAAAAAAAGCAACACAGGAAACATATAGCAAATTGAATGCACATCTGACTTCATCTCTAGATGTTCAGCTTAAGCCAATAATTTAGAACAAAACCATAACATTGTCTTTAATTAATTACTGAACATATACGCAAACCTCCAAAAACGAAAATACACAGAAAATGTCTTGAACTGCAATCTGATGAAAACCCTTCCCTTCCCTTCCGTCAACTTCAAATATAAATTTTTTTCTTCTTCTTCTTTTTTTCTGGGGGTATATATTCAGTGCATGAATTTCCCATCAGTATGAGATATATTTGACGAAATCCCCAGATTGATAAATAACAAGGATTCTATTTATAAATAATCAATCCGCCCCTATCGATTTATTCTGTTCCGTCAACATGAAATAACATAAATTAATTGTAAGTTCTAACGCATTTTTTTTTACCATACTTAGTAGTTTTGCAATTCAAATATTTGTTACAACGGTATCTATTACTCTGCGATTTTCTTCTAAATCTAAATCTAAATCTTAATTGAAATTTGTGTATTTGTTATGGAGTAATTTTCCAACAAAAAATGATAAAAATTTATGCACGGGTCAAGTGGTTGAGTCAACTTCTAAATATAGAAAAAAAAGGTGGATAATAATTATGGCTGTTCCCTTATTTATTTATTTATTTTAGTAAACCACAATTTATTCAACAGAAACAACAAGCTGTGACTTGTATGCTGCGCATTTAATGGGCAGTATATGCAGCGAACGGTCGAGATCGAAATCTCGACCGTCCGTCTTGAGGCGTTTTTACACCGAGACGGACCGCCGGCTTCAAATGCGCAGCACTGAAGCACAACCCTTAACAACAAGAGAAATATCCGAGCTACAAAGCCTGGAAATCTAGGCAGTGGAAATATGCCAGTCAAACCTTACCGGTAAGGAGACATCCTTCCTTGTTAGAGAGTCAGTTACGTTGTTAGTCTCTCTTGGAAAAAAAAAGAAATTTGCAACCAAGTTCTTTATAAAATTACTATTGCACCAATTACTTCTAAGGGTCTTAAAAGACCGTCAATGTTATGTGTTGAATGTCCATCTTGCCTTTCTCTAGAATTAAAAAGCAAAAAATGATATTACATCTATTCAGAAAAAATTATAAAAAATATTAGTGTTGCCCTTATGTAATGGTTATTTTGGATTTCAAACAACCGGATCCTGATGAGATGACATAAAGGGAATATAAATAATAACAAACCTCAAGGTCATTATGTGGTTTTAAAAAAAACACAAAGCTTATATTGTAAAATTAAGTGATGTTCGGTAAAATAAAAAATTTATATTTCTCTTCACTCAATGGCCAAAATGGTCATTTTAAATTAACAGAAAAGTAATGGTGGGTAACTTTGAATTTTCAAAAAAGTGAAAAGTAGGCTATTTGAAATTTTTTCTACTCAAATGGGTAGTCAAGAATTTAAGCTCAAATTACATGGATGCCATGGAAAAAAAAAACATTAATAATTAAAATAGCATAAAGGGCATCAATAATTATCTCTTAAAAATTATCACATAAATATTGTATGTAAAATCTAGTTTTATGTAGATCAGATAAATATCATGTATGTACATAATAAGTAAGTTGATGTCTACATTCATAAAATAACATTATATCAATAATTCTTCGAAAGTACTGAAATATATGTTTAACAATATTCCAGTGTCTTTGTATTAGAGAAAAGATAAATCTTGCTAATACATTTATAAAAAATGCTATATTATCCTTCAAAATGATGTACTAGTTACTTTAAACTAAATATTACTAAACAGTGTTGGATTCTTAGTAATTTTAACATTAAAAAATGATTTGGTGTGTAAAAACTTTTATTTTTGAGTTTGTTTTATATATGTATTAATAGTATCTTTTGTTTAGGAATAGAAGTTATCAAACACTCAGTTTGTTCCACACCCGTTCTCATATGTTTTGAATATAAATTTTACCATGCGGTCAAAATTATACTCAGATCATTATTCTTTGACAAGAATACTAAAAACGATTTTAAAAAATAAACATTATTTTCTGAAAAAGGCCGTTATTAACCGCATATTAAGACAAATTGTTGGCAATATACTAAGAGAGATTTAGCAACCTTGAGAATTCAGTGTTAGATTATGATGGAAATGGGGGCTTATTCCGCCGATGGCGGATAAAAGTTACCAAACGCCAATTCGTTCCGATCCACACTCTTCTCAAATGTTTCAAGTGCGTGTTTTAGCAAACAATCAAAACTATGCTTAGACCACTATTCTTCGATGAAAATGCTAAAAAACGGTTTTCAAAAAGAACGCGATTCTCGAAAAAAATCCGTTACCAAACACATACTTAGCGACACGCAAAAGAAGTTGGGCAACCTTGAGAATTCGATGCGATGCTTGATGGGTATGAGAATAGAGGTTTATGACTTTCTTCCACCCAAGGAGGATAACCAATATGGGTCCCACCAAAGTTTCCAATTCTAGTATGGGCTTGGGCCAGCTGGATCAAAATCTCTTACCTCATCAGAGCTTTATGGGCTTGAGGTCCACCTAAAAGCCTCAGATTTCTTACATCATCCAAGCTTTCACAATCTTCATACCATGCATCCAAGTTAGCGATGTTTAATTTGCTCTTTCAATTCTATTTATTTTCTGCCTCTTCCATTTGGATCCTGCTAACGCTTCTCTGATTCACTTTAACAACTTGGGTTATATATTGAGGTCACCCAAACCCTAAAATATAGCTTGCAAGGAACCCTACAGCTTGAACTGATCACTTTCATCCTCTCTCTCTCTTTCTCTCTCTCAAAATGATAGTGTGACGACACATACCATATATGCAAGAAGATAAGGACATCGATCTTACTGATCAATATGATTTTCTTCCATTAGCAAGAGCTGATGACTACTTAGCTTTAGACATGGAAGAGCAGGTGAGTGACTATATCATGAGATAAGATGAGAAAAAGAAGGGAAGAAAAGATAAATAGCAGATTACAAAGCAAAGTGTACATGACAAGAAAGCTAATAAAAGCCAATTTCAGAGACACTTACAAGCTTGTTTCGCATGAAGAAACTTCCCCATACGTTTCCTTAATTCTGTGTATTTTGCACTACTCCATCTTTTCTTTCTTGCAGCTAGCTCCCTTCTTGTCTATACTTATACTATTCCCAACTTGCAAGCAAATGATGCAACAATATCATACACCTTCCTTACAGGAGGTTGGGTTGATCAAACATGCATGCTTGGCTATTATTTTTGGATTGGAAATAAGTGTTTTACTTCCTTCATAAATGATGTTTTGTGCTAGTTCTATTAGGGTTAATTTGTTCATATATAGTCTTTAAAACCAATGTAATATTCCGAGATTAGGATTTCACAATTTTGATAGTTTGATTCTAAAGGGTTATTTTAAGTTGTTTAAAATTTCATAAAAAGATAACTTCTATTGTGTCAATAGGCATCAACCATCATTGACCATAGACATGTAATACATAAATAATCCAATAAGCTACTCTCATATATAGGAAGGAAATTAACTAATTAGAAGCACACGAGTGCTCACATGCATCTACATTTCGGTCAAAATCAGGCGCAAATACCATAGAGAGAGCCTATGTGGAATCAAATACTTTTAGTAGATACAAAGTAGAATATATATAAATTTAACTTAGGACAAAACATAGTGTAGTTAGAATTCGATGACATGGGGAAATGAGATTTTTTATTGATATAGAAACTATTTATTAATAAATAAAATAAAAAAAATAAAGGATATTACAGATAAACTAATGTAGGGTTTTTTTTTTTTTGGGTGGGGGGTGGGGGAGTGGGGAGTTTGGAATATTGTATGATTGATGTATTCCACTAATACACAAATGATGTATAAGAATGAATGTAGATAAATAAATAAAAAAACGTATAAAGAGAAATTAATAAATTATAGGAATGAGTGGTGTGTAAAAAAAAAGTATAAAACAAAGAATGAATACCTTTAATTAGAGGGTTATCTCATTGAGAGATCTTTTTTTGGGCGGGGGATGAGGGGTTAAAATTGAGAGAAGGTTGATAGCATGATGATGTGGGACGAAAATTTTTAATTAACTAAGATTATACTTTAGTTATGAAACTAGTGTTGAGAGTTTGAATGGTTCAACATGAATTGTATAGCCACCAAACTCTGATCTTATTTCATTTGAATAATATTATATTTTGTAAATGTTGTCTATATTTAAATTTTAGTACATATAAGTTCTAATGAAATTGAGATTTAGGGAGTTATTGTTGAATCATATACATATCTCTTACGAAATATAAAAATATGCGTTGCTTGCATGAGTAAATATATCTAAACATGTGTTGCACGCGTAGAATCTTAATTGTTGATTTGCTGTTTTTGTTATCTTTTAAAAAATCACAATAAAATTATCATTTTGTTATAAATAATATTGATTGTC
Source organism: Hakea prostrata (assembly GCF_041222555.1). Lineage (NCBI taxonomy): Eukaryota > Viridiplantae > Streptophyta > Magnoliopsida > Proteales > Proteaceae > Hakea > Hakea prostrata. The sequence goes on from NC_142606.1 coordinate 7,730,836, forward strand.
GGTGTCTCTGACACTCTCAAAATGTTATTTCTACTATAAATATGTAATGCACACAACTTAATGAAAGAATTATATTTCTAATTTTTTTTCTTTGTCTTTAATATATATTCTCCATTTTATAAGGGCCGGTTTGGTTATATGAATCTAGAGATTTCAAATCTCGACATAATTAATTAACCCGTTTGGTTGAAAAATCCTAGATCTGAACCACAGGTGGTGAGAAGGGTGGGGAACCGGATATTTCAAAGCTACATTGTCTTCCAAAATCATGTCGTCAATAAATTTTGGATGATTGTTTCTTCCCCCAACCTTATTTTATATTATAACTCCTGTTTGGTTGATTGAACTCGCCGCGTCCTAACACAATTCTAATTTACAAATGTAAATCACAACCATATAAATGTGTTGTTCTGTAATGGATTCTGAAGGCCAAATAACTACTACCCTGAAAATAATATTGGAATTAGAATTTTCTTAGGACTTTAAAGACCCCTAATCAAAATAATTACTTTGATTGAGTACATTAAGATATAGGGATTAAGGAAACATATTACTATTGTTTCTTAGAGTGGGAATTAAAATAAAAATTAAATCCATTTGTTTCACTTAAACGTGTAATTACTCTTGTCATTGAATTATATTTCTGTCGTTATAGAAAACTACCCCCCTCCATCACACGGGCTCCATAAATGTGATCCCCTCAAATAATTGAAGTAAAAACTAGTCTTTTAATGAACCAAGTTGCAATTCAAAAGATTAGACTTGATTTTTGTTTTACTTGATGCTTATAATTGACAAGTAATTAAATATTTAAGGATGTCGATGGTCCCATGCATCAATTATATGCTATTCCATCAAGTGTTTGACCTTTAAATTAGAAAGGTTATATTGTAGATTGAAGACAATATATGAAAATTAATTCTTGCATTAGCTAGAAATAAAAGATAGGGAGGAAAAATCATTGACAAAAGCAAAGCATATCATCATTTTAAAACATTTCTTTTTAGTGGTTAGATTTGAAATGATTTAGTGTTAGTTGCACACAATCATTTAAATAAAATTAATAGATATAAAAATTTCCTTTCTTTCTTCTTTTGCAGATCTATTTAGCTCTCCTCCTCCCATTTTCTTTGTTTGTTGCAACAGATGGACCTTACTGGCAGATATTTTCAATCATTTTCCCACTTGAAGCCATAGTCCCACAATTCCACTACTTTGATCTCCCTTCTTTGTTTTCTCTGGGTAATCTTTATATTTCTTCTCCAATGACTAGAAAGGTAGGTTCCATGGCTTTTGATACTTGTTTGTAATCACCACACTCAACCACTTTTTTTGTATTTTTTTCATTCAAAAGTAAAACTCAACACACAAGTCTGGGAGTCAAGAATTGAAAGATGGCCGGAATTGTCCTGCTTTCTTATCATTTTCTGATTTTTCTCTATGATAAAACTCAACACCCTTAGCTTTTCACTTTTTTTCAGATAAGTAACTCTTTCAATCAAAATTCTCATTAATGCAATCTCTATATAAGTACTCCATATGGTTATCCTATGTAATTTTTACACTTCTTTAATTACTTGATTCCTTATTAGTGTAGTGTAGCTTTGCAATGTGAGAAACCCTATCCCATTAAACATAAACAAATACTTTTTAGAGTAGGTAAAATCAACTCTCTTTCAAAAAAGAATATTTGGAATAAGTTGAGATATATTATATTAAAATATAGGAAAGAATAAGTACTAAACAAAATATTACATATGATAGAAACATCGCTCCTCACAAGATGAAACACATGCATCAGACCCTGGAGCCAATGACGTCAAGTCAAATAATCGGCGCATCGATTCGTCTCTAGTTAGGCACCATGTACGTGGGAGATAACACAAGAGCTGAAATCCTCCCGGCCACAACCCCTGAATATCTTCGAAACACCCAACACATACCAATGAGCTGAAGAACGCCTAGGATCAACTGCACCATATGCATGGAATTGGTTCGAACATGAAAGTGTCAAGCCCCAAACCTCTATACCTTTCTCGAACCACACCACACCCCAAACAGCTCACAAAGAAGGAACATGAACATTCTTCAATAATCATCTCTAGCTTCCAATACATCCAAACCCATCACCATCACCACAACTTGGACCATCGATGTTGACTACCAAAGCACCAACCACCCATCCTGTGTTGACCACCCAACCATTAATTCCACCCTTTAGAATTGGTAGTGTGAGATAATATGATGAATATATACGAATTTGAGATCCAAATGAGGACCACTTGGTCCAAAACAAAACAAAAATATTAGATTGAGCAACTAAAGCTTTCATGGTCCATCCATTTATGCAAAAAAGGGAAGAACACAAATTGCATTTTTTAGTAAAGATATTTAACATTAAAAATGTTGTATTAATGCAAGGACTGGTCATGAGAATTACTTTGAAGAATAAAAATGAAAAAACACTAAGAATTGAGTTTAGATATCTTTCCCCATTTAGGAAAATGGGTCTAACATTCCAATATAAATATATATATATATAATATATATATATATATATATATATATATATATATTATATATATATATATTATATATAATATATATATTTTTATATATTTTTTTTTTTTTTTTCTTCTTATGAACAACTGTTCAAATTAAGCTAGCTCCTAGGCATTCAGGTTAATATTGTAGTGCAACTCTTTTAACTGAGTGATTTATCATTTAAACCCATGCCATAAGTGAAACCCTAGATAACCAAAACCTAGAAAAACAAATTTTGTTTGACCCATTTAATGGGGTTCTCTCTCTCTTTGAAAAGCTTTAATCTATGCAAGCTGAAAACATGGCAACTCATAAGCAAAATCCAGGCTTGCCCTAATTGTTAACCATATCTCAAAAGTGGAATGGCCGGCAAGTTGGGAAACAGTGCAGGATACTTAATTCCATGGCAATTAGTTATCTGGACATTAATTAAACTTAATTACTATTTAAAACTCTTCAGTTTTTTATTTAATATTCACCTTTATTAATTATTTAATGTATAGTCAGTGCAATAATTGTCAATATTTAATTTAACTTTTTTTTTTTTTGGTAAACCAATTTAACTTAATAAATACATTATTATTGAAGATGATCTCATCTTTCCCATGTTCAAATAAATCTCCTATGTACCTTTTCCCTATATTTGATTGGTCATACTAACTACCTACCAGTTAAACATCTAATATATCTGCCATTACCATATTTCTTAAACATTATGAATGCTTTAATTACTTTTGCAATTGAAATCTACTGTTGATATGGGTGTATATATATAATTAAGTTGATATATGGTGATGTATGGTGATGTATCTCATGCTTATTTTTTTCAGAATGGTATATATTAATTGTTTAACTATGGTTTTGCCCATTAATGACGCAAAATTAAGCAGCCGCCCTACGTCATATATACGTTTAAATTAACAATATAAATTGGGGTACTACCTATTATTAAAATATTAGCTCTACTAATTAAGTAAGTTAAAAAATTATTAAAAGTCTCAAACCATGCACACTTCTCGGTCACCAGCTTCTTTATCTTTGGTAATTTAAATATCTGTAAACAACACAGACACACCTTAAAGACGCCTTCAGATCATCTCTGAGGCAGTTTGCGATGTTGTTTTAGCTTTTAACAGGGAGATCTAGGAGCTAGCTTCACAGATCTTCTATATGAGGAAAGTGATTAAAAGAAGTGAATAAAGCTGGCCATACCTTCTAATCCTTTTGATGGATTCTCCTTCTTTCTTTGAGTTCTCTGATGAATATCTTGCATGGGAAAAGCTTGTTTTGGAGAACAAATCCCTTCCCTTCAATGAACATGACTCACAAGAGATGCTACTCTTGGATGTTCTTAATAAGGCTGCTGATCAAGAGTCTTTGATGAGTTCTTCATCAGATTCTCCCAACAGATCTACCCATAAAGATAATTGCAGTAGTAGTTCCCAGGAGAAGGAGAAGCCCAAGCAAAAGGAGAAGGCCTACATCGGAGTTCGAAAGCGGCCATGGGGAAAATTTGCAGCTGAGATTAGGGATTCAACTAGAAATGGCACTAGGGTTTGGTTGGGAACATTTGACAGTGCTGAAGAGGCAGCTTTAGCTTATGATCAGGCAGCATTGTCAATGCGTGGATCTCTAGCAGTTCTCAATTTCCCCGTTGGAAAGGTTGTGGATTCTCTCAAGGAGATCAAATACAGCTGCAATGAGGGGTGTTCACCTGTGATAACACTTAAGAGGACACACTCCATTAGAAGGAAGTTGTTGAGCAAGAAAAACAAAGAGGACAAGGTGAGAACGAAAGAAGATGAAGCAGGCTTGGAGGATATAGGAGCAAATGACTCGGAGGAACCTGTTTGTTATTGTGAGAGTGCTAACCCTAATTGAATTACAATAACTTATATATATATTATCTTCTCTAGCTTTCTTGTTTCATTTGATGATTTCTTCATTGTTTTCTCCTCATGGTTATGCCCTTCTTGGTGTTCTTCTGTTACGTTCTTTGAATAGGAGACTATATCATCAGCCATAGAGGGAAATACCCAGACTAACTAAATTAGCCCCATTTCATAAAAATCAGAAGGCACTATGCCACTACATACATTTTAATTTTAAAATTTTACAATAATTTTTTTATTTAATCAACAGTACTATAAACTGATGAGCCTTATCCCAACTAAATAGGATCGGATACATGAACCATTGAAAACTGAAGCTTAGAAAAAAAAAAAGAATGTACATAAGCCAAATATACTTAAAGCTAAGGAGAAAATAAAACTACCAGCATGGTATAATGTCTATAATGAAGCCCCTCATCCACCTGTTTATGTTATACTTGAAGCTTCATATTCTTCCATCAAAATGATCAATGCAAGTACAAGTATTACATCTATTTTGATGTTTATTCTAGGCTTATTTCTATGCCCCATCCCCCTGTTTCTGATTCTCCAAGGAATAAGTTGATTGTTAGATCTTGGAGCCTTAGTTCTTTTCTCCAGTCGCCCTCTTGATTGCTTGCGATCCCCCCCCCCCCCCAAGTTCTTCCTTTTCTTTTCTCTTGATTGTTAGATCTTGGAGTCTTAGTTCTTTTCTCCAGTCACCTCTTGATTGCTTGCTCTCCCCCAGTTCTTCCCTTTCTTTTCTCTTTGTAATTTTTCTCTGTCCGAAGTTTCTTTAATATATTTATTTATTCATTCAAAAAAAAATACTACATACCACCAAACAATCTTGATTCATCTCCCCCTTTCAAAGTTCAATTAAATGAGGCAAAATGTTTTGCCCTCATACACAACTAGTTGATAAAATCACACTAACCACAACCATAGGAAACCCTTTAGCAGATCTAGACTCCCATTTTCCTTGATCATTGTGAATCAGACCAGTCAACAAATGCGGTGCTGAGGAAGTGTTCCCTACTGTATTCAGATTGAGAAAAACAAAGATAGTAAAGCAACAGTTTTGGCGTCTTAGGGCTCCACATTTATCAACCTATTCCTCTATTTTCATGGAGTTGTGGAAATCTTTTCTTTCATCAAGAAATGGTTTTAATGGCAGAATCCCAACAGAGGTTGAACCTTGAAGCATTACAAAAGCTTTTCTTGTAACTCATAAGAACAAATCACAGATGAAAAATGCCCCCTGTAGGTGATCTTCACTTTGATGAATCCAAAACTTTTCTTTCCAGGAGCATTCTATATATACATTATAGTTCCTAGTGTAGGAAATTGGTGAACATATCTTTTTTGTCTATCTTGGTATAAACAGTCTCTCTTAGAAAGTGCCCAAATGAACTGAAATGGTAAAATTTGTTTCTGCACCTAAACATGCATCCATCAATTTGCATGGCAGCTTCAGGTCCTAGAATTTCTTTACTTGGGCCACATTAACATATATATTAAAAGGAAAGATAACACAACTTAACTACTTCACTGGTTCAATTCCAGGCAGGATAATATATCAACTTAAGCAAGCTGACAACTCATTTTCTTCTAAAGTAGCAGCTTTTGATACATTCCCAAAGAAGAGTTATTCTTGGGTACATGGTATTGTTAACTTACAGTGGCATCCAGCTGAAATTGCTGAGTAAACTGATAAATCTTTGACATGAGATTGTCTTCACCTGCAATACTGAACTTGATCTTTCAAGCCATGTACTATAGTGTTTTTTCCCATATCCATGGTATTAGTGAATGAATGGCTTGGAGTTCCTGGACATCAGGTTCAACAGTTTATTCATAGGAGAGATGTGAAAATCAATTTCATTAAGCAGACTCTCTAACATGATTATCCTACATGAAATTGAATCTGAGGAAGCCAATTATAAAAGGAAGCAACTGTATCATATTACTGAATGCAAATGGATCAGATTATATTGAACAATAGCATTTTTACTAGCTAGGGGGCTACCATGATTAAGGCATGCGAAAATAACAGTCGGAGCAACAGTGGCACTGGCATGTTGAATTTTTCCTCGTATTTGATAATCTAAACATGGTTGTGATGGTCTCTATTGGGAATTAATAGTTTGGTGTTTTGTTAAGTGATGTCTAATCAACATTCGATTGCTCTATTATGAATGCCATCAAGCATCAAACAAGGTTGGGTATCAAATTAATCAAAAAAAACAAACCATCTCAAGAACAAGTCAAATCTTGCATCAGCACCATTTAACCCACTTGATGCAGTCCAGGGAACAAGGCTGGCAGCACTACTGCTCATGCAGTAATATTCAAGTGGTACTGTTCATGTGGCAGTGTGTATTACTGTTCACAGTAGTGATGTGTATCTCCTCAACGGACAACTTTGGTGGAGGATCCAGGTAGAATATTCTGTGGAGTAGTCTAAAATTCCAAGTTTCTATTTTGTTTAGGTCATTCAGGAGTTCCTATTATGGGGAGCTATGAATAGAATTCTGAGCGGTTCATCTGGAAAAAGTGACTCCAGATCCAAAATATCGATTACTTTATAGAATCCTTGGGAGAGGCAACAAAGTTTTGTTCATAAATTCAAAATCTGATATTGGCGTTTTCCTTCCAAACTGATCTACTGCTAGCAATTAAAGCACATTCCTTAACAAAAGCAGTAGAGTTCTCAAGGAATCCATGAGTGTAACTTCCGATGAGTCTAACCCATCTCTGAGAATAAAAGAAATAGATGACAGGAAGCAGAAAAGAAGAAATCAATAGTGCAGTATTTTGATCACGAATCCGTATCGCACTAGGTGCTCATGTGTTCTTTGGCCTCGCAGGAGTGTGCGGAGCGTGTCCATGCACTTCCCTAATTTTAAGCTTGCTGCGCTCGCTTTCTTGCTTCTTCCAAGAGGCAATGGGAGCTGGAAAATCTAATGAACATCTCCATTTGAGGTTGAAAATCAAAGACGAATAAAATCTGCAGAAATTCAAGAACTGCAAAATGGATGAAAATTCTTGTAATTAAAGCACCCCAAAGATCAACTCATTGGTGAGACTTCACAAAGGGTAATGACCCGCTTTTCTATTAGGAATGTCATTACCAATATGGCATCTTTTTCAACTGACCCCTAATGAAGTGTTTGAAAAATGATGAAACTAAGGAGGTTAGGTTACGCTAAATAAGCTAAATAAGCTAAATAAATCTGAAACAATCAATCCTGGAATGCATTTCCAAGACCTCGTGATGATCGTCATCAACTCCTAGGAACAGAATAGAAATTTAAACTAAAAACTTGATAATGAGTCAGGAGTTGTAATTAGGAATAAAGCTAGGTTACGGGCACAAGGTTTTAATCAAGAATAGAATATGAAGAAACCTTTGAAGACTATAAGGAGTTGGGATGCTTTTGGGTCTTAAATCTTTTTGTTTTTTGAAGTTCACTTAAAGGGTTTATATATCTATATATATATATATATGAAGAAGAGAACATTGGACAACTTTAGGGTTTTGAGTGTCCTTCCTCAAATCATAACAAAATTGGGTTTGAAAGTTTTATCAAGTTTTCTACCCCAGAAGGATTTTAATGGAGAGGGGGGGGGTGAAAGGAGGTACTAAGCTTTTTGTACATAAGCAACTATTAGACCCAGAATCCTGTTTAATATAGGTTTTCATCCCAAAACAAAAATGTTGAGATATGATTTATTGACTTGAGTTCTGGTGAGATCACTAACATTTTAATCTATCTTGGAGTTTTCAGTAAACCGGCCATGGGGGAGTTCAATATATTTTTAAATAGAATTTAAATTTGGCAAAAACACCAACTAGCTCATGCTTTCAGAGAACTTTGGACCCAACCAGCAAGGGAACCGGTTCGCCAAGACTAACCCACTGTTAGGACCTGAGATTTGGTGCTCAACCGGCTTCAGAGCAACTGGTTGTGAGCAAAATCTGTTCTCAAACCTGTTTCTACACGTCCCTCAACTACAAAGCGTTTTTCAATAGTCATGCGAAATTGAAAAATCATAAATCATCCAAGGCACAAACTGAAAACTACTGAAGGCAAGGGTTCGAAGGAAGTGAATAACATATCGGGACCACCTTTAAAGTTACCCGGTCTGGGATGAGTAATGAGTTCATCCAACATTGCTACAACCGGAGCACGCATTTGTCGACCGGCAGAAGTGAGACCTTCACAAGGAATAAAGGTTTCAAAATCCAACCCATGCTTGAAACCAAGAATTCAAGATCCTTCTATCATAAATTATCCAGCACCAAAATTTGCTTCCCTTTACTGATAAATACTAATTTTCAGACAACAGTAACCTTAAAGAGAATAACCTTCAGACTCAATTGAGAAAAGAAAGGCATATGAAAGGCTACAAACTACAGTTCTCTTAAGAGCAGAAAAGTCTAGAGAACAAGTAACTGTGACATCCCTGAACAGTATCAAGCAATGGAGATGTTTGACATGCATCCTCAACAGGACGATCCATCCATTTCTTCACTATGTTTTCAGCAACACGAGCAATTTGATGCTGCAAGACAGAAGCACCCAATGGCCCAACAAGATTCAGCCTAGTGGCTGCAGAAATGACATCTCTCAGTGTGATGAAAATGTAAGCCCTTTGAGAAGTCTCACTGTCAATACCAAGAACTCCACATATAAACCCAAAAACAGGGGCATGGTGGAAAGAAACGGTTCCAGTACCCAATAATGCATCTCTCATTTTTTTGAGGGAAGGGGCCTCCGAGAAAACAGCTGCTGCTGTTCTCAGTAGAGCAGATCCTTGTGCAATAGATGCCTTTCTACTCACTTCGTTTGTTAGTGTCGCATTCAATACCTTATCAATTTCCGAATAGGTCTCCATGTTAGGCATTTTAGTTGCAGTATACACATAAGGAAGGAGTAGGCTCCCAGTGTTCTCCAATATATGGATAACATAAGTTTTGAGATCTTCCGGTCCAGAAATAACACGAGCTTGAATAGCTGCTTCAAGACCAAGAGAATGAGCAAAGCCACCTGTTGGGAGAATGGAATCAAGCAACTGCCATTGGCTCCACTGTAGAAGGTTTTCCGCAGGTGCATGGACCCCATTTCCTTCATTTTGTTCCATTCCAAACTCCACTTATGAATTGGCTATTATGACATCTTTAAAAAAAAAAAAAGGTATCAGCCAATAATTTTGGACAAAAATTGGAGGCTGTGAACCAAATTTAATACTGTAATAAAATAAACTGGTCATTAGATCTAAGTCCTTGCTTTTATCTATGTTACAAACGATAAAAGGCACATGTGGAAAACATAAGACTGCCATCATTCAGGTTGACAAAAAGCTCTTGCATCAAGACTGATCTGACAAGTTGTTTGTAACCATCCAATATAGCCATTCTTAATATACTTTGGAAATTTGCTATGTGAGGAAATGGTTTCAGAAAATAGAAAGGTTGCAGAGGTTGTGATTATTTGATTATACTTCTCTTCAACAACAGGACTCATTAGGTAGAACTCATCAAGTGATAGATTTATTGCCTGTGACATCCATAACTTTACTAATTAACATCATGAAGTAAAGAATGATCCTACACAAATTCCGTCATTCCCTAGCCCTAAGAACAGAGTGACACTTGTATCTAGATGGCTTAAGATCAAAGGTCAGAGTTCTTGAACTGCCAAACTATCATGAATTGAAGCTCTTATGATCATAATACAAAAAAATATGCCTAGAATCTGATCCTTTAAAAATGCAAGACATTGAACCAGATTGCATTTTACAGGGCTACAGATTTACTGGGTAATGTAACTGAGAAGTATCATAAGCATGCAAGCTCTAGTACAAGAATATCAGATCAAACTGACGTGAGACTAATGGCTATCGTCTTCACAGTACAAATCTCCATCCTATCTCCAAAAACAGAGCTACTCCACTCATGAGAAATGCATGAAGTCTTTCAGACAAGCTTGCCCAAACTAGTAAAAATGATGTTAATAGTACCCTTTCTGAAAATTGCTTACAACTATGTGCACTTGCCTGAGTTAACCTGAAGTTTTCTACAGAATTACATATCCACACATGGACTTCACTTCCTTCTATAACAAGCACCCAGCAGTTGAGAAGCATATCCCATGGATGATAAATGAAGATGATATTAGGGAATTAAAGCCTAAACAAGATCAATGTCCATATCTACTCTAGTAAGTCATACTGCTTACTTCTAAAAGCATTTTCAGATTGGTTAGATGGATATGCTACAGTCCAGCAATAGAAATTTGTTTGTTAAATAATTTTTATTTTGTGGAGAACTTAAGTTACAATGGATTCTCTCAGACATACTTATGGACTTCCTATTTAATGTCTTTCACTTCATTTATAGACAAAGACAAGGGGATCATATCCAAACATGGATACTGAACTTTCAAATTTCATTTTATAAACTGAAAAAAGGATCCAGCAACTCCTTCACCCCATTCCCTTTGAATCCATCTATAGCCTGGATTTTAAAGTTCGGACCTTGGACTTGTTCACAGAACTCGTTCCCCACCAACTTTAGTACAAAATATCAAAATTTGCTGTCATCCCTTTGTGCTTGATACCTCACAAAAGAATCCAACCTAAACTGGGTGAAGAAACATCAAGACAAAAATAAAAAAGGCATTGATGAGGAGGTTGTGAATTTTCTAGCAGATAAGTCCCAAGAAATTGCCATACAATGACAAAGTCTCAGTATCAACGGTACTTCCAAGACACTCTCGGCAAAGATGATGATATACAAGTGAAAACAGAGCTCATACAGAACATATGGTGAACAGTGAAGAAGCCACTAACCACTGACACAACAATGAAGAATGCTATGGCATTTCATTCGCCATGGCAGGTTCTTTGTTAAAAAATGAAAAAGAACGGCATGATAAAGCACATACCACTGTCATCATGTACACACAAACATGGGAGCACCACATGGCACTGTAAATACCCCCACTTGAAATATCAGATCTCCAAACTTGTTTGGATTCAGATGATTCCTCTATCCCACAAACCAATGAGAATCTTCATATCAATGTACCCCATATAGAGAAGAAATCTTTTAAACCATGTCATCAAAGCCCAAAGAGATTTCAGATCTCCATCTCCACAATATTTGCAATTTCAAGCTAACAAAATAGCAAAACATATAATAGAAAAAGAACCATCCATCAAGGTTTTAGAACAAGCACAAAATGAAACTCTGGGATGTGGCTCAGTCAAGGAAGAAGCAAGAACAAAACAATATTATTTGGAAAAACGCTAGAACAAAAGAGATTGATGACATTCAATCCAAATAATAAGAAATAAATCTGTTCCCAATTTTGTTAGTGCAGGGTTTCAAAATTCTAGGGCTGAACTCCAAGAGAAAAGTGATATGTAATAAATTAGAAGGAAGTAAGAATCAGATACATGGTACAAACTGTGCAGTGTAATCAGTAAGTTAAATTTGAAAGGTTTCGATATGGGAGGGACACGAAACTAAAAGTAGGTTAGTAAGAAGATACAGGAACCATAAAACGTGATTGTAGGAAAAAGGAATATGAAGGAGAAGAAACGGACCAGTAAAGCGGCGAAGTTCGACCTGAAATTTGCTGCAACAATGTCCTGCGATGTAGTTATGAGTGAATAAACTGAGAAAGGATGATGAATCAGCCCATGAAAATGTTGGAAAGAATAATTTTCATCACTACCAACTCCTAACGCATCATCGGCGAAGGGAAAATTATTATAAAACTTCCGACGGCCGACATATTCTAAAAGGAGAAATAAAGGGTAAAGTTGTCCGAACAAAGTCCACTCTAACTGATTACTGATGACGATCCAATACCGAATCGAATCAACTTCTGCGTAATCAATATCCGTTTTTATTTCGCTAATACAACGATTTGACTGATGACATAGGATTTTGATTTCAGTAATCAGGAATGCGATTGATGAATCGATCAGATTTAACAATTCTTTTAGCGGTTTTTGACGAATTCTAAACACTGTATAATCGGATCTGCTAGTCCAAGGACACGGCCAAAGAAAGATAAGCATCGTGAAACGTATTTGAGGAAGTACAGATTCCAGTGCAGTTAGAGCATCAAATCTCAGAAGGGCCTTTCTCGTGCAGCCGTTTCGGTTTTAGGGTTCTTTTTATAGTGAATAGAAGTTCTCTCTATGAAAGGGTAGAACGAATTTGAGTCTATACTTCTCAAATTTAATTGAACTGGAGCGAAGTAATATTTAATAGTAAAAGAAAGAGAGAAAAAATCCAACCATCACAGGTAATAATTCCAGCAGATTTTATATATTGGCTGGGAAGTTTTATCCAACATGATCCAGTTTATTTGTATCAGTTTCAATTCAATTTCATCTTGTTCAAGAAATCACTACGAGTTGCTTATAAGAACATCAACTATTTTTTTTGAGTAATAACCATTTTTGCTTACACTGTTCTACCAAAGAGGTACCACCAAAAAACAAACAAAAGAAACGACGTATCTAAGCAAAAGTATAAACAAATATCCTAGATCAGAAATCTTCATTCATTGTGAAAACATGAGACCCATCACCATTTCCATTCAAATTCGACATGACAGAAGCTTTCTGATAATCGCCAACCCTCTTCTCAAAGAAGTTAGTTTTACCTTGCAATGAGATCAACTCCATCCAATCAAATGGATTGTGGGCATTGTAATGCTTCCCATACCCTAAAGAGCAAACCAGTCGATCAGCAACAAACTCAATATACTGACTCATCAGATCTCCATTCATGCCTACTAACGCGCAAGGCAGCGCGTCGCAAACGAACTCTCTTTCGATCACTACCGCGTCAGTGACGATTTCCGTGACTCGTTCTTCACTCGGTCTCTGCTTCAACAACTCATAAAGCAAACACGCGAAGTCGCAATGTAAACCTTCGTCTCGCGAGATCAACTCGTTGGAGAAGGTCAAGCCTGGCATCAACCCTCGTTTCTTGAGCCAAAATATCGCACAGAAGCTACCGGAGAAGAAGATCCCCTCTACACAGGCAAAAGCAATTAGACGCTCTGCAAATGATTCTGAGCCATCGATCCATCGGAGAGCCCACTCGGCCTTCCTCTTCACGCAAGGAATGGTTTCGATTGCGCGAAACAGACGGTCTTTCTCTGAAGAATCCTTGATGTAGGTTTCAAGAAGAAGGCTGTACATTTCAGAGTGGATATTCTCGATAGCGATCTGAAAGCCGTAAAATGCACGAGCTTCCGCGACTTGGACTTCCTTCATGAACCCACCGGCAAGGTTTTCTATGACGATTCCGTCCGAGGCAGCGAAGAAAGCGAGAACGTGAGTGATGAAATGTTTCTCGTCTGGAGTTAGGGTATCATTCCAGTGACGGAGATCTTCGGAGAGATCGACTTCTTCTGCTGTCCAGAAGGAGGCTTCGGCTTTCTTGTACATTTCCCAGATTTGAGGGTAACGGATTGGGAACATACAGAATCGATCTGGGTTTGGGGCAAGAAGAGGTTCTTCGGGAGCTGAAAGCATTTTTGGTTGCAGAAATCAGAGAGGATAAAGAGAGGTTAATGGAGAGACTAGGGTTTTCTTGGGTTTGGGATTGAAACTTTGAGCTGCGAAGATGAAAAAATGTTGGGATGAGGCTTTACAGAAAGACGCAGGCGGGGGACTTTTAAATAAATTCGAGAGAGAGAAAGCTTGCGAGAGAATGAAGTTGGAAAGGGCGGGAATGATCTGATTGTTTGAAAATTTCCAGGGAAAGAAGCTTGCGAGAGAATCAAATAAAACTTAGATTTAAATTAAGTAGCTTCAGTAAGTTCAGTAAACGGTGGGTTTTCAGGGAAAACCTAATCCGGTTGGCTTCGATGGTTTGATTTCATGAGATCCAATTGGCTATAGTAACGAGGAGTTGGTTCACCGAAGTATAACCATTGGATTGTTTTCTAAAGGCCAGTTTGGTTATAGTTATATATAACCATTGGACTTGAAATATAGTTCTATTGGGTTATAGTTCTATATAAATATACATATATCTATATATTTATATATATATATATCATGGACTTGAAATATAGTTCTATTGGGTTACTCCGTCTATGAATTTCAAACTTTACCCAAGAGTGGTTTAGGGCCATTTGATTACATCAATCTAGAAATTTCAAATCTCTAGATTTACAAATAAGAGATTTATACCAATTTGATTGTATGAAATCTTTAGATCCATGAAATCTAAAGATTCATTTTTTTACACTAAAAACGTGAATATAATAAATTTATGGATAAGATTTGAAATTCAAAAATTTCACCCTCACTATAAAAGTGCTAAACATTTGAACCACGACTCCATAGATGTTTTTTCAGAAATGTTTTACAACCAACAAGTATAAATTTTCCAATTCATGAATGCAAAAATTTGAAATCCCTAGATTCAGATAAGCAAAAAAAAAAAAACCTTAACACATGGCACGATCATGGATCATCTTGAAAGCGCAAGTCGTGTTTCCCTCCCCAAAATTGGCAGAGACTGAATTGAGCTTTGAACCAGTATCGCTTGATTTGATTCTACGTTAACATTTCATGAAGATCAAAAGATGATAGCCTAAAATACAATGAAAGATTTCGCCAAGGCTGAAATGAAAGGCCAATGGTTTCGAATCTTTTTCCTTTTTGGTAGAACGGCCAATGGTTTCTAATCGTGGTGAAAGAAAAGCAAATTTTAATGGAGTAATACTTAAATCCTCCTTGACTAACTCGGGTCACAGTCTTCCAAGTTTTTTCAGAATGAATTTGATGGCAAGAATAAATCAAATGACAGACACCAAAGCCCGAATGAAAAGCTTTTGGAGAGGCGTTTCTGAAAGAGTATACAAAGACGCCAGCATCCCTGGTTTTTACCACAGCGGGCACAGGTTTGTCTCAATCCTTCCCAAAGTCTGCATTGTAGTGAGCACTTGATTCAAGCTTCTTGGCTTCATTCAGCTTACGCACAGCCTGGCAAGGGCAAAAAGATTAATCAGTAAAAACAACCAAATGAAATGATACACCCTACATTGGGTCATCAATCTCTGACGCAATCCCTCAATTGACGGTGGCCTATGTATGTCCAGCTGAGAGTGCAAATTCCCCTTTTGATATGGAATTGAAATGCATTGATGAATAACAAATGAATGCAATTATACTTCTTTGGGTCTTCCACAAGAAGTTTGGACAGTAAAAGAATTATCTTGATTTCAGGGGTGGGAGGGGCAGCCAGATAGGTACAGTTAAGTTCACACAGAGCCACAGAAATAGAAATCATTGATGATTAGATATCTATGGAGCAAGTCCTTAATAGAACAATGTGGATATAAAGGAGGTCGAATCAAGCGTTTTGGTTTCACACACTTGCCCTCTTGTCAGAGGTTCTCCTAGAAATCATGCAAGCAACAAACTAGGAGTCACGACAGTAACATTACACTGAGTGGGGTTGGAAAATTGGAGGTTCTCCTATGAATGCTTTTTCACACACACACAAGATTTACCAATCCAGAACCATCCCAAAGGCAGAGTACTCAGTACAAAGATATGTCTGCCCACACCCTAGATGGGCTAGTACAGAAAGGATGAAAAGCTTTCCTCACACATTCAGAACAACTAAAACAGTTTACAGGAAGAACTCTTGCTAAGCAGATTTGAACTAATAAGAAGGCAGCAATAAAGGGAGGAGGGATGGACCATGGAAGATATGAAATAAACAAGTCCCTGATGGTAATATTTCAATCAGAATTAGCTTAAGGTAATCAGGAAGGTAAGCAATATTGGAAACTACATGGGTCTTTAAATTATGTTTTAATAATTCACTATTTCCTAAAACAGATTATATTCACCCTTCTAGGCCAAGCGAATTGGAGTATGACACCTTTAAACGTCAGAGTGCATGATGGGGAGGTAGCTCAAGCCTATAAATCATAACTCATAAGTAGAAGTCTGTCATGTATGGTTATACCAGTCCAAGAACAGAACTGTAGTCCTTTTAGGGCTATCCCAATAAATATATGTATTAACGCTTGCATATCCACTAAAAATCAATTGGATCCACTTCCCTCTGTTAGATGTTTGATCAACAACATGCTTCCTTGATAAACCATGGCGGAGCACACCGTACCAACCAAAAAATCTTCACAATCATGGCATCAAGATAGTGCAGAATTTGTCATGACATCAACGGATAAAGTACTGATTCAAACCAATACCCTCAACACAACAGATGCCAATAGTCCAAAGTCCCAGTTACCTTTAAGTATAGGCTCATTCTAACACTCGTCCCCCCCCCCCCCCAACACCCCCTTTGTCTCCCCCAACCCAACCAAAAGAAAACCCTAAGGGGGAATCTTGAAAGAATGATTCACGAGCAAAACAAAATTGCATTAAAACCCAAACGGATACCAAACATAAAAACTGTAGGTTAGTGTCAACCCCCCCCCCTTGTTTTTTTCCCCTCCTTGACCCTTGGCTTTTATTGCTCGCTTTGCCATCTAAACTGGAAAGCTAACCTAGAGTTGAATCATCTTGAACAATTTGTGATATACAATGTAAGTATCATCTTGTTACTAAAAGTATGATTCTATATACTACTCTCGTTTTTGTTAGATATTTTACTAGTGTGTATTTTATGGTTACAGTGTACATTACTCAAAATTATATTCATGTACTTGCTTGCCTATTTTGGACCTTGAGGGGTTAACTGAATCTGGAATCTAAATACTTTTACCCAAAAATTTTCTTTGCTTATTGGAATCTAAATACTTTTACCTGACATTGGTTGCATATCATCATTCATTTCTTATTTATGGAGCACACTACCAGAAAACACCTGTTTTGCATGTATCATAAACAAATCCATGCATATCTTTAGTGCCTCTAGCATCTCAACACCTCTCCAATTCGTTTCAGAGGCCTTAAAACCATCTTTCTAATCATTGCTCGATACTCATACTTAGTTTGCTTACAATCTGGTCTAAGCGAATACAACTTAATAAAGAAGCCCAGAAGTACCACTGAACTGGGAATGGTTAGATCTGCTCATCTATGCTTAAGGTTGTCCATCAGAAAATGACAAATACAACCATTGGTAAAGTACCAAAGTGTACAATTTTCCATGAATGTGTTTCAAGTTTGTGACTTACAAAAGACAGAACAACGTACCTTCATAAAATCCTCATGCATAACATAATCGCGTTCCGCACGAATTGCAGACATCCCTGCTTCAGTGCAGACATTACGAAGATCTGCCCCATTAAAACCCTGCACGGTTGATGCAGAGATATTGTTTTGAAAGTAAGAAAAGTAACACACAGAATCATGTCAATTGACTCCACATAAGGAAGAGCACAACTTACCTCTGCAAGTTTTACTACAGCCTCATAGTCGATCTCACCATGTTTTGCGATTCCAGCAGCATGGATTTTTAGGATTTCCATTCTTGATTGCTCATTAGGCAATGGAATCTCAATTTTCCTGTCTAGACGTCCTGGACGGAGAAGTGCAGGATCCAGGACATCCGGCCTGTTTGTTGCCATAATCATTTTAACCTGTCGCCATTTGTGTGATGGTGAAACTCTGCAACTGCTTTGGTATTACTTAAAAACACATTAAAAAGTACCAGTAACAAGTTCATTAAGGTATTTGCACACAAATTTCAGCACACATTCTGACGAAATATGAATTGAAGTGTTTGATTATTCTGTATATTATTCAGAACTTTACAATCAATTTGTACATAGCTGCTACCTATGAAATAGGAAAGAAGCTATACAGCTGCCATCTACAAAATAGGAAGATATCCTATACAGCTACTATCTACAGAATATGAAAAAATTTCCTACCTAGAAGATTAGAATAAATGAGAAATCTACCTAGAATAGAAGATCACAATAAATGAGAAATCTACCTAGAATAGAAAATTGCAATAAATGAGTAATCTACCTAGAATAGAAAAATACAATAAGAAAAATACCTGTAATAAAATATTACAATCTGATCTACTTAGACTAAAGATACTAATAAAATATTATGATATGATTCTAAGATTTTCCACACTCCCCCTCAAGCTGGTGAATAGGCATTCTCCATTCCCAGCTTGAATATGCATTTTTGAAAGGCTGAGCTGCTCAATCCTTTAGTAAGTACATCAGCAAGTTGACTATATGTAGACACATACGGCGTACAAATCAGTCCGCTATCCAACTTCTCTTTGATGAAGTGTCTGTCGATCTCAATGTGCTTGGTTCGATCATGTTGAACAGGGTTATATGCTATATTGATTGCTGATTTGTTGTCACAGTAGAGTCTCATTGGTCCACCCCATTCAACCTTTAGGTCTTCTAAGATAATCTTCAACCAAAGTAATTCACATATTCCTTGAGCCATTGCACGAAATTTGGCTTTTGCACTTGACCGGGCCACAACATTCTGCTTCTTGCTCCTCCATGTCACAAGATTGCCACCAAGAAAGGTGCAATATCCTGTGGTTGACCTTCTATCTACTGCTGACCCTGCATAATCAGCATCAGTGTATGCTTTTAGTATCATTCCTTTATTCCTTCTAAATAAAAGGCCTCTCCCTGGCGTCCCTTTTAAATATTGTAGCATACGGTGAGCTGCATGCAAGTGAATTTCCTTTGGATTGTGCATGAATTGGCTGATTACACTAACTGCATATGCTATGTCTGGCCTTGTGTGAGACAAGTAGATTAGTCTTCCTACTAGTCTTTGGTACATCTCTCGATCCACAACAACATCTTCTTCTGCATTCCCAAGTTTACTGTTGGGATCTATTGGAGTGCTTGCTGGTTTACACGCGGTCATTCCTATTTCTTTAAGGAGATCAGTGATATACTTTTGTTGAGAGATGAAAATGCCTTGTTGAGAGTGAGCAACTTCAATGCCAAGGAAGTATTTTAATCTCCCTAAAGCCTTGATCTCAAATTCCTTAGCCAAGCATTGAGTCAAATTTTGTTTCTCTTTTTCTTCATTTCCTGTCACTATTATGTCATCAACATACACAAGTAGTGTTGTGAATCCCCCTGATGATGAGTGCTTGATGAACAATGTATGGTCTCCTTGACTTTGCTTGTAACCCATACTAATCATGACTTTAGTAAATCTGCCAAACCATGCCCGCGGTGACTGTTTGAGTCCATATAAGGCCTTTTTTAACTTGCATACAGTATTAGCAGCTAAATCCTTCTCATAACCCGGTGGAACCTCCATGTAAATTTCTCCTTTAGTTCACCATGCAAGAATGCATTTTTAACATCAAACTGTTGCAAGTCCCAACCATAATTTGCCACCAATGATAGTAAGATTTTGATAGTATTCATTTTTGCAACTGGAGCAAATGTTTCAAGGTAGTCAATCTCGTAAGTTTGGGTGTAGCCCTTGGCTACCAACCTTGCTTTTTACCTTTCTAAAGATCCATCTGCTCAATACTTCAATGTATAGACCCATTTGCACCCCTTCCCTTCTAGTAACCTCACAAGTTCCCAGGTTCCATTGCTTTCTAATGCTTCCATCTCCACATTCATAGCTTGCTTCCACTCCTTATTGGATAAAGCCTCACATAAGTTGTTAGGAATGGCAATGGTGTTTAAACTTACCAGAAAGGCACTATGAGATGGGGAAAAATGTTTAAAGGACAAGAATTGGGCAAGAGGGTACATGGGTTTCGTTGTGCATTCTCTAGTGCCTTTCCTAATGGCAATAGGAAGGTCTAGTTCATTACTATCTGTGGGCACATCAGATTCGGTTTGTAGTGAAGGATTAGTAATTTGTACCTCATTTCCAGAATTTGGATTGGAGTCTTGAACTTGCACTGATTCTGGAACAAGATTCTTCTTCCTTGAGAACACCTTTCCTTTGCCAAATCTCACATGCTCAATATCATAAATAGGCTCTTTCATTTCAAAGTTTGACATATGTTCATGTTGTTCACAGTTTGACACAGGTATGTCTAACACAAGTTTAGGTTGTTCACAGTTTGACTCAAGTGACATAGTGAAGTATTTGGGAGTGAACTCTAAGTCAAGTAAGGAATTCCCATTCTTATCTTCCATTATTGAATGCTCCCCCTAAAGATGAGATGTGGAAAAATAAGACTTATGTTGATGAAAAGTGACATCAATGGAAGCATAGAACCTTTTTGAAGGAGGGTGATAGCACTTATAGCCCTTTTGAGTGGAGGAATATCCTATAAACAAACATTTGAGTGCTCTAGGATCTAATTTACCCCGATGTGGTCCATGAATATGAACAACTGAGACACACCCAAAAATTCGAGGAACAAGGTTATTTATCGTTGTAGGTTTGGGTAGAACTGGGAAAGGACATCCATTGGACTCTTGAATCCTAAGACTCTCGAAGGCAGCCAATTTATGAGATGAGTTGCTGTGAGGACTGCTTTCCCCCCAAATGACTTAGGCACAATGTATTGGAATAGGGAGGCTCTAGTTACATCAAGAAGGTGGCCATTTTTCTGTTCAGCTACTCCGTTTTGTTGTGGGGTATCAACGCACGATGACTCATGTATAATTCCCTCCCTTTGAAAGAATGGAGTTAGAATTTGATTGAAATAGTCTTTGGCATTATCATATCTAAATCTTTTTATACTAACTCCAAATTGGTTTTTAACCATGGAATGGAAGTTGGGAAGAACACAACTAACGTCGGATTTGTTTTTGAGTAGAAAAATCCATGAGACACGAGTGCAATCATCAATGAATGACATGAACCACCTAGCCCCAAAAACATTAGGAACTCTAGAAGGACCCCAAATATCACTATGAATGAGATAAAAGGGGATGGAACTTCTTTTCTTGCTTAAAGGAAGTGGTACACGCTTGTGTTTAGCAAGTTCACACACATCACAATGAAACTCATGAACATGTATGCCTTGAAACAAAGAAGGAAACCAAAGACTGATTACCCTAAAGGAAGGATGTCCAAGTCTGTGATGGTAAAGCCATATTTTTTTCTTTATTGGTTTGAGAAGGACTACCATTAGTAGCATGTGATTGGCTTGGTGCCTCAAGGTAGTAGAGTCCATCCCTTTCTTTAGCATGTTCAATCGTCATCCCCGAATCTTTGTCCTGAAATACACAATGACTATGGTGAAAGACTACATTACAATGTAAATCTTGCGTGAGTTTTTTCACAATAATGAGATTTGTAGATAGTCTAGGAACATGTAGGACATTTTTCAAGGTGAGGGCTGAGTTGAGCTCAATATTTCCAGTTCCAACCACAGTAGTTGACGAACCATCAGCAGTAGCTATCTTCCTACTACTTGGAAAGGAGAATATGTGGTGAAAATATTTGGTGAGTGTGTTATGTGGTCAGTTGCACCAGAATCTATGATCCAGGGGCTTAGAAAAGAATTACTAGAGACATTTAATCCAATAGAAAGTGGAAACTCACCTAAATATGCCAAAGAACATGTACTTGGTTTTTTGTTAAGGTTGCTCAAAAGAGTTTTTACACGTTCTATGTCCTCCTGATTAAGGCTAGCAACCTCTTTATTAGTGGTTTCAGGTTGCTGTGCAGATGTAACATGCACCTGACCATTATTTTCAAATTGCTCTCCTTTGTGCCCCCACTCTCGGCTAGGAGGTTTACCATGAAGTTTCCAGCATCTTTCCCGTGTGTGACGAGCTTTCTTGCAGTAGGTACACCATAGATTGTCTCTGTTTTGCTGTTTGGATTGCCCAATTTTTTCACTTACAGCAGCAAATGCCTTGTCAGTTGTGGGAGTTGAATGCTCTCCTCCTTGAGATACCATTGTTGAACTATCAACACTTGAAGGCTCTAACATCAGTCCTCTTCTGCTCTCTTCCCCTCAAACCAATGCTACAACTTCATTGAAACACGGCACATCTGGTTTTCCAAGAATCTGAACCCTTATTTGGTCAAATTTAGGATTTAACCCTACCAAAAAATCATAGACTCTATCTTACTCAATATATTGCTTTCTACTGCAGCATCCTCAGAGCACTTCGTCTTGATGACTCGGTAATGATCCAACTCTTGCCACAAAGCTTTCAACTGGTTGGCATATTCTGTAACTGTTTTATTTCCTTGTTTGGCTGCTACTGTTTTAACCTTGACCTCATAGACTTGGGCCGCATTTCTCGCCTTAGAATACGTTTGTTGGATAGCTCCAAGATGTCTTTGGCAGTTGCCAAGAACATGCATGTATCACTGATTTCTGGAATCATAGAATTCCACATCCATGCCATAATCATAGAATCTTCTTCGTCCCATGCTTTATATTTTGGATCTCCTGGTTTCGGTCCATCTCCAGTCAGGTGGCTCATCTTTCCTTTGCCCTTCAGAATGGTTCGAATGAGTTGAGACCATTTTAAATAATTTCTTCCATCGAGCCTGTAGGCATTGAATATTCTACAATTCTCCATTCTGCAGATTTTTGATTGTCTAATCAAATGCAGTCCCGGAAGTAACCTCTCTTGGTTTTAACATACTCTTTGTAGGTGCTTAAAAATAGTATGTGAAGCAGTAACCAAAGATGCAGTAGAACGACAGACAAGACGGAGAAAGAAAAAATATGTTTTTCAAGCAAAAAAAAAAAAACAGAACAAAGCTGAATAAAGAATGGCGATAAAGGCCAAAGGAAGAATAATCTCTGTGTGGCAAAAACACCAGAGATTAAAGGCAATGAAGGCCTGAAAGCTGGACAGCAATCCCAAGATTGATTGGCTCTGATGCCATGACGAAATAGGAATTGAAGTGTTTGATTCTTCTGTATATTATTCAGAACTTTACAATCAATATATACACAGCTACTACCTATGAAATAGGAAAGAAGCTATACAGCTGCCATCTACAAAATAGGAAGATATCCTATACAGTTACTATCAACATAATAGGAAAAAATATCCTACCTAGAAGATTAGAATAAATGAGAAATCTACCTAGAATAGAAGATTACAATAAATGAGAAATCTACCTAGAATAGAATATTACAATAAATGAAAAATCTACCTAGAATAGAAGATTGCAATAAATGAGTAATCTACCTAGAATAGAAAAATACAATAAGAAAAATACCTTTAATAAAATATTACAATCTGATCTACTTAGATTAAAGATACTAATAAAATATTATGATATGATTCTAAGATTTTCCACATATTCATTTCATAATGATACAAGGTATGATGTAATTTGATGTTAGAACAGGGGAAGGTAGTTAATACTTAGCCACCTTGACCATCAAGGCTGGCAGCTTACAGAATAAGCACATAGATAACACTCGACTGCATCAGATCACACTTTGACAATTACGCACTTTTCCCCAGCGGATGGATTGTTAGGGGGCTGCTGCTGATCGGTGGAATTTCATCATACATGCATACTACACAACTCTTTCTCATGCTAAAATCCATGTCAACATGATAATTAGAAGCTAAGCATACCTTTCCAAGCTGATCGAACCCATCAAGCTGATTAAGAAGCTCCATCAGTGTCCTTTGTATCTCACGATCTGCACTCGTACCTTCACTAAATCGACGGCCACCAATTGCATCAATTTCATCCATAAAGATGATGCAAGGCTATACACACATAAACAAAGAAGAAAAGGTAACAAGATGTTGGACAATTTGCAGGAAACACCATATGAAAGGAGACCCAAATAATTCCCATAACTCAGATTGCAAACAACCCACAGGACTTGAACTCTTACTTGGTGATCGCGCGCATAGCCAAACATCTCCCTTATCAATCTTGCACTCTCTCCTATGTATTTATCAATTATAGCACTTGACACAACCTATGAGCAGTTAGATCAGAATGTTCAATAATTTCTATATTTATGACCAGATCAAGTTGTTCATTCAATATTTAAATATATAAATTACCCCACCTTAAGGAAATTGGCATCTATATTACTGGCAATGGCTCTGGCTAACAGTGTCTTGCCTGTTCCAGGAGGTCCATAGAGGAGAACACCCTGAAACCAGTGAATTTCAGAATGAAAAACAGTTGAAATCTCTCTAGCAACAAATAAAAAGAAAAGTAAAATTTCCAATAGGAGATTCCAGTAAAACTTAATAGGGATCAGATATTACCTTGGGTGGTTTGATCCCTACTCTAAGGAAGAGTTCAGGATTCATAAGAGGAAGCTCAATAGACTCCCTCAGTTCCCGGATCTGATCAGACAATCCACCCACAGCAGAGTAGCTAATATTGCCGGGATCTTCATGAAGCATGTTATAAACAACTGGATCAACCTACAACAAACATTAGCATCTACACATCAGTGAGCCCCAAAACCATTTTTCCCTCCATCCTTTTGGGGGTTAAAAAAGTAAAAACAATCAAACATCGGAGCAGGTCATAATGGCTAGGATTTGGTATGACACCAGTCAGATAAGAAATAGCCTGACGAACCACAATCCATACTAGAAATCAGTGGATGAATACCCTAATTACCTAGTTCATCTACTCAGGGAGTACCTATATCCATGCAACAGGGTATTGGCACGACCTTGGTGATATTCAAGTTCAACGGATACCTTGATGTCAGAGACTTGGGACATGTCTGTGAAGAATAATATGATTAACCAACTGTCCCCCTTTTTTCACACAAACTCCTTTTGAATGACACAGTAACCCTTATTACTATTTGGACAAGTCCCAATGCCCATCTCCTCAAACTTTCTGACATACCAGGACTTCATCCCCATTCCAAAACCAATGGACATATGTTCACTAATGATTAATAGGGTAAGGAAAGGATTGCATACATCAATGCCACCCCCATTGCTGTCACAAGGGCCTATGGACATGTCTGTGAAGAAGAAGTAGGATTTACCATCGTCCCCACTTTTTTCATACAAACCCCTTTTATATGACACAGTAACCCTCATTAAAATTTGGACAAGTCCCTGCGTCCATCTCCATGAACTCTCTGATATAACAGTACTTCATCCCCACACCAGAACCTATGGAAACAGGTTCACTGATAATCCATAGGTTAAGGATGCATAGGACAAAACTACCCCATCGCCATAACTACATAGAAAAGATTAATTGAGAAGTTAAACACATCAAATCAGCATCATGTCATCAACCATCACTTCTCATTATCTAATAAGGCTCAAACAAGTCAAGTCAAATCATACTTACTTCACGAGGAAGGGCCCGCATAATTGTGAGTGTGGTCATATCAAGAACTACTCTAGTCCCAGCGGCCAGCTTCTCCTTATCCACTTTACTGCGACACCCAACAACATATCGTGGACCACTACTTGCTTTAACTATGACTGGATAAGAAAGGAAGACAACAGACATATTAAAACCAACATGTAGCCAGCTGCTTGAAATTTCAGTGAACATTATAAGGGCCTAGGTGTTCTGGAAGCTTAAGAGTATGTACAGCACACAAATCTACGCAAAAGCCTCAATAAAGTAGTCACCAAGGGCTCTAGCCCTGCAATTAAGTCATTTTGGAGAAACACCAATATGTAGCAAACTTATATTATGTAACAATTATGATGCTCTTTCTGGTAGATCTTGAAGCTGATAAACAATTACACATGTCTATAAGAGAGTTGCCAAAGAAAAGGTTTTGGAAACTACTATTATGACTACAATAAGAGTGAATTTGATTTACACAAACATTTAACAACCATGAATTCCAAATTCCTCAAGCCATGCAACTTAGACAAGTAAGAAAAACTAGTCCCATAAGCACAAGGATTATATTATATTGATGTCTCATCACTTCCTAGACATCAGGAAAGGCAAGTGGAAGCTTTGTTTTTATCTATTGAAAGAGACTTCTAATTTTCTTCAAATTTGTTCAAAATTTCCTTCAGTCATTTTGCAAACTGTTTGAGATCCTTTGGCGACCACAGCAATTTTTTTTTTCTTTTTTTTTTTTTTTTTGTTTTTTTGGTTGGGCAATAAAAGTTCCTTCGGAAATAATGGCGATCTGAAGTGGGGTCAAAGGGACATAAACCTAAAAATGCCATTACATTCCATTACAAAAAAAATGGCAGTGTTCTTGGCTTCCTTCTTGTTTCCGACTAAAATTTGGTGTGGAGTCACGTGGACTCACTCAAGTGCTCATGGAAGTTTCTGTGTGGCAAGAAAAGCATCACCACAAAACGAAATCACACATCAACGTATAAGTAAAATGTCCTTTACATGGTCTAATGTCTATCATGACAGTCTACCCGCATGTGCCATACGGAAAGCAGATGTGGAACTTTACCATTGAACAGTAGGGTACACTCAGGACCAGCCACCTGTCAAATATCACAGCCGAATTCAATCATTTACCATCCCCTAACGTGAAAACATTTTTGCTAGTAATGTCAGACAATCATTTGTATCCTACCATGCTTCAAAGGTTTGAAGTTTTACTGGGTTTACAATGCTTTATTTTTCCATGAGTCCAATTTCACCATGCTAAACCTTGATAACTATCCACTGAATGTGAGCTTTGTATTTATGTGTGTGCATGTGTGTGTCTTCTTTGTGTAATAATAGGCTTTGTTTTCAAATGATCCTGGCATAGGCTTCAAAAAATAAGACTTGTTCAAAGAAATAACTTCAGTATAGGGGAAAAAGAAATGCAGATTTGAGTTACTCAATTCCCTACAGATACTAAAAACAATAAGTACTTACAGTGCTCATTGTCACGAGGCCTCAGAACTTCCCCTATAATCTGTCCAACACTTTGCAGAGACTTTAGATCATCTTCAGTTTTAGCAAATTCCTTCTTTGCATTCCGTAGGTTCTCCCTCACTGCAAATTTCCAGTTTCAATACATATGAGAACGTATGATAGAAAGCAAAAAGATGAAGGGGTGGTGCATAAAGCATACACCTACCATTTCATCCATTTAACTGATTATAGTATCACACAACATTTATGGGGAAATTAGAGCAGAAGGAGAAATAGCAAATACGAAGATTGACAACAGACCATTCATGACACAGTTCATAGCATTTATTTTCTTGGGTCTAGGTGCCAAAAGCCTCTAGCATCAAGGGGCACAGACTCCTTGGGGATATCCTCAACAAGGGGATGGGGAAACATCTGGAGCCTAGAAGAAACATCAAAGCAAATTTGAAGTTATAAGAAACTAAGGTATATAGCTATCTCCCCCCAAACACACACACACCCATTGTACTTGTGCTTCCAGTAATTTAATTTTATTATTCATCCAAAAAAAAAAAGGTATATAGCTATCTCCCCCCAAACACACACCCACCCACCCCCCCCCCCCAAAAAAAAAAAAAAAAAAAACTGATTTCAATGAAAACAATCATCACTATTGAAGAACAAATAACACAAACTAAAGCTGCTCAACTAATAAGATCTCAGTTGGCTGTCACAAATTCTATCAATTTTACCCAATTATCATTTTTCCAATCCAACCTTGTAAAACTGAAAATAACACATAATAATTTCAAGAAAATTGAGCACTTTTATTCCCTTTTTATCCCTATTATTCAGAAGCTAGAGGTGGTTTTCCTCCTATCAGGGCACACACAGCATCCTTTTCCTTTGCAACATTAAAATACTTCAGGATGTAGTTCAACAGAGAAACATACTTGACCTAAAGAAATAGACTGTTACAAAGTTACAGAACAAATGTGCCTACAGTACTCTGAATCTCCAAACATCAATAATGGAACAAACTGATAAACAATGTGTTTCTGGGGATTTCTCTTCTTTCTTTTTTTTCTTTTTTTTCTTTTTTTTTGGGGGGGGTGTTTGGAGAGAAAACCAATACTGCGACATCAACCACCGGATATAGTTATAGTTAAGACCATTACCTAAGACCAGAAAAGAAGGGTACAATTACAGACAATCTTTGCTTCAACTAATGAAAATTAAAGACCATTTACTCCAATGTCACAAATATAAACAAAAAGATAAGATATTCTACAGTGTGCACATTGTGACAGCACTGCAAGACAGAAAGAGCATACGGAAAGTCAAAAGCAACACTGCATGGAAAAATGAAGAGGAAAGAAAGATAAAGAAAAGACGAAGTGTTCTGTTTCAATGTTGCACAGACCTCCTCTAACTCTAGAATCGAGTTCTTTATGCTGTAAAAGCTTTTTAATGTGTTCAGCAATCGCAGCCTTGCGACGAGCATCTTCTGCTTCCATCTTTTGAAGTTAATGAACACAACTGCCTGTATATATTCATGTAAAGAAAAATGAATAAAAAACACATCACCATTTAAAGTTAAAATAAACGCCAACACCCATGTAGGTAGGCTATGCAACAATAAGTTCAGACTCTCGATCCATTTTCAGAAAAGGAGGGGGAAAAAAGGGTAGTATACAATACCCTCTATTTTTGTGTTGTTCTTACTTCTACCACCTAAAACCCAAGAAATAAATTAATACACTATAAACCATACAAAGTATATATCACTTACTGAGGTTGTTAATATTTTAGCTAAACCTAAGACGATTGAATCAATGTTGATGAAAAGTGAGTCAACTATCAATATTCATTCAGTGTCTATTATAACTGATTCTAGTTTTTATCAGTATATTCTATAACAGAAAGAGCTCTACTTGCTGAAATAGATATGTCCTAATTCTCTTCTCACCAATTCTATATCAAATTGTGCTTGATATTCCACTTCCATGACAATATTATTTCTCAACAGCGCCCTAAAGAAAAACCTCAGCCTTATGCTGACTTAATGGGGTTCGCTACACTGATCCAAACAAAACACACGGAAAAATGCAGTTGGGATGACAAAGAAGAACGAAAAGATGGGGAAAGGAGGAACGAGAAAATATATGATAGATGAAGATGCAAAAATGACAAACGAGTGATAAAAGATGAAAGAAATACGAAAAGTAAAGGATGAATGTAAGGGAGAAGAGGTACAGCCTAGCAACTGGGGAGAATCTCAGCTGAATCTGCTACAAGGATCTTTGCCTCCAGTAGCCTCTATCCAAGGTCATACTTGGTTCAATGCCAAGTCTGTAAACCTCCTCCTCTATACCCATGCAATCTTTTTTCCACACCCATGTATGCTCCATATGCCCTTTTT
This sequence comes from Hakea prostrata, assembly GCF_041222555.1. Lineage (NCBI taxonomy): Eukaryota > Viridiplantae > Streptophyta > Magnoliopsida > Proteales > Proteaceae > Hakea > Hakea prostrata. Next base: position 7,760,380 of record NC_142606.1, read on the forward strand.
TAGATCCACCGGCTGAAATACATGGTGCATACATGGGCTGTGTGGGTATCATCCGTGTGGCAACAAACAAATTCTACCCCAATACCATTTTATTGTTGTTGAGCCCCATATTTTGAAACACTAAGCTGTCCTACATCAGAACATAACCATCATGCAATCAACCCCACCAACAGCAAGCCAATGAGTAAGAGAAAAGACCATCATTCACACACATGAGGAGATCAATAGCATCAGAAATGGATCCTGACTACCAAGCAAGGGGTTAGTGAGACCTAGACCTGACCCACATAAACAACAACAACAAGCCTTGTCTCAATTAAACAGGGCCGGCTACATGGATCCTTACTTTCCAACTATGTCTATTTGAAGCCATACTAGATACAACTTACAAGGCCTAAGCCATGCATATCCTTTCTCACCACTTCTCTCGAGCTTATCTAGGTTATACCCAGATCTTCTAATTCCCTCAATTTGGATTATATCACTTCTCTATATAGGGACATTTAAAGGCCTCCTTTTAGCATGGTCGTGCCACCTTAATCAACTTTCTCATAGCTTATCATTTATCGAAGCTACTCTCAGACCAGCTACAACATGATATTCCTTACCTTATCCTTCCTAGTTTTGCCACTCATCCATCTTAGCATCCTCATTTCTCTACATTGAGTTTATCTTTATGATGTTTCTTAACAGCCCAACACTCCACACCATGCAACATAGCTTATCAGACTATGGTCCTATAAAACTTTCATTTGAGCTTTACATGAATACTTCAATCTCACAATACCCCATATACACCTCTCCGCTTCATCTAAAAAATATTTTAGTTCTTTGGAAAATATCAATCTCTAAATTGAGTGGATGTACATAAAACAATCGTTTTGTGGATCTCCATCATGTTTCACCACCTCATAACCCATCTAATCACAACCAAAGTTACACATACGTTTTTCGTTCTACTTAGTTTAAATTCTTTTGGTTCCAAAGCTGACTTCTATAGTCACATACTCACATAATTCAATTTCAATCACTCAATACCTTCCAAAGTCTTAACTCAACTGTCTCCTATTCTCAACAATCAACATATATATCCTCTTTTGCTGCTACATTGTCCTGGTTTGGATTGATTGAGAAAGCCGATTGGGTAGACTATCGTGAAAAAAACCATAGAAAAACAAGGCATCAGACAGATATAGTAGCAACTTACAATCCGATACCGTCTCTTTTTGACCTATTAAATAAAATTAAAGAAAAAGAATAAAATATATAAACACTGGTACGATTAACGTTATACTTTACATAAATGAATTTTTTGTTTTCCTATAAATATCGTACTTGCAGAATTTACTTGAAAAAAATACCAAAAAACCTAGTACGACATGTTCCACCAAATCTCTAGATATCTCTTATAGATGCTCTCTCGTGATTTCCAGTTCAAAAAGATTAAAAACATAAAATACTAGAAGAGAACTTTGCTCAGGCTTTTGCCTCCGTTAATTTTCAGGGGGAAAAAGATAGATCTACGATTGTTTCCATGTATAATCATGCTTTACACAGAAACTCCATAAACACATTGCTCCTGATAAACTCAACATAACGTTTCAGCGTTGGAATTCGAATCAAGTTTTCGAATATAGATTTCATCGTACAGTGGAATAAGAAGGTTACCCGTCAGGAAACTGAGGAGCTCGTCAAAGGATACGAAATGAACCAAGTTAAAGCTACGATGCGCTGCGACCGACTGACGCATTTCCCCACTGCTACTAGCGTTTTCGCTTGGCTTAACGTGTTGCGGAAGAAACCGACGATCGTAAACAGAGCTCAATGCTAAAAGCCTAAAATGGTTCGGAGCAGAATCAGATCCGATACTAGCGAACCGACTCCGCCGCTAAACTAGGGTTCACCCTTGGGAATTGGGAGGAGAATCTCTTTCGTTAACTATAAGAGTAAAACTAAAAGGTAATTTTACCATTTTAACAATCTAAAGAGATAAAGGATAGGAGATAGTTTAGTCACACACACCTATAAGGAAGAAAACATAAGACAATTGAGAACCCATCTGATAACCCACCAAAAAGTAGTTTCAATGTTTTTTTTTTTTTTTTTTTTCTTAGAAAAGAGTTTCAATGTTTCTAGCTTTGAAAATAAAGGTTGAAAACTATTTGATAAAACTATGGTAGCTATTGAAGCAAAAATTTGAAATTAATGAAAAATGTTGAAACAAAAATTAAAAATTATGAAATTTTTTGCCTCAAGCAAAACCTCCGGGTAACAATTCCAAATTTTCTGGTTTCTTAGAGCAAAAGCTGGGCACATGCTAAATTAAAGTGAAACAATTGAGGAGAGGGGTTTTCATGGAATTTGGTTATAAACATAAAAAACCTGCTCAAACCCTGTTCATATTGTTTTCGCTTCAAAAAACAAGTTTTATCAAATGCCAATAAAAGTGTTTATGCTTTTACAACATTCAAAACCGCTTATGACATTCTTTGGACAAAATCCCTTGAAAGGTTATCAAATGTGTTGAAGCACCTATTCTAAGGTGACAACAAATGAAAAAAATTATTTTGGAGCCGATTGAACGATGAATAAGGCCTCCAAATGTAAAGATATGTTAATTGCATATGTATTAGTATAGAAACATAATAACAGTTTAGGATCCAATTGATAATCCACAAAAAAAAAAGTTTTATGGTGTTTCTTGATTTGAGAAGTGGAAAGATTGGCGAAAAGGTTTTGATAGAACCCCTTTCATTTTGTGTGACTCTCGCAACATAAATTGAAATTTAATAAATTTTTTGCTTTGAGAAACATTTTTGACGTAATAACTATTTGTTGTTGCATTTATTTTTTGAAGCAAAATTGGATGCTGGTTGGACTTAAGTAAGACAATTTTAAAGGTTCTTATTAAAATTGCCAGTCTAAACAGGATTCGCATCGTGTGTAATTCCTTTCCCTGCAATTCCATGTAATTCTCTCATGGGATTGTGCCATGTGGCATTTAAGTAATCCAAAGGTTACCCGACAAACTAGAGTTTAAATAAAATTCAAATTTATGGGTGAGTTTAAATAAAATACAAATTTAATTTAAATTGGATAACCATTGGATTACTTAAATGCCACATGGCACCATCCCATGAGAGAATTATAGGGAATTGCAGGGAAAGGAATTACAGACGATGTGACCGTCTAAACATAACAATGATAAATTTCATAAATTTAGTTATAATTTCCAAAATTTGTAATTTTATAAACAATGTTAGCAAATGTCTTAAAAAGTAATTTTGCTTATAAAAACACTTATAATTGTTTTTGGTGTTTCTTGAAGAAGAAACACATGGTGAATTATCAAATGTGTACTTTCCCAACATCTCACATTTTATTATTCTCAACTTTTAATTTTGGGAAATTTAGAAACACAACCTTTTACTCCAATGTCACAATTTTGTCCAATTTTCAAACTTACAATTTTGTCCTCTTCTCAAACTTTATACTATTTATCAATATAAAAATAGTGCATAAATAGAATTAAATATTATCTAGTCAAATCGTACATTATCATTAGAAATCCATACTTCAAAAGTTTTAATCTAATCAAAATACAAGCTAAAAGTCTACGTGCATCTGACCGCACCCCTTAACAACGGTTGAAAAATGAGTCCCTGCACAACTCGTCTGTTAAAAAAAGAAAAAAAAGAAAACTAACCCTAGAATGCAAAGCGAACCATCAGATACTCTCACTCAACCGACAACAACTAACTCAAATAAAAAATAAAAAAAAGAAAAAAAAAGAAAAAGAAAACCGACCGTTTAGCTTCCGAGTAGAATTGCGACCGTTTAGCTTCTCCAGTAGAATACAGTATATAAGGCCGCTTGCTCTGTTATATCCCCTGCTTCTAACTGTGAAAAGACAGTCGATCTCGAAAGAATAGGAGCAATCGGGTTTTTGCAGTCTCAAACGTGGAGACAAATAGCTTCAATGGTGAAGTATCGATTCCGCTAAAAAGCCCTCATGGGCATGCGGAAAATGGTCATTCCTGTTTAGCTTCTGGTCATTCTTTGAGAAATGGGGATCTGGACGAATCTTTTAAGGTTCTGGAGAGCATGGTATGTCAAGGTGACATCCCAGATATAATTCCCAGCACAAGCATGATTCGGGGACTCTGTAAGTTGGGTAAGACTAAGAAGGTGGCTAGGGTTCTAGAGATTCTTGAAGTTTGATTCCAACAAATAAGTTTGGATTTAATCATGTGGGTTGTATAATGGTGAGGTTTCTCCGGTTCCAATCCAGCGGTACCGAAGCTTCTTATATCTCTTCATATTGCCCGGGGAAGCCTTCCGGTCTCTCTTGCAGTCTCTCTCTCTCTCAATCGGCATGGCGTCTCAAAACAGTTGGAGCAAAGGCAGCGATGATGGTACACTAACTAGGGTTTCCAGCATATTTCTCAATCCCCAGTGGTTTATCATGGAAAGAGAGTGGTCTCCGACGCGGCATTCGTGACAAAGAAGCTCTTCAAGAGTACCGGCAAAGCAGCCTGGATTGCAGGAACGACTTTCCTGATTCTGGTGGTTCCTCTTATCATAGAGATGGATAGAGAGCAGCAGTTGAACAACCTTGAAATGCAACAGGCCAGTCTGCTCAGAACCCCGCCACTTTCACATCCCTCTCCTCCCAGGTCAGGGAAGCTTGCTCATCTATTGGGTTTCGTTGCATTATTATAGTCTAGGGTTTACTATGATTTATTTTCTGTATTGGGTTGTTTAGGTTTTAGGGTTTTAGCTGTATTGTGGTGTATTCAATCTATATAGAAAGCAGATTTTCTAGGGCTTCTGTTTTTTCTGGTAACATAATGGAATATTTGACTACTTTTTGTATTCTGTTTTGAATTATTTCACAATACTGCTTTTCTTTCCATGGAATATATGTCTGAGCTAAACGGAAGTAGTAATCCATATCCTTCTTGTTCATAATGACGCATCCGAATTGGTTAAGATCGTCGTTTACTTACCCAGTTTTGAAAGCTGCATATAGAAATATATATCCTTCAACACTAAGAGCTGTGGCAAAAGGAAATTCATACCCTAAATCAAATGCTTGATCCTTCCAGTTCTTCATTAGGATTAGCAGTCTAATTTAATTTAGAGAATATTATCTTAGGGGAGTTTATTGAATCTACTATATTATATACAACTCCTTATTTGGATAATTCTAGGTATCAGCTACTAAAGCAAGCCCATTTCTTGAGCATGTCGAAAACATTAATCAGTCGAGGAGGAAGAAGTGGTGAGACATCTCATCTCTTTGTACAAAATACTCATTATTAATGATGTGCACTATTAGTAGAAAGGAACAATTTGTTCATCCCTTTGGTTTGTACTTTTGTGTGTCTACGCTCGTAGTGCATATTTGTTCCTTGTTGCTGTGATGAATATGGTGCTCCCTTGGTGGAGGGAATAAAAAGGAAAATATGTCTAACCTATTGGACTTGCATGGGGGTTGTTTGTGCACCCTGAGAATCATGTTGGAGAAGTATAATTTGTCTTGTGGTCAAATATAAGTTGGGCTTTAAAGCTGGAAGCATTCAATTTAGCAAGTTCTGAGATTGGTAGGGTCTAAATTTCAATATATAACAGTAGTTATATCTATTAAAAATAAGGTTTGACATTGAATTTTGTAACAGAGCTTGAAATGAAGGAATTATAGGATTATAACCAATAAAGGAAGAACTTCAAATTCAGAAAATATACCACCAAAGTATTTGCAATCTAGGTTCTTCTTACTAGGGCGGACCTTTGTTGAGTGGTTGGTGCAGTGTGAGATCAAGGCATCGAAACAGCTTCTCAAACCCCCCCCCCAACCAAAAAAAAAAAAGAAAGAAAGAAAAAAAAGCTGCTGGGGTAAGGCTGCAATTCCCCCCGGCCCCCACTCTACTTGTGCAGAAGCCTTCAGCATTGGGTTCACCCTTTTTTTATTCTTCTTACTAGAATAGCTTTTAATCCAAGGGCATGACCTCTCTTATCTTACCGTCCCTTTATTTCCTGATGCTGACAAACTGTGCGGCACTGGGTTTTCTGCCCCTTGCAATGAATCCTAATCCATTATGTGCACATGTGCGTACAGATGGAATTACAGACGGTGTAAGTCTGGATACATATCGAGTGTATGAGCCCAATATGTATACTGTTTCAGGGAGGTACCAATATTAATATAAGACTACATTAGGGTTGACCTAACCCCAGATACAGCCATGAATCAAGTATAAAATTTTTTTGAGTAGAAACTTTAATTCTAACCAAAACAGTCCGTAATAACTGTGTAAAATTCAGGTCTGGGTATGAAGGTGAGGAGAACCCTTCCTCCAAATTACAGTCAATTCCATTGGAGAGTTTGAGGTATGAAGGTGACACCAAGATAGAAGGTTATGGAATAACTTGCAAAACACCACTGTGTTTGGCTAGAAAGAGTGTAATCCTTGATGTGATACATCTTTGCTGCAAATTCGGTTCAATTCTGGTGAGCAGCAGAGGAGATTTAAATTGTGATGAAACAAGAAAGTTAGGGCTCCAAGATAATGCAGCCAGCCACAAGGATCCAAAGGGGGATTGAGTGGGATCACACTCTTCAAAAGTCCTGCTGGAACAGAACCCAATCTTCAACCAAGGCAGCAGGATCGGAACAGGCAGCATAAGTGTGCTCCGGTTCTTCTGATGAGGATCAGCAGAAGCAGTTAATGGCTTGAATGAAGAATGTCTTCTGGGCTTCAGCAACAATTGTTTGCAATGTTGCAGTCACAAGTGACAGTATGGAAGAGGTTCAGCAGGTGTGAAAGTGAAGATCAGAGAAAGGGGGGGGGCGGGCGGGTGGGCTTTTCAGTGGCTTCAGCCTCCAATCAAAGCTATTATAAGGATCTTATCACATGCCTTTCAGTGGTCTTTTCAGCTACAGTTAAAGAAACAAACATAAAGCTATTGACTGTGCTGAAGAGGGTGCCCGTCAAGGAAAAGGAAAGTGGAGAAAGTATATTTTAATATGGTGTTAGTAGATTCTCTTCAAATCATGTGGTTTTTTTGTTTCAGTTTCTGAATGGTTACTTCTTCAGATTCAGGAGAATTTTTAAATTGTAGATGGTCATTTGTGGCTAGGAGATGGAGTTTCAGTCACATTGCTCTCCTATTATTTGAAGTCTTATTAAGCATATTGAATGGCTAAGGTGTAGCATGCATCATTCAGGTAAAAATCTAATTAGTGCAATGTAAAACTTTTATCATGCCCTGCTGCGTTTTTATTTTGGTAACTCAGAATTGTGCTGTCCATGATATGAAGATGCTATTTCATTGAATTATTAAAATGTGGCCTTGAGATTTAAATATCCTTTTAGACATAGATTCTTTTTTATTATTTTTTTGTCACATGTTTGATGAACTGCATCAACTGATGGGGAGCTCTGTGCTTGGGGCAAAGTATTCAGTAGATGGTTATTCCCCCCAAATTCTAGCATCACCAATTAAGGCTTTGCAAGTTGCTTTCGGATGTTATAATGCCTTGCGTTAGCAGGTACATATAATGGCCTGTTTTACCTGTGTTATCTTGGATTCCCATAATTGTTGCCATATGTGGCTGAGCTCCTTTCTTGGATGAATTATTGAATAGATTGTTGGTACTTTGTGTGGTGAATAAGAAGTGTTTATGGTTTGTTGGAAGCTTCATTGGGTGCTTTATTACCATCAAAAGATTGACCAACAAAAGCTTTCCTCCATTTATGGTACTTTTTTTTTGGGGGGGGGTGGGGTGGAATCATTCATGGTTCTTCATATATCTCTTCAGTTGGTAAATATCCATATTTGTGTTGTTCTACTTAAATATGGATACTATAATCACATTTCTTTATCTGATTGTATTGTGCATAGGCAATATATTTTAATTGTGTAGAATTAACAATTGCTGTTTTGCATCTTTGCTTGCTATGCCACGCACTTTCGGACAACTTCTTTCTTTCCTTATCGCTCTTTTTCTTTTGATCTTTAAGAAAATATACTGCTGGGTTTTGCAATGATCCTTTTAAACCCATTTAAGTTTCTGATTTTTTGAATTTTTGTGAATTACTTCCTGCAAATTTTCCATCGGAATATTGAAAGCTGATCATAGAAATAAGAAAGGTTGTCTGTGGTTGGGGAAACTACTATCATAAATGCACTTGCAACTTGTCAATCTGTGCAAAATTAGCAGCCCTTGAAAGGAAAGATGACACCGGCAACAAGGTATTCCATACCTGCGTATTTATGTGCCTTATCTTTATTCTTTGTTTCTTGACTTCTCATACATATTCCTATCTTTCATTTCCAGTGAAGCACAAAATATGGTAGAAAGGGATTGTGATGGGTGCTCAAAGGGATCTACCTTCTCCATATGCATACTCTGGCCTTTTCCAAACTGAGGTTGGATTATCTTTATTCGATGGTTGAGCATGTCAGGTTCATTTTATATTTGGAATAATCAGTTAATTAGATATTTTACTGTCTGCATTTCTACTAGTATAAACTTCAGAAGTAGTAATGCAAGGTACAATGCTAAGGTACACAAGTATGTCTAACTGTATAAATGATGGTTTTCATGGGTAGGTCTTGTAGCTAAGTTGGGTAACCTATTCTATTAAACTAATAGGTCATTACAAATGAAACTGACCCATTGAACAAGTGAGAAAATGTTTTAACCAATGTACAGGAAATGTCCTTTTGGTGGGTGTGCCATTTTTGCAACGGTTAAGTCGCAGCATTGCAGTCATCAAGTTGGGGGTTTGAAACATGGAAACAGCCTCTGGTGAAGCAGGTGTGTGGCTACGCAGAGATGTGCTGCAGTTGAAGGGAGGACTTATTCATTTGATGGTACTATATGATTCTCTTGGGACATGTGAGATATTGAAATTTCTTAAGATCTTTGAAACAAAAGATCTTTGAAACGATTACTTTCAAGCACCTTATTAGTCACTCAAGGATTTGGATAGGTTCTTTTTTGTATGTGGATGATAATGTGGGTCCTGATGTTCTTTCCTTCAACCATAAATTCTTAGTAGGTTTGGATTGTCAACCTTTAATTATAGGTATACATAGCTTGGAAATTCCTTGTAGACTAGAGGGTTCCAGATTCTAAAGTTTCCTTGAATTGTATGTGAATGGATACCATTAGATTCATTATGGTTTTTGGAAGCTGTTAAAAATTCTGATTCATGAAATTTTGTGTTCACTACTGCTCTGCATTTCTATCATGCTCGTGAAAGCTCATTGGAGGAGTTTTGAAGTTCATCTGATGATTGGAAATTCCGGGAAACTAATATCGTGGAAGCACAAGGCAAGTTGTCGTTAATCCATGCAAAACTAGAAGTACTAGAAGGAAACATGGGCCTGGTGATAAGTTATGCATACCTACATTTTGAGGTTCTTTGTCTTTATCCTGTCTTTCTCCACTTGTAATGACAAGTTTCCATCTGTCTTTTTTAGTTGAAGCACAAAAGAATTAGACAAGAAACCGAGGATTGACGGTACTTTATGGGTTCTACCTTTTCTCTAGACTGCTTGCTCAATCTGGCCTTGTCCTGCCTTTGAGGTAATCTTAGCTGGATCTTTTGATAGTTGGTCATGGTTGGTTCATTTGGGATTTAAAATAACTAGTTACTTTGACATGCTGAGATGTCCTAATTTCTACTGCTGTAAGTTAAATCTGTGGATGAATTGTACAGTGGACATTATAGTTTTGGGCCTTGATGTTAAGTTATGTGACCTATTCCATTAAAACTAATAGTTCAATAGGGTGAAACTGTCCCAGTAAACAAGTGGGGAAACTCTTTTACCATATATATAAAATGTTGTCTTAGCTTGGTGCAACAGTTAAATTGTGCTATTGCAGTCATCTGGTTGCTGGGTTTAAAAATGGACAGGCTCTCCAAGAAGCAGGTGCGTGGCTGTGTACACAAATCTGCTACAAAGGGTGGGGGAGGACTTGTATTGTTGATGTCATGTGATCCACTATAAGCATATGAAGTGTATGCTAACACAATAGCTGAGATCTCGTAAGGGGACTACAGAAGGCGGTCATTAACAAGAGATATTTTAATCCATAACTTCACACACCTCATTTGTTACTCAAGGATGTCTAGAGAATGCTAATGGATTTCTATTTGGGCCGAAGATGATGTTATGAAATTTGATGTCCCTTCCTTTGATCAAGAATCCTTAGTAGGTTGCAAACTTGCAATAAATCCACATTTTGTTATGTGGTTTAAACCTTGGAGGCTTGAAAGGTCATAGGGTTTTAAAGTTGAAGTTTTCCTCAAATTATCAGTTAATATTTATTGCTGAATTTTCTTGTGATTCTTTGCAGCTGTTCAGTTTCAAATTTCATGAATTTTTGTGGACCCTTATGCTTATGTTCCATCAAGTTCATGAAAGCTCATTGGAGGAGGGAAGGTTACTTGATGACGCAGCATAGATATGTAATATATATATATATATATATTTGGATGAATGAAAAAAATTCATTAACCTGAGCCCCAGAAGGGAAGAGAAAAGAAAGAGAAGCTTCGGGACATGGGTAATATATTTTAGTTGTGTAGAATGGACAGCTGCCATTATTCATCGTTGCTTGCTATAAGAGACTTTCCAGACAACTTTTTTCTTGACATTTTATTTTTCTTTTGATCTTTGAGAAAATATACTGCCGATTTTGCAATGCTTCTTTTAAACCCATTTAAGATTCTGATTTTATGAACTTTTTTAATTAGTGTTCTGCAATATGAGTCATGAAAGCTCATTGTTGAATAAGAAAGGTGTCTGATGGTAGGGAGTTTCAGAACTACTCTCAAGAAAGCCTGTTCAAAGTTAGCAGCCCTAGAAAGGAAAGATGACACTAGCAACATGGTATGCATACCTGTGTATTGATGTGCCTTATCTTTATGCTTTGTTTCTTGACTTCTCATACATTTTCCAATCTTCCATTTCTAGTGAAGCACAAAATTTGGCAGGAGAGAAACAAGGGGATCGATGGTGCTCAAAGGGCTCTACCTTCTCCATACTGCTTTGCATACTCTGGCCTTAAGGTTATGAGGTTAGGTTATTGTTATTTGATGGTTGATTGAGTCAGACTCATTTTATATTTGGAATGATCAGTTAATTAGATATTTTACTGTCTGCATTTCTACTAATGTATACGTCAAAAGTTGTAATGCAAGGTACAGTGCTAAGGTATGCAAGTATGTCTAACTGTATAAAGGATTGCTATCATGCGAGGTTGGTCTTGTAGCTAAGTTTGCTCCATTAAAATTAAGTCATTACAAATGAAACTGATTTATTGGACAAGTGGGGAAAATGTTTTAACCAATGCACAAGAAATGTCCTTTGAGTCAGTGAGCATTTGTGCAACGATTAAGTTGCGGTAGTGCGATCATAAAGTTGGGGTTATGAAACATGGAAACAGCCTCCGTGAAGCAGGTGTGTGGCTATCTAGACATGTGCTGCTGTTGATGGGAGGACTGGTTCATTTGATGATACACACAATATCCAAAATCTTGTAAGGGGACTAGAGGGATTTTTATTTGCGGCAGCAGCTGCCTGCTGCTGCCGATGGCTAGGATTAAGCCACATAAGCAAAAAGAGATCACACGGTTGAAAACTATAAAAGCAAAACTTGATTTTTACATTTAAAAGTTTAAAGGTTTTCAAATTTACAAAACACATCCCTGCTTCTTGTGTTCAGGAATTCAATCTTATATTTCTTTAATGTATAACGTATGAGCGCTGGGATTCTCACATACACACAAGAACTGAACTGAACCCACTTGTATAACTAGGTTTCAGGAGCTAACCAAGATAGAGATGGTTGATAGAATCAGGAATACAATGATGGTTTTTACAACAACGTGGAAGCTGGTGGAGGTGACCGTGACCCTCATGGTGGCTTGGTGGAGGGAGAAAGCAAGTGCACGCATTGTCAGCGTAAGGATGTGTCGTACACGTTTTGGATTTTGATTTGCTAGATGGGTTTTCCTCCAGGGCAAAAGCTGCTGCTGTGGTGCATATTCTCTATCTCTATATCTATCTGAGGAGTGTTCAGCTTGGAACCCAGGTAGTCATTTTAGATTTAACATCTTTCCAAACCAATATGTTTTCCAGTTTCAGAGTTGCTTTCTTCTTTGAGTACAGCATCTCCAAGAGAAAAAACAATGGATTCTGTTTTGACGAGCGGAGAATTCGAGTCGTGAATGCTTTTAAGAACAACTGTTAATCTGCAAAAATTCTCAGCGATCCGACATCTTTGAATGGTGGAGGTGACTCAATTTTTTGTAGAGGCTCTGAGTGGTGGAAACCTCCATGGAATTCTTCGGATGGAAAACTCCCGCGCAACCGAGAAGTTCACAGTTCGTGCTTCGTAGTTCACAAATCTCAAATGTGCTTCCCAAAACCTGACAAAATTTAGACAAACTCATAAAAAGGGTTGCCTGGAAAGGTTTGCAGGTGACGGTGGTGGAATGACATGAAGATTAAGCAGATGAGTTTGGAGCGATTGGATCGAATAAAAGCAGGGATGTGTTTTGTAAATTTGAAAACCTTTAAACTATTAAATTTAAAAATCAAGTTTTGCTTTTACAGTTTTCAACCGTCTGATCTTTTTTGCTTAGGTGGCTTAATCCTAGCCATCGGCAGCAGCAGGCAGCTGCTGCCGCAAATAAAAATCCTGGACTAGAGAAGGCTTGCATGAACAAGAGATATTTTAATCCATAATTCGCACACCTTATTTGTTACTCAAGGATGTGCAGAGAATGGTTCACCGATTTCTATTTGGGCTGAAGATGATAATATGGGATTTGAGGGAATCCCTAGTAGGTTGCAAACTTGCAACAAATCTATGTTTAATTATAGGGATAAAACCTTGTAGGCTTGATTTTAGGGTTTTAAGGTTTCAAGTTTTCCAGAAATTATCAGTGAATATATACTGCTGAATTTTCTTGTGATTCTTTACAGCTGTTTAGTTTTGAATTTCATGAATTTTTGTTGACCACTTACAGTTATTTTTCATTAGGGATATGAAAGCTCATTGGAGGAGTTACAAAGGTTGCATGATGATTGGGAATTCCAGGATACTACTATCATGCAAGCACATGACAAACTGCAGCCAACCTGTTCCAAATTAGCAGACCTAGAAGGAAGTCAATAAGATAAGCAAAGCTGTGGCCCTATTTTTTTTTTTTTTTTGGGGGGGGGGGGTGACTAAATAAATTCATTACCAAAGCCCCGTAGGGGAAAAAGAAAGAACAAGGGGGTAGGTTACAGCTGACTAGGAGGCAAGAGAGGGGAGCCCTGACCCCAGGAAGCCATGAATAGAAGCAAAGCTATGATTGATGTGCCTTATCCTTTCTTTCTCCACTTTTATGATAGATTCCTATCTTTTTTTCTCAGGTGAAGCCCAAAAAACGTTGGAAGGGAATTAGAGTAGGATTAATGGTGCTCAAAGGGCTGTACACCTTGTCTGGATTACCAATGCCCCTGAGGTTATATTGTCTTGACATCTGATGGTTGGGTGAGCCAGGTTCACTTGTGATTTGAAATAATTTCATTTGCTTTGATATATCCTGCTGTCCTAGCTTTTTGTACTACAACTTCATAATTTGTAAAAGGTAATGTAGAATGGTAGGGTTATAAACTAAGTCTAACTGCATAAATTATAAAGGATGTTTTGCATTTGGGATCGATCCTGTAACTAAATTGGGCAATCTATCCAATTGAAACTAAGAGGCCAATAAGATTGAAACTGGCACAGTGAACTAGTGGGGAAGATGTTTTAACCAACTTCGCATGAAATGGCCTTCGGTGGGTGAGCCCTGTTGTGCAATGGCAATCATCAGTTTGGGTTTTGAAACATAGAGACAAGCTCTCCATGAAGCAGGTGCAAGGCTGTGTAGACATTGCTATGGTGGATGAGAGGACTTGTATCATTTTCTGATGCCATGTGAATGGCTAGAAACATATGAAATGTATGGTCAAACCGATATCAGAAGTTTCAAAAGGGAGCTAGCGCTGGCTAGCAGGAGTAAAAAATACTTGAAGATATTAGTAGGATGTCAAATTTCAACTGTATTTGTAGTCATCATTGTTTGCTTCTTTTATTGATTACTGAATTGAAATGCCCCATAAAGAGGTTGGTAAGTGTATGTACTATGTACGCACGCATTCAAACCCATAATATCTTTAATTATTTCATTGTGACTATTAAGTAAATGGCATTCTGGTAATGATAGTTTGGTATTGGAAGAATCAATTGGTATATACGTATTTGATTGGCAATAGGTATTTAATTATTCCATATTTTTCAAGCTTTGATGGCTTTGAAAGCTCACCCAAGCCACCATTGTGGTGAAATTGGAGCTCTCAAGTGTAGGGTTTTGAAATGTGTATTTGATCGTATTCTGTTAGCAAGTTTTTGAAATCTTTGTTTGTGCTATTTCATTCAAGTAATCTATTTTTATTATATATCATTTTAAGTTGTAACTGTCCTAATTAAGTTTGGACAAGGTTGAGTTTGTTGTTGCAGCTGTTGATTAATCAGGGTATTCTTCATGATTCATCACTCTTTGTCCCTTCTACTCTTTCTTGACGATTTGCATCACCATTAATAGATATGTAGAAAGTCAGATTGGCCATGGATGAAATATTCAAGGGCTATTGTCTTGTCATCAATCATTGGAAGGTATTCAATTGAATACCCCAATGATTGAAGAAAGAATGAAGATATAGGTAAATGGGGAATTTCTTCAGTCACCTCTATGGGGAATTACAACCTACTAGGGGCAAGATAGAGAGTAGACCCAGGAGGCCACAAATAGAAGCGAAGCTGTATTTGGTGTGCTGGATTCCTTTCTTTCTCCACTTGTCATGATAGATTCCTATCTTTCTTTTTCAGTGAAGCCCAAAAAATATTGGAAGGAAAATATAGGAGGATTAATTATGCTCAAAGGGCTCTATGCCTTCTTTTGTTGCTTGCTTAATATTTCCTTCTTCAGCCCCTGAGGTTATATTATCTTGATATTTGACTGTTGGCTGAGCCAGGTTCATTTGTGATTTGGAATAATTTCATTTGCTTGAATATTCTGCTATCCTAGACTCCTATAGCAACTTCATAATTTGTGAAATGCAAGGTAGAATGGTAGGGTCATAAAGTAAGTCTAATTGTAAAAGATGTTTTACATTTGGGATTGATCCTGTAATTAAATTGGGTAATCTATCAAATTGAAACTTAAGAGGCCATTAAGATTGAAACTGGCACTGTGAACTAGTGGGGGAAATGTTTTCCAGACCATGAGGTTAGATTATCATTATTTGATGGCTGAGTGAGTCAGGTTCCTTTTATGTTTAGAATGATCAGTTGATTGGGTATTTTTCTCTCTGAAGTTCTACTCATATAAACTTAAGAAGAATGCAAGGTACAATGCTAATGTATGCAAGTATGTCTAACTGTATAAAGGATGTTTTTCTTGCGGGGTTGGTCTTGTAGCTAAGTTGAATTACCTATTATTAAAACTAAAGGTCATTACAAAATAAACTAACCCATTAAACAAGTGGGGAAAATGTTTTAACCAATGCACAAGAACTGTCCTCTTGGTGGGCAAGCATTTGTGCAACAGTTAAGTTGCAGTGTTGGAATCACCAAGTTGGGGTTGGCTAACGTAGGCATGTGCTGCAGTTGATGGGAGGACATGAAGTAAACCATGAAACAGAAGATCTTTAAAACCGTCACTTTCAAACACCCTATTAGTTACTCAAGGATGTGGAAAGGTTCTTTTTATATGTGCTGCAGATGATGATGTGGGTTCTGATGTCCTTTCCTTTGACCAGGAATTCTTAGTAGGTTTTTATTGTCAACTTTTAATTATAGGTATACATAGTTTCTCTGGTTGCTTGCTTAGTATTTCCTAGTTCAGTCCCTGTGATTATATTATCTTGATATTTGACGGTTGGGTGAGCCAAGTTCATTTGTGATTTTAAATGATTTAATTTTCTTGGATATTCTGCTGTTCTAGTTTCTAGTACTGCGACTTCATAATTTGTGAAAAGCAACGTAGAATGGTAGAGTTATAAAGTGAGTCTAACTGTACACGCTGAACTAGTGTAGTGGGGAAGATGTTTTAACCAACTACACAAGAAACGCCCTTCTGGTGGATGAAGCTTTTGTGCAGTGGTTAAGTTGTGCTATTGCAATCATTAGGTTGGGGTTTTGAATCATGGGAACAGCCTCTCCATGAAGCAGGTGCAAGGCTGTGTAGACATTGCTTGGGTGGATAAGAGTACTAGTACCATTTGGTGACCAGGTGAATGGCTAGAAACATGTGAAATGTAAGGTCAAACCAGTATCAAAAGTTTTAAAAGGGAACTAGGGCTGGTTAGCGGGAAAAAAAAATCCTCAAAGATTATAGGATGTTAAATTTTTAAATGTTTCACAAACTATTGATGACTCAAGTTGGCATGGATGGTTCATATTTTTTGTGATGCTTTTGGATGCTGAAGTCCTTAAGCAAAATCCGTGAGGCTGTCTCATTTGTAGCTGCTGACATTGTGTCTATGGATGATTTGACATTCACAATTGCAAAGGATGCAAAAGCTACAAGTTATGTAATAAAATAGCCAGTTTCTGGTGATTAAAAGAATATAACCAGTGATTTATGATCTTGTCTTCAGAACCTGCTTGTAGAGCTTTTTTTCGTACTTCATTTCACGAGTTCTAGAATGGTTGCACTTTTTTTGCATAAAATGAATGGACCCAATAATATATGATTTACCTCCAGAACCTTGATGCAGAGCTGCTTTACGTGCTTCACTTAGGAGTTAAAATAAGGATGCATTTGCTTTGCATGGTATCCTAGCTCATTGTTGTACACTCTAATGCTATGGATTTTTACTTTATTTATGTAAGCTCCATTCACTAATCAAATATTATGTTCTCTTCTATGGTAGTTTGGCATGTAGATGATGTTAATCATGTTCACATTAATGCTGGATGATATGTTTGTCCCAATGAATTTCGTCAACCTCTCCCTCTTTTTATCTAGAAGTATAGTGGAATATTTAATACAGAAATGGAAGTCCTTCGGGTGTTATCATGCCTTAGCTTTAGCAGGTATATATAATGGCCTGTTTTATATGTGTTTATCTTGGATTTGCATAATTGTTACCATCTGTGGCTAATTAAATAGCTCTTTTTTCCGGGTGAATTATTGAATAGCTTTTTGGTACTTAGGATGGGTGACTATAGTGTTTATAGAAACTTCATTGCGTGCTTAATTATCCTCGGAAGATTAGCCAAGGGATGCTTAGATATGGATAATATTATTGTTGAGAATTGCGCAAGAGTCAAGGCTGCTGCCTTTGTGCGCATGACCCAGGCAGGAGACTTGGTGCTCATGTTATTTTTTAATTTTACAGAAGGATCCTTGGTGCACAAGTTTTGAAGAATTTGAGTTGCATAGTTTCTATCTTAAAACTTTCCTTTTCTGTATTTTCTATTTGGGACAGATTTTTGAGTTAGTGAATTCTGTCCGTGGGTTGTATTTTATTTCCTTTTTTAGAGGACAAGTATTCTTGTCTCTCAAGCTGTAACATGGACATTCGAATCTATAAATAAAGTCAGCCTGCGATTCTAGGAGTTCTATCTAGAATCGCAGGCTCTTGCTGCTTGATTCTTCTCCTCTTTTCTTCTTCTTCTTCTTCTCTGTTTTCCTTTCAGTTCAGCTACTGTTTTGATTGTTTAAAGCTTGATTTCTAACAATTGTAATCCTATTTCTTTATCTGATTGTATTGTGCATAAACTCAGTACCAGTCCCTTGGGTTCATGAATGAAAAAATTCATTAACCAGAAGCCTCGAAGGGGAGAGAAAAGAATGTGCAAGGTAGGGGGGAAGGGGGAACTACAACCTACTAGTTGGCAAAAAAGAAGAGCCAAGATCCCAGGAAAAACAATGGTCCTTTTCCCTTGGAGGCATGGGTAATATATTTTAATTGTATAGAATAAACAACTGCCATTATGCATTATGAGAGACTTCCTAGACAACTTTTATCCTTCCATTCCTTTCTTACATTTTGATCTTTGAGAAAATATACTAATGGTTTTGACTTTTTGCAGTGATTCTACTAAACCTTTTTAGGATTTTTATTTTATGAACTTCTGTTAATTACTGTTCTGTGATTTCTATCAGAGTCATGAAAGCTCATCATAGGAATAAGAAAGGTTTGTCTGATGATTATAATTCCAGGGATCTAATATCATGAAAGCACAAGACAAGTTGTGGTTAATCGATGAAAATTAGAAGTACTAGAGGGAAAGATAGCCCTGGTGATAAGTTAAGCGTAATATTGAGAAGTTGTTACCTCTCTTTTTCTAGTGAAGCACAAGAAATATGGACAGGAAACTGGGGAGGATTAACGGTGCACTATGGTTTCTACCCGTTGTCTAGACTGGCTTTTATATTCGGCCTTTTCCTGCCTTTGAGGTTATGTTATCTGGATCATTTGATAGTTGGTCAATTTTGGTTCATTTGAGATTTAAACTAATTAGTTACTTTGATATTCTGAAGTGTCCTAATTTCTAATACTGTAACTTCATAATCTGTAGATGCGAGGTATAATGCTAGGATGTTGCAAGTCTAAGCGAACAATGGATGGCAATACCTTTGTGCTTGATGTTGTGAAGTTATGACCTATTCCATTAAAACTAATAGGTCAATATGGGTGAAACTATAAGTGGGGAAAACTTTTCTACCAAAATACCCGTAACTCGGCTTTGATTGGTGGAACAGTTAACTTGTGCTACCTTAATCTCCTTAGGCTATGCAAGCACAGATTTCATCCCCTGATCATGCCAAGGATTACAATGTACTGTTTTACTAGATAATGCTATTTTCCTTCACTTACCAGGGGGTGGGGTGGGGGGCGGAAAACAGTGAAGTTGTGCTATTGCAATCACCTAGTTGCTGGGTTGAAACATGGATACATCCTCTCTAAGAAGCAGGTGCATGGCTGTGTACACATCAGCTACAATGGATGGAAGAACTTGAGTTGATGATGTCATGTGATTCACTATTAACTTACGTTGGGTATGCTAACAGAATATCCAAAATCTCGTAAGGGAACTAAAGAGTTCCGTGAACAAGAGATATTTTCATCCTTAACTTCACACTATCTCATTTGTTACTCAAGGAGGTGCAAAGAATGGTTCGTCTTTTTCTATTTGGGCTGAAGATGAGACTGTGATTTGACGTCCTTTCTTTTAATCAAGAATCCTTAGTAGGTTGCAAACTTGCAATAAATCTACGTTTAATTATAGGGATAAAACCTTGGAGTCTTAGAAAGATTATAGGGTTTAAGATTTTATGTTATCCACAAATGATCAGTGAATATATACTGCTGAATTTTCTTGTGAATCTTTACAGCTGTTGTTACCACTTTTAAGATTTTAAGTTATCCACAAATGATCAGTGAATATATACTGCTGAATTTTCTTGTGAATCTTTACAGCTGTTGTTACCACTTTTATTTTTCATCAGAGTCATGAAAGCTCATTGGAGGAGTTACAAAGGTTGTGATGATTGGGAATTCTAGGATACTACTAGCATGCAGGCACATGGCAAATTGCGGCCAACCTGTGCAAATTAGCAGTCCTAGAAGGAAGGCAATAAGATAAGCAAAGCTATGTTTTTTATTGGATGAATACGTAAATTCATTACCAAAGCCCTGAAGGTGAAAAAAGAAAGTACAGGGAGTGAGTTACAACTGACTAGGTTGCTTGACAGGTGATCCTAGACCCTAGGAGGCCATAAATAGAAGCAAAGCTGTATTTGACGTGCCTTGTCCTTTCTTTCTCCACTTGTCATGATAAATTCCTATGATTCTTTTTCAGTGAAGCCCAGAAAACATTGGAAGGGAATCAGAGGGGGATTAATGGCGCTCAAGGGCTCTACACCTTCTCTGGATGGCTTGCTTAATGTTTCCTTCTTCAGCCCCTGAGGTAATATTACCTTGATATCTGATGGTTGGGTGAGCTAGGTTCCTTACATTTGCTTGGATATTCTGCTGTCCTAGTTTCTAGTACTGCAACTTCCTAATTTGTAAAAAGCAAGGTAGAATGGTTGGGTTAGGAAGTAAGTCCAACTGTATAAAGGATGTTTTATATTTGGGATTAATCTTGTGGCTAAATTGGGTAATTTGTTCACTTGAAACTCAGAGGTCATTACGATTTTGGGGTGAAATTGACACACTGAACCAGTGGGGAAAATGCTTTTACCAACCATAAATGAGTCATTCTTCTGGTGGATGACCCTTCTGTGCAATGGTTAAGTTGTAGTATTGCAATCATCAGGTTTGGGGTTTGAACCATATAACAGGCTCTCCATGAAGCAGGTGCAAGGCTGCGTGGACATTGCTATGGTGGATGAGAGGACTTGAATCGTTTGGTGATGCTAGTGAAT
Organism: Hakea prostrata; assembly: GCF_041222555.1. NCBI lineage: Eukaryota > Viridiplantae > Streptophyta > Magnoliopsida > Proteales > Proteaceae > Hakea > Hakea prostrata. The sequence goes on from NC_142606.1 coordinate 7,780,881, forward strand.
GGCTAGAACATATGAAATGTATGGTCAAAAGTTTCAAAAGGGGACTAAGATTGGTTAGCAAGAGAAAAGATATGGATGATTGTGGGATTTAAAATTTTTGAACATTCTTACAAATTATTGATGACTCAAGTTGGCATGGATGGTTCATATTTGTTGTGATGTTTTTGGATGCTGAAGTACTTGAGCAAAATCCTTGAAGTTGTCTTATTTGCAGCTATAACTTTGTTTCCATGGATGATTTGATGTTCATAGAAGCAAAGGATGCAAATGGTACAGGTCAGGTAACAATGCATAGTTGTCAAGGCGAGGCGAGACCAAGGTGAAAAGGCGTCACCTAAGCCACAAGGTGACACCAGGTTCCTAGGTGATGCCTTGACAACTATGTAACAAAGGAACCAGTTTCTGGTGATTTAGAGAATGTAACTATTTACGATCTTGTCTTCAGAACCTGCATGCAGAGCTTTTTCGTACTTCTTTTATTGAGTTCTAGAACAGTAGCATCGTTTTGCATAAGGTGGGTCTTCTAGTTCATTATTTTACTTTCAAATGCCATATATGTTTCCTAACATTTATGTTAGCCTTGGGGTTTCATTGTCTTTTTCTCTGAGTTGCTTTGCTTTGTGCCTGTCTGCTTTCAAATGCTCTGTTTCTTGTATTCCCCCTCCCTCTTTCCCCTTTTGGTTATTGAATCTTTTCATTCATCCAAAAAAAAGAAAAAAGAAGGAGGAAAAACATTTAAGTAGGCTCCTATTTGCTTCTCAAATATTACCTTTCCTTTTGTTTGATCTGGCTTAGAAATTATGTTACTGAGATTCATGTCTTGCTGGTGATATGTCTGTTCCAAAGAGTTCCATCAACCTCTCCTTGTTTCTTAGTTGAAGCGGCTAATAGAACATGCAAATGAGAAAAGATGTCCTTCAAATGCTTAATTAAATATCGATTTGGGAGCCTAAGATCTTATTATTTATTTGGAAGCCTATGGCCTTACTACTTATCTTTATAAATCTTCCTTGGCCAATACAGAAAATTCTGATGTTCGACAGTTTTATAGTAGATTTTTTTGAATGATTAGCAGGATTTAGGGGGGATGACTGTTGCCCCCCCCCCCCAAACCTTCTTTTTCCTGTCAATGCTTAATAGTTATCACAAGGGTGTCTGAACAAGTTGTTGCTTCTGGGCTACAGTTTGGTCTTCTGTTGCTGATTTTGGTTCCTTCCCGTTATTGAGTGTCTTTATAGGTGATTAGCTCTATGTTGCTCTACGGAGAGCTTGTGCAATCACTCTTGTTGATTTCTTAGTAGGGTGAGAGGGTTTTCTAATTCATGCAAGCACACATGGAGCAAGTAAGTTGTTTTCATATCCAGCTTCACCTACTGGTGGATCATCATGAAGGCTTCTATTTTCCCATATCCTTGTTCCTTTATTCTTATCCATAATCCTGATTTTCTTTCTAGGGTCATCAACTCAGAGCATACTTTTGTTTCATCTTCTTCAGGAAAATGGAGGCTTGGTGTAGATTCAGGGTGGGTTTGCCTAGACAAAGACAAAGAGAGAAGTATTTTGTTTGATGTTTGCTTAGGAAGATAATATAGTAGGTCCTTTGAATGAGGAACAAAGGAGTTGATTTTGACTGAAATTTCTAGCTTAAGTGAGTAGGTTGGACCTATGAGTCACAATGACCAAGCCCACTAGGGTTAATGTTTTAGCACCATAATAAATGACAGAAAGTCCTTGAAGCACAAAATATGTGGAAGCAGAGGCAAGGCTGTGTAGACATTGCTACGGTGGATAAGAGGACTTGTATCATTTGGTGATGCCATATTAATGGCTAGAAACATGTGAAATGTATGGTCAAACCAATATCAAAAGTTTCAATAGGGGACTAGGGCTGGCTAGTAGGAGAAAAAAAATCCTGAAGATTATAGGATGTTAAATTTTAAACATTTCACAAACTATTAATGACTCAAGTTGGCATGAATGGTTTGTATTTTTTGTGATGCTGAATTCCTTAAGCAAAATCTTGAAATTGTCTTATTTGTAGCTGCTGACGTTGTTTCCATGGATGATTTGATGTTCGCAAAAGCAAAAGGCTGCAAAGGCTGCAAGTTATGTTACAAAATAGCCAGTTTCTGGTGATTAAAAGAATGTAACCAGTGATTTACGATCTTGTCTTCAAAACTTGCATACAAACTTTTTTCGTACTTCATTTATTGAGTTCTAGATTGGTTGCTTCTTTTTTTTTTTTTGCATAAGGTGGGTGTTCTACTTCATTTTTTTACTACTTTCAAATGCCTTGTATATTTTCTAACATTTTTGTAAGTTCCAGTTCACTTCTCAAATATTACTTTCTTTTGTTTGTAACTTGGCCTAGAGATTACGTTATTGATGTTCATTATTGCAGGATTATATGCATGTTCCGAAGAGTTCCATCAACCTCTCCTTTTTTTCTAACTTGAAGCTGCTAAAGATGTCCTTCAAAGGCATAATTTAATATCTATTTGGGAACCTGGGATTTTACTATATCTCAGGATGCCTAAGACCTTATTTATTTTTATAAATCTTCCATCGCCCATGTGGAGAATTCTGAAGTTTGAAAGTCTATAGCCGAATTTCTTGATGATTAGCAGAATAGTGGTGAGATGACTTATTACCCCCCCCCCCGCTTTTTCCTTTTCCTTTGAAAATGCTTAACAGTTGCAAAGGTGTCTTGTTGTAATAGTCGTTGCTTCTGGGCTACATTTGGGTCTTTTGTTGCTAATTTGGTTCCTTTCTATTATTGTATGGCTTTATAGGTGACTAGATCAATGTTGTTCTTTGGAGAGCTTGTACAATCACTCTTGTTGATTCCTCTGGAAGGTGAGATGGTTTTTTATTTCACACAAGGTCACATGGAGCAAATAAAATGTTTGCTTTTTCTTTTTTTGATGAATAAGTATTATTAAAGAGTTCCAAATGGCGAAAAGAATGTATTGGGGGGGGGGGGGGGGAGGGGGGGACAACAGCCTTCAAGAGGGAGGCTGGAGAGCAGAACTCAAACTCCAGGTAACATCAATGAGTCTTTTCCTTGGGATATCCATAACAGGGGGGGGGGTGGGGGGGGAACTAACTGAAGCCTTGCAATGCTTTTGTTATCTTATCCTTCTATTCAGCTTCACCTATTGATTGATCATCAAGAGGGCTTCTGTTTTCCCATATCCGTCTTTGTTTATTTCGTCTGGTCCAGAATCCTGATGTTCTTTTTTGGGTAATTGACGCAGAGCATAGATTTGTTTCATCATCAGGAAAAGGGAGGCTTGGTATGGATTCAGGGTCTGAGGGCATCTTGTGTTTCCTAGACAAAGAGAGAAGTATTTTATTTGATGTTTGCTCTAGAAGAAAAGATAGCACCTCTTTTGAATGAGGAACAAGGAAGATGCCTTTGACTGAAAATTCTAGCTGATGTGGGGAGTTTGGATCTATGAGTCACAGTGACCTTGGGTAGTGTTTTAAGTGTTTTCACACCATAACAAATGACAGGAATTCCTTCGATGGTAATATACTCTTTATTTGTATTTTGGCTCAATAGGAGAAGTGTTTTTTTCTTTTGGAAGTGAATTTGAAGGCAACACATTCAGCAACCATAGGGGTTGTTTTCCAACATGTATTGACTTCAAAATGTGACCATTTTAAAATATATTTTTGGTCATCATTGTGTATTCTTCTTATAGGTTGCTACTTCGGGATGCCCATAAAGAGAGGTTGTTTAAGTACACATACTTCATAAATGTGCATGTAAACTTGTCATTATTATTTCTTAATAGATGGAGTACTCAAAAGGCAGAGCTGCCAAATGGTAATTTTTTGAGTTTCCAAGCTTCTGAAATCTTCTCAGCCATTTGAATTAATTATTTTTATTTTAATACAGTACTAGGAGCTCTTTACATCATTTTCATGATGTTCAAAAAGCAAAGGCTGCGATACAAGTTATGCAACAGGGCCTGTTTCTGGTTATAAAATGAATGAACCCAATGATATATGATTCACCTCTAGAACCTGGATGCAAAGCTTCTTTATGTACTTCACTTATGAACTAAAATACAGATGTATTTGCTTTGCATGGTGTCCTAGTTCATTGTTATACATCCTAATGCTATGGATTTTTCCTTCCCTTATGCAGTAGCTTGGCATACAGATGATGTTAATCATGTTCATGCTGGACGATATGAATCTCCCAATTAAGTTTGTCAACCTATCCCTTCTTCTGGAAGCAGCTAATGGAACATTTAAAAGAGAAAAAGAAGTCCTTTGTATGGTAAGTTAAATATCTATTTGGATGTATTGAAACTGTATACAGATATAATCTTCCATGGCTTATGCAGAGAATTTTAGAGCATCGATGGTTTAGTAGTGAAATCTCTCTAGTGAACTGATATAATCTTCCATGGCTTATGCAGAGGATTTTAGAGCATCGATGGTTTACTAGTGAAATCTCTCTAGTGATCAACAGGATGCACGTGTAATGACTAGTGATTTCTTTCCCTCCTTCGTTTATACTTATCACAGTCACAGAGTAATTTGGTGATGCTTGTTGGTTCTTTCAACACTTAAAAGTGCTTTCTGGAGAGCTTGTGGAGTCACTCTTGTTGATGTACATCATGTACCTTGGAAGGGCAAGAGGGTTTTCAGCAAGAGGGTTTTCCACTTCCTGCGAAGTCACTCATAGCAAGTAAATTGTTTTTCTTATCTGGCTTAAGCTTCTAATATATCATCATGAGGCCTCTCATTTTTGGCATTCCCTTCGCTATTTAGTGATTTCAAGAATATTGATGTTCTTTATGGAGCAGATGTGATGTAGGGGAAACCCTAGAAACTATGGGGCCTACAAAGTGGGCTACTAGACTCTTAGAATGAGACACCTATCCTTGACAAGTAGTAAAAAAAAAAAGAATTGTAGCACCTGAATTCTGATTAAGCATGCATATAAGACAGTTAAAGCAGAGAAAGAAACACAATAAGTCCTAATTAATGTACACAACTAAACTAGAATCAATAGGGAAACAAGGGAATGGGGATATTGGCACCATAACTCTAGATTGACTGCAAGAATATCAAGAAATCTAAAGAAAATAGTACTGTCCTAGTCAAAGTCAGGTTTCTAACAATGAATTCAGCAATAGTAGTTTCTTTAAACAAAGGAATCTGTGGAAGTTTATTTTTAAAGAAACTATTGGAAAGAAAGAAAGATAAAAAAAAAAAAATATCCAAAGAGAGACTTGATAAAGTTACTTGCTGGTCTTGGCTGCAAAATAGGGGTTAGAATCTAGGAACAAAATAATAGAAAGAAAATATTTCTAAGCAATGATGAACCCAGGAATGGGCAATAGGGTTAGAATGGAGAACCACAACAAGAACTGTTGTACTAGAAGTGATAATAGAGAAGGAGAGAAGAAAAGAAGTAATTAAAAACTTGAATAGGGCGAGGCTTATGTTCTGCCCACCGTGACAAGCATGAAAGCGGCAAGAATCAACTAAGAACACGCACCTCCCGGCGCCGGGGGGTGCCGGGGGGCGGCGCGCGGCCCGTCCTGGGGTGTGGGCGGGGAGAGGAGAGAAGAAGAGATAGATAGAATCGATTAAAAGAAGAAAAGAAAAAGGAGAGAAGAAAGCAAAAATGTAGAAGACAAGAAGATGAGAGAAAGTTGATTCTCGCAAGAGAGAAAGTAGAAGAAAGAGAAGATGAACTTACCCGAGAAAGAGAAGAATCCACACGCCAATAAATATTTTAATATTTTCTTTCATTCATGCTGCCAAAAATGAGTCCCCTCTCAACCCTACATGCTTAATTCCCAAAATAACCCCAACTCAATTAACAAATATAATCCAAATTCAAATTAATTCAAAATTTGGCAAAAATATATTCCAAGGGTACACAAAGACACTAACATAAAAAATAAAATAAAAACCAATAGCAAACTAATACCTAACACACTAAGATTAAAGAAAATAACATGACAAACGCCCTTAAAGCAGTGCTTCTCATCGAACCATAGGACCCTAGCAATCCGATAGCCTCCAAACTCATCGTCTATCCATATAGATGTTGTTGTGGGATGATCTCTACGCCAACGTTGCTGGTAAACTTGGAATTGTCCACTGATGTCCTTATCAACTCTCCCCGACTTTGAAGAATTCACTCCGGTGAATAAAGGCTCAGGTATTACTCAAGCATGTCTGAGTCAAGTCGTTCTAATGCCTCCATCGTGATCCAAGTGTTGTCTATTTCAGGATGTCCCCGCCACTTTACTAGGAATTCTGTGTAATCTCCCTCTTTTGTAGCTGTAACTCCCTCATCAAGGATCTCATCAACTGTGTCAACTCTGTCGTGAAATTTAAGCATAGGTGGTACTGAAGTAGTAGGGAGTGAAGGGGTCTTACCAGCAGGGTCATCAAAAATAAAGGGAAGGGTGTTAAGGTCATCTAGAAGAGAAAAATAAAGGGAAGGGTGAAATATAGAAGAGAAACGGAGTTTGGTTCCCATCATCCTCCATAGAATCCACCAAAAGTGACTGGCGAACTTAACACCCCTATTGGACACTATGGTATTAGGCAACCCATGGTACTTGACGACCTTATAGAAGAAGAGTTTAGCCACAATTGACGCATCGTATGTTTTATAATAGGGAATAAAATGAGCCATCTTCGAGAAGCGGTCTACTACCACATATACAAAATCATGACCTCTCAAAGTCCTAGGAAGGCTAAACACAAAGTCCATACTAAGGTCTTGCCACAGAGCATGTGGTACAGGCAAAAGTGTATGCAACCATGTGTTCTATTTCTGTTGCTTAGCAGTCTGACATGCCTTTTATTGACTCACTACCCCCAACAACATCTCTTTTGAGTCCTGGCTGGTAAAATCGATCCTCTACTAGACTAATCGTCTTATCTCAACCAAAGTAACCAACAACGCCCATAGCATGCAATTCCCAGATCAAAAAATCTCGAAGTGAGGTCCTGGGAATGCAAAGTTTGGTTCCTTTAAAAAGGAAACCATCTCTCAAAAGGTAATTTAAGCGGCTAAGAGGAGGATCTCCACTCAAGGAAGTGAATACCTCACTAAAATTAGGGCAAGTGGGGTATTGACCCTTGATTCGCTCAAATCCTATAACCTCAACACTCATTGTTTGAAGTAGCACATTAGCCTGACTTGTAGCATTTTTGCGGTGAAGATACATATTAACCCAGCTTAGTGCATCAGCAATGGTATTTTCAACACTAGATCGATGTTTGAGTGCAAAGGCATACTCTTGTAGAAATTCAACCCACTTAGCATGCCTATAATTTAGCTTCTTTTGGGCACTCAAGTATTTCAGGTCCTGGTGATCAGAATATAACACAAATTCTTGTGGTAGGAGATAATCGTGCCAATAGTGCAAGGCCTGGACAACCGTATAGGACTCTTTGTCAAAAGTGGAATAGCGTTGTTTGCCTTCATTAAGCTTCTCACTAAAGTATGCAACTGGATATTGGAAGATGCATCTATCCCAATGCCAGATGCATCACAATTAACTTCAAAGACTATAGAGAAGTTTGGAAGGTGTTAGACTGGAGCCTCCATCATCAACTTCTTAATCTCTTTAAAAGCCTTCTCAACACTTTAAACTCCTTGTTTTTCATGCAATCTGAGATAGGAGACATAATGGTACTAGACAGGTAGATAAACCTCCTATAGAAGGTGGCTAAGCTATGGAAGCTTCGCACCTCATGGATGTTAGTCGGTTCTGGCCACTCAACAATGGCTCTCACTTTCTCAGGATCAGCAAATACTCCTTGGGCTGACACGATTAATCCTAAAAAATTGTCTTGATCACTCATGAGTGTGCACTTCTTGAGACTGGCATACAACTTTTCTCGTTGAAGCACTTGGAAAACTTGACGAAAGTGATCTAAGTGGGAAGACGGGGTTTTACCATAGATGAGGATGTCATCAAAGTAAACCACTAAAAATTTGCAATTGAATGGTTGCAACACTTATAAACGTGCTAGGTGCATTGGTTAAGCCAAAAGGCATAACTAACCGTTCATAGAGGCCATCCTTTGTTTTAAAGGCCTTCTTCCATTCATCCCCAGGTCTAACTCTAATCTAGTGGTACCCGCTCTTAAGATCAATTTTGGAAAAGATTGATGAACCAACCATCATATCTAGCATGTCATCAAGCCTAGGTATGGAAAACCTATACTTAATGGTGATCTTATTAATGGCTCGGCTGTCTACACACATACACCAAGTGCTATCCTTCTTGGGTGTGAGTAGGGAGGTACTGCATAAGGGCTAAGACCCTCCCTAATGAATCCATTTTGAAGCAATTCATCTACTTGCTGGATTAATTCACCACGTTCTTTGGGATTCATGCGATAATGGGGTAAGTTTGGCAATGAAGACCCCGAGACTAAATCAATTGCGTGCTAGACATCACGCATAGGCGGTAATTCATTTGTTAGTTCCTTGGGAAACGTCTGTTGAAACTCCTCTAATATGGGTTGCACCTCTCTTGGAACATTAACAAATTTATCTGATGTGTGATGTGTATCTGGATACTTTGTGAGCCAACTATAGCATAAACAACTCCTGACTCTTTACATTTAACTTCAAATTGTTGTTGATTTTGTATGCCAAGTGTTTTAGAGCGAATTTGTTTGATGGTACTACCTTTATACTATAAAACCTTTAGCTCTTTTGGGGCGCTAGGGGTCAATCGGATCATTTTCCCTTTATATTCAATCAAAGATACAAATGTTAGATTTCCCATAGGTGGTGACATCCCTATCATATAACCATTGTCTCCCTTGGATGATGTGAGCAACATCCATCTCTAGGATATCACACCACACTCTATCCTCATAACCATCAAATTGTAGGGGAACTAAACATCTAAGAGTTATGGGGATAGTATATTGATCTACCGAAGCAAATTTTTATGGTTTGGGGTGAGCCCCTGGTTTGAGCCCCATTTTAGTAACAACACTCTGAGCAACTACATTCATGCAGCTACCACTATCTATAACGACCCAACAATTCTTACCTTGGTGGCATGTGTAGGTAATAAAAATATTGGTTCGTTGCCAGTCATCAGTATCTTTGGGTTGTGATACCATACAATGCACAACTCCAAGCCTAGACCCATCTTCCATATTAAGATCCTCATCAGATATTAGAACGCCTCATCCCGGCAAACCAATCATAAATAAGACTCCATGCTACAAGATGTTTATTGTTTGTTGCTTTAGGGGACCTTGGTTCCACCACTGCTTCCTTCTTTTTCACTTTCAACATGTAATATAATTGTTTAAGGAATGCGGGAGCGATGGCTTTCACTCCTCTGATCTCGAGTCACTCCATTTATCGTCTTATATTGTTGATCGTTGCCCTAGCTTCTAGTCTCCCTTTTATTGAATGATGTTCCAAGTGTTTCTTTTCGTCTATCTCTGGTGAACGAATTATGAAACTTTTCCTTTACATACCTAAAAGTCTAGGAAGAAGAAGTTTCATAGTTCCGTTCTCTCTCTTTAGAGAAATTCTCTTAAAGGTAAGTGTCTGACTGTAGATGGGTTTTGAGACTGAGGAGATTCCGATATAGAGGCGCATATTTGGATCTCAAGGGAAAAAAAAAATCTGAATATCACAATAATTTGGCCGTGTAAGGAAGAGATTTGACAAACGCTAGGAGAATGGTCTCGATCCAAGCAATGCGTATGCTTAAATTTGAATGGGAGTTCGTGGAGAAGACATTTCAAGTGGACAATTGTGAATTTTAGAGATGCAAAAAGGATGAAACAGAGTTTTGACGGCAGTAGTGAGAGCTCTCTTGTCGGGGGTGTTTTAAGAGTTTTTTCTGTCAGTGGCGTTCAGGTTGGAAAGCTTTAGCTTTTGAAGGATCATTGTGAGTCCTAAGAAAAAGGGGATGTTTCATTTTGGAAATCAGGAAATATTTTCATAGTTTTCGTCACATACTTAAACTGTAACTATTAGTAGCAAAAATTAGGTCTAAGCTGTTGATGTTCTCTTATTTAATAAAGTATTACTTTGTTTGCAATAATATTTGTAGCATCTTGAAAGATCAGGTGTCTAACAGTGTTTGAAGATGATAAGTGTTTTACAAAGCTAGTATTGTTTGCATTCCTCAAGCAATTATATTTCAAGGTGAAAGTGAAAGAGAAGGAGGCAGTGGTGGAACCAAGGTTGCCTAAAGTGGAGTCTTATTTATAGTTTGTTTGCCGGGATGAGGCGTTCTTTGCGTAGTGTCCTAATTCATTGTTGCCCATTCTAGTGCTATGTATTTTTCCTATATTAGTGTAAGCTTCATTTGCTACTCAAGTATTACCTTCCCTTTTGTAGTAGTTTGGCATATAGATGATATTAATCATGCTTAAGTTAATGCTGGATGATGTCTCCCAATAAAGTTTATCACTTGTCCCTCTTTTTATTTGGAAGTAGCTAATGGAACATTTAAAAGAGAAAAAGGAGTCCTTTGGTTGCTAAATTAAATAATTATTTGGATGTCTAGAAACTCTGTGTGTGTGTGTGATATGAGAACATTAGTGGGCAGTTCCGAGTTTACCGGTGATGATGACGTAGACATCATCCCACGACAGCATCTATGTGAATGGACGATGAATTTGGAGGTTATCGGATTGCTAGGATCCTATGGTTCGATGGGAAGCATTGCTCATAGGCAGTTTGTCATGTTATTTTCCTTAGTCTTAGTGGGTTGGGTAGTAGTTTGCTATTGAATTTTTTAATTCTATGTTTGAATCTTTATGGGCTGGGCCTAGAGTCTATTTTGGCCCAAGTTTTTATTTATTTTGGGTTTGGGTTATATGTACTACTAAAGTTGGGGTTATTTTGGGAATTAAACATGTAGGGTTGTGAGGGATCAATTTTTTTATTTAAACCTTGTATGCAATTCGTTTTTGGTGACAATGAATGAAAAAAAAAAAGAAGAAGATTATGGCAGTAGTTTTCTTTAAAACAAAACTTCCTAAGATTCCTTTTACATTGTTAATTGCTGAATTATTTGTTAGAAATCTGATATTGATTAGGACAGCTCTATTTTCTTGAAGTTTCTTAATACTCTTGCTTTCAATTTAGTGTTATGGTGCCTAGATCCCCATCCCCTTGTTTCCCTATTGATTCTTGTTTAGTTGTGCTTATCAATTAGGACTTATTGTGTTTCTTTCTCTACTTTAGCTGTCTTCTATGCATGATTAATCAGAATTCAAGTGTTACAATTCCTTTTCTTTTCTATCTGTCAAGAATAGGTGTTTCATTCTAAGAGTCTAGTAGCCCACTTTGTAGGTCCCTTAGTTGCTAGGGTTTCTTCTACATCAGTATGATTTTTCATGTCTTGTGCAGAGAATATCATAGCATCAACGTGATGTAGGAGAAACCCTAGAAACTAGAGGACCTACAAAGTGGGCTACTAGACTCTTAGAATTAAACACCTATTCTTGATGGATAGTAAAGAAGGAATTTGCAGCATTTGAAATCTGATTAATCATGCATGTAAGACAACTAAAGTAGAGAAATAAACACAATAAGTCCTACTGGGAAGCACATCTAAACAAGAATCAATGGGGAAACAGGGGATGGAGATCTTGGCACCATAACACTAAATTGAATGCAAGGGTATTAAGAAACTTAAAGAAATAGAGCTGTTCTAATCAATATCAGATTTCTAATAAGGAATTCAACAATTAACAATGTAAAGGGAGTCTTAGGAAGTTTTTGTTTTAAACAAAACTACTGCCAAAGAATAAATGAGAAATATTTAAGGAGAGATAATTACCTGCTGATCCTGGCTGCAAAACAGGGGTTAGAAAGCATTCGGGAACAGAAATAAGAGAAAGAAAAAATATTTTGAAGTGGTGGTGAATCCTAAGAAAGGAGAAAAAAATATTTTGTAGTAATGGTGTATCTTTGGAAAGAGAGTAGGTGATAAGAGAGAGAAAGAAAAGGGAAGGGAGACTAACAAAAGAAAAACTAGATTGTCGTAGGGTAGGAAAATAAAAGGAAATAAGGGAAAGAGGGAAGAAAAAAAAGAACAAAGATTTTTTTTTTGCAAGAAAAAACAGAACAACCGTGGGGGTTTGGGGAAGAAGAAGAAGAATTTCAGGAAAGAAACTAGGTCTTTTTCGAGAAAAAAGAGAGTAGATCTTTGTAGAGGAGAGCAAGGGGAATTTTCTAGTGGGAAACAAGGGTGAAAGGAGCAGCGTTAGCTCTTTTTTCTAATTCTTGCATTCATTCATTCATTGCAAAAAACGAATTCCATACAAGGTTTAAATAAAAAAATTGATCCCTCGCAATACTACATGTTTAATTCCCAAAATAACCCCAACTTAAGTAGTAAATGTAACCAAAACCCAAAATTATTCAAAATTGGGCCAAAATAGACTCTAGGCCCAGCCTATAAAGACTCAAACATGAAATTAAAATATTTTAATACTAAACTACTACCCCAATCCACTAAGACTAAGGAAAATAACATGACAAACTGCTTATGAGCAATGTTTCTCATTGAACCATAAGATCCTAGCAATCCGATAACCTCCAAACTCATCATCCATCCACATAGATGCTGTCGTGGGATGATCTCTACGTCGGCGTCGCCAGTAAACTCGGAACTTCTCACTGATGTCCTCATCACAACGACTTAGTAGTGAAATTTCTCTAGTGATCAATAGGATACATGTGTAATGCCGGTGATTTCTTTCCCTCCATCCTTTATGGTTATCATAGACATAGTCACAAAGTTGTTTGGTGTAACGCTTCTTGGTTCTGGACCGCACTTAGATTAGTTGTAGCCCACACACTTAGTTTTTTTGTTGCTGATTTGGTTTCCTCACTTCTTTTAGCAAAGCTTTATTGCTGATGGGTTCTATAGTGCTTTTCTGGATAGCTTGTGGAGTCACTCTTGTTGATGTACATCATGTACCATGGAAGGGCGAGAGGGTTTTCCATTTCCTACGAAGTCACTCAGAGCAAGTAAATGGTTTTCCTTCTCTGGCTTAAGCTTCTAACGGATCATCATGAGGCCTCTCATTTTTGGCATTCCCTTCTCTGTTTAGTATTCTCAAGAATACTGATGTTCTTTATGAAGCAGATGGCCCAAGACTACTCTTTTTTTCACCTCCTCAGGCACTGGGGGGCTTGGTTGGATTCAGGGATTGAGGCTTTCTTGAGTTGACTCTGGAACAAAAGCCAGTATCTCGTCTAACACGAGGAGCAAAGAGGAAATGATTATCAGCTGCATGTCCAAGCAGAAACCGGGAAGTTGGATCTAATGATGGTGTTCTTTACACCACAATAAATGGCTGAAAGTCGATGGATATATACTACCTGTTCCTTTTTTGGCTTTGAATTGAAGTGTTTTAAAAGTGATTTCATGAATACTTTTAGGAACCTCACCGATTGACATCCAATACGTATTGGTTTCAAAATGTAACCATACTGTTATTTGTTATTTCAACTGTATTTGTAGTCATCATTGTTTACCTGTTTTAGTGATTACTGAATTGAAATGCCCCCATAAAGAGAGGTTGGCAACTGTATGTACTATGTATAAACACGCATTCAAACCCATTATATAATATGTTTGATTATTTTATTGTTATTATTAAGTAAATGGACATTCTGGTAAAGACAGTTATGGTATTGGAAGAATCAATAGGGAAATACGTATTTGATTGGCAATAGGTATTCAATTATTCCATCTTTCTCAGGCTTCGATAGCTTTGGAAGCTCACTGAAGCCAGTGTTGTGGCAAAAGTGGAGCTCTCAAAATATAGGGTTTTCAAATGTTAACTTGATGGTATTCTATTAGCAAGTTTTTGAAATCTTTGTTTGTGCTATTTCATTTGAGTGACTTTTTACTTTAATTTATATGTCAGTTTAAGCTGTAACTGACCTAATTAAGTTCAGAGAAGGTTGAGTTTGTCGTCGCAGCTGTTGACATTGTTCCCATGGATGAAGTAATGTTCATACAAGCAAAGGATACAAATGATACATATAAGGAAAAAAAGAACTGCTTTCCTGTGCTATAAAAATGATCCCAACAATATACAATCCCATTCCCACCTTCAGAAATTCGATGGAGAGCTTCCTTCTGTACTCTACTTATTGAGGTCAGCACTTGTTTTTGTAAGATTGGTGGTCTAATACATTATTTTAAATTAAATGCTGTGGATTTTCATTTTAAACATTCATGAGAGCACCAATTCGTTGTTCATTTGTTTCCTTTCCTTCCGTTTGTAGCTTGGCTAGACTGTTTCATTTGTGTTCCAAGTTATTGCTGGATGATGTATGTTCCAGTTAGTTTTCTCAATCTGTCCTTGTTTCTACCTATAAGCAGGTAATATTAATTGGAAAAGAGACAAAGATATAGAGCCTCAAATGTTTAATTGAATATCTATTTGGAAGTATTGTTGTTCACTTTATGGAATTATATTTTCTACTCCTGGAATTTGACTGTTCTCTGCCTGACATTCATACAGTGAATTGACAGCCCCCATGCTTGAGATAGCCATGTGTATTGGGTGCCACTTGCCCTTCTTATGTGTTCTGTACTGCGTTACTTGGTTTGGACTTTTCCTTGTGATTCTGAACTCTATTGAGGTTTATATCTTTTGTGCTTAAGTCTATGTGCCCCCCCCCCCCCCCCCAAACAGAAAAAAAGTCATATTTTACCCCCTCTCAAGCTTCTTTAGTCCTTTTAGACCTTTAAAATTGCCCGAATCATTCCATGTTGGTGACAAACATTAGGTTGAAGCTAATTAAAGAATTGTGACCATGCAAACTTCTGGATTTCACTCATATCTCTTTGCTTGCCACTAGTCTTTGTTTTTCTTCTTCTTCTTTTTCTTCTTGTTCCCTTCAGTTTTTGAAAAAGTATTCTGCAGTTTAGTAATTTCCAGTTATTCCGTAAAGCCATTTAAGGTTATATCATGAACTTTTCTCCATTTTCCATTAATGTTATGAAAGCTCGTGTAGAAGCTGCAAAAGTTGTATGATGATGGGGAAGTCTTTGAATCTACTATCATGAAAACACAAAAACAATTGCAGTCAATTGTGCAAAATTAGCAGTACTAGAAGGGAAAGATGACTCTGCCAATAAGGTATGCATCCCTGCCTTTTTTATAGTCTTATCTTTCTCTTTTCTTTCTCCAAGGTTCATACATAATCCTATCTCCATTTTCCAGTGAAGCACAAAAAATGGTAGAAGAGGAACAAAGTAGGATTGATGGTCCTCAAAGTGCTGAACACCTCCAGAGTGCTTGCATCATCTGGCCCAGCCTCTAGGGCTATGTTACTGGAACACATACGTTTGAGTGAGTCAGGTTCGTTTTAAATTGAGATAATTAGTTATCTGGATATTCTGCTAATTATTTAGCTAAATATTCTGCTGTGCTGATTTCTACTACTTTCAAGCTTCATAGCTTGTAGATTCAAGGTGTAATGGTTTTTTTTTTTTTTTGGGGGGGGGGGGGGGGGAGGGCAAAAAAAAAAAAAAATCCTGATATGATTAAAGGAAGCATCAAAACTGATACTAGTAAAAATTATTCATATTAATTATTAGATATCATCTGTTGACTGATATTACTTTGAGATTTTTTATTTCTTAAAATTAAGCATATGCATGTTATTGCACTATTGCAGTGTATTTTTGTGTCTTGTGTGTAATCTAGCTGTGTCTTGGGAGAATGCTGTAAAACCCCCTTGAAACATGACCTGATAACAAATATTTTCCGACACCAACAAGAATATTAGGGCTATTGTGTCTTTTCTCTCTTTGACATCTTGGGTCCATATTTATTCCTAGCTGTGGTAGTATTAAACACCATTGCTGCACTACCAACTTTTAGGTTGATCAGTTTTCATTGTTAAGAGTATTTGCAGATATGCACCCCTTGCTCTCCGTAGATCAGAGTTTTGGATGTTACTGAGAGTGAATGAGCCCATTACCAGTCTCTTTGACCAGTCCTATTTTTTCTTGTACTAGTAGCCTCTGATAAAGCCTTTCATGTATTGGTTGGTACTAAAGTTTGTTTTCTTACTGTTCTCTCTATAAAGCTTTGGAGAAAAATCACCACCAAACAGCTAAAAGCTTGTTATCCTGAGGTTATTTACACTTCGATTATTCTGTAAAACTCACTCACCTATAAAGTGTCATGTCCTGTTTTAATAGTGTCGTCTACTTGTTGATGTATCTGTTCTACATCGTATGCTTTGACAAAGAACGCATTTGATCAACTACAATCAGAATTTACGCTACATGCTTCCCCCAAACCCCTTTTATTGCATGCTTTCTAGAGTTTTGTTCCAAACAGAGATGTATTACTGATAGCGTCGTCAAATATCTCAAGCCAAAAAAAACCAGAAAAACCTCCATCACCTTCGGATGAGGGTCTTGATAGAAAATCAATTGAAGTCAATGTGGCAAACTCGATTTCGACATTATTTGCGGATCTGCACAGGTAGCTAAATCGCGTGGTTTTGTCAACGCCAAAGATGTCTCTAATACAATCCACCAACCTAGCCAACTTCCCTTACCATAGTGGTTGACCGTCGCTGGAAGCCCCTTGTCATAGGGCCAATGAGCTGACCGAGAGGGCCAACTCTATCTCAAGCCAGACTAAAATTGCCCTGAGCTCTGCTTCCACAATAGACCACTCAAGAATCACTTGGACAAAAACTCCTTGATACTCCCCCCTTCTTCTATGCGCGTCCACGTTGCACTTGACGACCCCTGTGGTAGGAGGCTTCCAGGTCAACAAACAAGAAATGCCTCTAGGGTTCACTAGAATGAGTTGGCAAGGAATCAAGACTATGGCCTTCAGCTCTTAGGACTCCACTTCTAGGACGTTTGAAGCCCTCGTGCGTTTTGTGATTCCTCCACCCTTGACAGGAACTCAACATGCAAATAAACATCTTAGGGCAATCTTGGCGCGAATTTGCACCCTCTTCAACTAAGTTCCATGCTAACCACTCGACTTGCCTCAATTTGAAAAAAAGGTTCCCCTTCCCTTCCCTTTGGTTGCCCAAGGAATTCATGCGAGATAAGGAATTGGAGTGGGAGAGCAAACAAGATGAATTTTATTTATTTATTATTTTTGAGTTAGAAGCCTTGTGAGTTATTTTACTCGTAAAATTTTATTAAAAAATAATGAATTGATTGATTTCGAACTAAGGTACAGAACCATGCAAAATTACTCTTCATTCCAGAAACCCAACCCAAAAATT
Organism: Hakea prostrata; assembly: GCF_041222555.1. Lineage (NCBI taxonomy): Eukaryota > Viridiplantae > Streptophyta > Magnoliopsida > Proteales > Proteaceae > Hakea > Hakea prostrata. The sequence continues at coordinate 7,798,156 of NC_142606.1, forward strand.
AGACTAGACCAAATCGAAAAAGCAACACCAATTGAACGGTTGAACCAAAATCTTATCGAATTGATTTCAGTTTCTAATATGGTAAATAAAATAAGGGATATATATAGGTTTCTTGGGTTTATAGCTTTTTATCCCTCAAACAAAAAGTCAATTACATTTGCACTATGGACCTTATTCAATAAATGTGCAGTTCAGCGACACATTCGGAACCATCAGATTGGAATCTTTGAAATCTCAACCATTTAGAAATTAACGGTCAAGATCAAAATCTTAGATTGAAATATCAGATCTGACGATCCAAAATTTTACAATGCACCATATTGTTATAGATTAAGAATTTATCATTAAACAACGAAGAGATGTCAAATTTACCATTCATTATTTAGGTATTTAATCCTTTCATGTCTTTTTGTTTTTGGGTACTGTTTACTGCTGAAGGAGAAGCAAGTATAAACTTTCTATCGAAATAGAAAAAAAGCAAGTATAAACATCATCTCATCAAACTTTGTTGTTTTTCACACTTCCGTCTCTTTTTCTTCTTCCCTACCCAACCCAACCAACCCCTTTTTTTTTCTTCCAGTTTTCTGATTTTGAGTGGAAATAGCAGTAGATAAACCCCATTACAGAGTTAGAGAACTCATCCACCTTAACCTCTCCAAAGAACAAGAGCAGCAATAGCAACAACAGTGGACTTTCCTTGAGCCCAAAAGCCATTTCCTTTAGTAATGATAATGCTTAAAAACACAATAATAAAAAAAATAAAATGAGAGATTATGATCATTAATTCAGAGTATAATTATGTCAAGAAGAGGAAGTAAAGTGAGGAATTAAGAGACAATAGGAACAACAATGTGTTTGGCTTCAAAAGAAAAACCGAAGAAGATGAAAATGATATAAATTCACTCAAAATACGAGAACTCATGGACTTAAAAGAAACATGAATTTAGTATAAGAAAGAAGTGCATAAGTATTGAAGCCACATTCATCCATGCACAGGGCGACCGAAACCATTCCATTGTCAAAAACCTATGGTTCTCCAAAAATCTAGAAATTGAGTAGATTAGGGTTTTGAGGTTGGCTTGATTCAGTAGATAGCAGATCTTTAGGAAATTTTTCTCTAATTTTAAGAGAGAAAGCTGAAGCTTGGAAACAATTTGATGATTTTCTTCGAAAAAATGGAAAAAGCTCTAGTGAACAATCAGAGAATGGAATCACAATAAGTTTGAGATATATTAAGCTTGGATTCTAAGTGTGTCAAGGTTAATGTTGATGGGAAGCCAAATTCGCAGCGCATGCTGTGTGCATCTAATATTGTTTTTTGGTTATACATATCCCTCCCCCTTTTTTAAGTGAATGTTGTCACTATATCTTTTAGGTTGTAATCTCCCTATGGTTTTAATTTAAATAAATAAATATTCTTGTTATTAAAAAAAGAAGAAGCATATTTGAGTGTTCTTAACATTTAAAATGTTTTCTATCAAAAGAAAAAAAAATGAAAAATCTTGGAAATGCTTTTGTTGTATTTCAACCATGTGGTTGTTATTTTTGACGTTTCAAAAGAAGCATTCGTGTGATGTTAATTTGGAAGAGAGTGAATTAGCCACAAGCCAAATGAATGTCATTTGGAGTGAGCCAAGGCTCTAGAATCATGTTGTCTAAGTCTGGGTGAATTCTTAGAAGGTATCTCAGGTGCTACCTAGTGCACAAAATAGTATACGATGGCCTTCTTTTTGGTACCAGTGTTACTGCACCTTTCAGATGTGTTATTTCAATACTAGTTTATCGTACCTAGTCTTTTTTATTCACCATTTAGCACTATCTATGTTTAACATCTCAACTCACTATGATATTAAAATAATAATAAATAAATAAATAAAATAAAACTACAGACTTGTTAATATACACCAAAATCGTACTATTGGTAAAAAAAATTTGTAGTGATTTACTTTGGATTCCACGAAATAGTTTCTAAAATTGAGAAAAGCAAACCGAGACAAGATCGAATCAACCCACTGATATTCCGATTCCCATTGGTTTTGATTTATCGTAGACCAGTTACCATAAACCAAGACTGAACCAAAAGAATATCAAATCGACCAGAAACCTAATGGTTTGATTCGTTTTCTCTAGAACAGGCGGCAATCATGGAATTGAAACCGACCCAAAATTAAACCATCTAGGGTTTCAGGAATCGATATATTGGAGGAAGCGCTCCAAAGAAGAAAGAAGAAAGAACAGATCGGTCAAACAACAAAATAACTGAAATGCTAAAGTATAGTTAAACCGGGTCATAGCGGAGCGAGAATCTCCGTCAAATTTAAAGGGAAAGAAATATTGGAAGTCCCAGGACTTCGTCTGACTCTCATCGTTTTACCCTTTTGGGTCCCGAAAATAGTGGTTCCAGAGGAGAGGACGAAGCCAGGAAAAAAAATTTTATTTTATTTTTTTATTTTTGTTTTTAAAAAATTTCCCTTTTTTTTTTCTCTCTCTCTCTCTCTCTGGTAAACTCAGAACACGGAAGGATTGGAGCTTTCCGATTTTCGGTTTATTATCGATCTTATCTGTAAATATATTCGGATCTGAATAGGGTTTCTAGGTTATAAGGAGACTGAAGGAGCCGATTGATTGTGTTGTTTCTGGGTTTTATACCTTTTAGGGGTTGTTTTTAAGTCTTCCTTGGTGGTGGTTGTTGTTATATGGGCGAAATCTGAAGACATGAGGAAGAAGCTCGATACCCGTTTTCCCGCTGTAAGTTATCCTTATGTTCTTGTATTTTTTAATTATTTTTTTGGCTTTAATCTCTCTTCAGTTTTATTTTTCCATGTTCGTATTCTTTTCTGGTTTTGCTTTTCTTGCTGCTGATTCGATGGGTTATGCATTTTTGTGTGTGGGTATTAGGCCGATGCAGTTGATTTATGTGCTGATTTGGGTTTTAGTTTGTTCAGGTTTTATATATATTTTTTGTTGATTTCGTCTGGTAGTGGAAAGTAGGGTTTGCTTTTTTTTCTTTGTTATAGGGGTAAAAGGAAAGGTTGGTTGCTTCATTGTAGCCTCTGGTAGTTTAGTTATTGTTGTTGATTTGGGTATTTGCAGTTGGTTCCTAATTCCTAAGTTGTTGAATGGCTTAATAATTGATTATCTATTTTTCTGTTGTCTCTATGGGGATTGGTTTTTTTAGGGTTTTTTGTATTCTGATCAGCTGCTGAAATTTGGGGTGCTTTGGGTTGATAGCCTACATGTTGACTTTGGGGAGGGGCATCTGTGTTTGCTATTCTTGCACTTTTATCACTGTGAATATTTGAACTGCTTTATTGTCGAGAAATAAAATGGAGACATAGTATTTAATTTTCTGGTGAACATTTGCTTGCATAAGTAATTTTCTTAGTAAGTAGTTCATAGGTTTGAAGGTTTCTTCTTCTTCTTCTTCTTCTTCTTCTTCTTCTTCTTCTTCTTCTTCTTCTTCTTTCTCTTTTTTTTTTCCCTTTTTTTATTTATTTAAATGTTGTCAACAGTGCTTAGGTGCAGACATTGTAGTCTGGGAGCTTTTAATTTGTTTTATTAGGTTAATGGTGGTCCTGTCCTGTTTCTGTTTGGGTTTTAGTTCTATAGCCGAGGCTTGATTTTGTTTCATATTCTTTTTTGTTGGTCTATACTTTGCTGGACCTAAAGTTGCTTAGTAAAGGAGATTCAAGTGATATAAACATTGATAGTTTCACAGGCAGTAAATACTTGGATGTTTTATTATTGCATGAAAAGTCTGTTAGTATTCTTGAGATCAACTATTTCAGCCTCAGGTTTTTCTGGCATATCGTATTTTTTGGATGCTTCTTTGATGCCACAGCATTTTATACTAAAGCTTCCATCTGTTTATATTTATTTATTTTAATTTTTGGTGAAAATATCTTTTGCATTTATTTGGTTTATCCTTTGATTGGTTTTAAATTGTCTACTGTCATATTTATTTTGCATCTCAAAGATATTGATGCTCTTTTTGTGTCTGGTTTCTTATTTATTTATTTATTATTATTTTCTTAAAGTTCACTTCAAGTGCTGAGCATTGTAATTGGAACATATATTTTTGTGTGGTGCCTAAAAAGAACAGAGTTATCTTTCCACATGCATGATATGCACAATGCATTGGCACTGGAGAAATTAACGATGTTTTATTAAGAAATGTACATTTAAATCTGGTTGTTGCTTATAGTTTGAACTTGGAGTAAGAGTTAATTTTCAAAATCTCATTATTCACAAACATATGGGACCTTTCTGTAACGGTGCAGAAGGTTAACTAATAGACTATGAGGGGGGGGGGAAGGAAAATTTTGCTTTTGCCTTTTTGTTATTTTTAATTTAAGTTGCAAAAGCTGGTTTGGGATTGTGTCAGGTTCATGGCACTTTCCAATGCCTTGGGTCAGCATGATATTCAACTTTGTACCTCGACAGTAAGAAGCCTCAGAGCCCTTGTTTGTAAATCTGTTGGAATCTTAGACTGCTGGCTTAGGCTCTGCCAGCTTTTTTGTAAACTGCTGTTCCTGAGGTGTTTTTGGGTGGGATATAAGAGTTTTTTCTATGCCAGTAGTTGCAATGAGTTTTTATGGGTAATTAGCAAGGGGGAATTAATTTATATAATGAGGTCTTTATTCTTTTCTGAAGGAAGCAATATCAAGTTTCTTGGAGGATATTTGTTGTATGTCCAAACATTCCCTTCCCCCCCCCCCTCCTCCAATCAACTATTTGATCAAAGCACAATACTTCTTGTGGTATGATGAAAGGATTTATCGAAGAGATAATTTGGCGGAATTCTGGTGTCTTTTCTCCCCTACTAGGGTTCCTCATGAGCCCCCTCAACTTGAGGTTTATTAGTGGATGAATCGTCCTGATGTCTACTTATGTTAATAACTGCAGATATTACATTTCTCCATATATATCAGTCATTTGTATGGTCCTTCATGTAGTTTGTCTAACCAGGCAGCCATAGGGTGTTTAGGAAAATTAGCACAGGTGAGCTCTGAATAGGTGTTTCTTAGCCTGCTAGTAGTAAGGCTATGAGCAGTTAACAGCATGGTCATTCAGGAACTATGTTTGGTAATGCTGTTGAAAATTTTTGTTACTTCAGTACCTAGAGTTCTTGTTAAAAAATTTAGTACTTTGTATTAATTATTCCAGTTGGCTGCACACTATTTGGTATTATTTTTAGTTAGGAGTTCAATTTTTCTGTTCCGATTTTAACTTCAAATTCACACCAGGTTACAACATTTTTTTGGGTGAAAGTTACAACATTTTAGATCTGACCTGATAGAGGCTGGTGTACACTTTTTAACTGTAAATCGTCTTGCATTGTGTTTCTTCCACATTATTTTCTCAACTACATGAATGTTGCCTCAGCATTTCCCCTTTTTGGTGCTTTAGCAGCATTAATTCTGTCTTGGTTTGAATTATTCATACTTTGATTAACCTACTGTCTAGTTTACCCACCACTTTTTCAGCTGTCTTCTCTCAGTTCTGAAGTTTTGAATTCCCCAACACAACCATTCCTGTGCTTCACTAAGTTGGGAATGGCTTGTGTGTTCAATTTGCTTCATGAAAGACCATCTTTAAGATCTGTTGTAGCCATCACCTCCTAGGAACTGTGGTGGGTGATTGCCTTTTGTATTTCTCAGGCAATGCTGTTGTTCAACTCTTCTTCCACTTTTTTCTTCGTCATTACCTTTTCCTTTCCTCCTTGTCAACCTTTTTCATACTAGATTGTTTTTGTATATGGAAAAATGAGGATTAGAAACTATTAATCACTTATGTTCTGTGTGGTTCATGTGAAGAGTTTTAGCTCTCCAGTAACTCAATGACGTAGAGTATTTTAAAATTTAGCTATGTTTTCTAATACGAATGTTATTTTTGTTAGTCTCGGATTAAGAAGATAATGCAAGCAGATGAAGATGTGGGAAAGATTGCAATGGCTGTGCCCCTTTTAGTTTGTGAGTATTGTGTACCACCCACTCAGAATCCTCTCTTTTTGTAGAACATGTAGAAGTTCGAGATATTTTCTCAAATTTGTCATAATTTTGTTGCATAGATTCTATTCCCTCTCTCCCTTGTACTTCTTATTTCGAGGACATCTTTTTCTTTCTTTACTGTACCTGAGACTAGCACACAGACTCAAGCCTAATTTACGTGATGCAGCATGTCTTGCATCCTAGCCATAGAGCAGAATGTATGTGCTCATTTTGTTCACCCAAGACTAAATAATTTCAAGTGAAGTAATATTAATTTATTAAGTCTGATCCTCTCATTGGATATGTTACAGCTAAAGCATTGGAACTATTTCTGCAAGATCTCTGTGATCGGACATATGACATAACACTTCAAAGGGGAGCAAAGACAATGAGTGCTTTGCATCTGTAAGTGATGCTTCTCAATGCGTTTTATTATTCTACTTGTTGAGGTGAAATATCTATTGGTTTTGTGTGTATATATCCTTGTTTTCTGGAGCATAGAAGATTTTGTCATAAGTTTGCTTATTTGAGTGTCATATGTTCTAATACTCTTTCTTACAAAATAGGCCAAAACTTTGAAGAGGTTTAATTTTCATGCTGTTGCCTGTCTTTATTCCATCAAATAAGGCAAAATGTTTCTTGCATGCTCAGACTTGGAACATTTCTTGCATACCTGCTACTTTTTAGTCATGTGAGTTGATAATTTGGCAGGCTAACCAATGGGATTTGCAGAAGCCTAAGGTTATTAAGTTTCACAAATCCAAAATTATCCAGAGCCTCAATGAAATAATAGGACCAGATTGAAATAGACATGTAAATCACTAACAAGCAGCAAAACAGAGAGTTGTGAAAATATTCTGGTCTAAAGGAGGAATAATTTCTCAAGATCTGACTGAATCTGATGGTCATCTGGATTTTATAGGATTATCCTTTTGACAACTGGATTGGTAATCAACCAAAGATCATAGTAACAATCAGATATTATTAAGAAGAAATGTTGATCTGAATCCTTAAGCATTATCTGATCTTCAAAATAAGAAAAAACTAAAATCCAGCCTGAAGTAGAATTTTATTATGATACTGGAAAAATGTAGCAAGATCATATTTTGAGCATTGGAACAAAACCGTCATTTCTGAAAGCAGAGTTTGAGTCCCAAATTTCAAATATTTGAAAATCAGAAATCCTTCTTGCTCTTAGGTTCTCAGAAAAAGTACAAGGGGTAGTAAGTTAAGGTAATACAGTAACGTGATTGCAGGCAGAAATTTCATATTGAAGATAGTTAATGAAACACAGATGTTAACAAGCAAAATCAAGGAATGAAACAAACATATGAAAATAAAAAACTGCTATACCTCATTGAACGAAGAAGATTAGAAGGATATGGGACAGGATTCTTACCTGGGCTTGAATTGAAACCCATTAATTGCCTTAGTATCTGACCAAGGATTCTCACTGAATCTAACAGTAAAGTACTCTGATCCTCACAGAACAGTGAAGGCAAAGGCCAGGTTTTATTTATCAAAGTTGTGTGCTTTATAATGGCTGGTTAAACCTCTATTCCCCCCTCCCCCCTTTTTCTTCATCCCCCTCTTCTTCTTTAAAAGAAAAAAAAAGAAGGAAAAAGAGAGGCCTTCTTAATTATTCAGTAAAAGGTTTAAAGCAACCCCAGAACTGACTAAAAAACAGTGCATAGACTTAATCCATACTATGGACTCCAAATTCTAATAATTCTAATAGTTGACTTAATAAACCAAACCAAATTAGACTGCAGTTTTAGATTCATAATCTTACTAAATTCCTATTTCGATGGTATTACTCTCAATGTATTGGTTTTCAACCTCAGTTAGTCATGTATGTTCTGCATGAAATGGTATAGCATCCCCCGGGGGGGGGGGGATATTGTCAGATGGGTTCAAAACTTTACTTGGATGATTTGCAGACAAATTGTACATAAAATTTGGGCTCCACCCCAAATTGCCATGTGGCAAAATCAACTACCAAGGAGTGCAAATCCTCTTTCTCCAATTTATCCTGCATACTTGTCTTATTTATTCACTCAGGACTTACTTTTTCTGTGGCATGGGAGTGTCCCTTCTCATATTTTTTGGTTTGAAAATTCTGATTCTCTAATGAACTTTATGTCAAATTTTTATTTAAAAAATGAGTTTGAATTAACTAGGTTTTTCCACCCATTTCCAGAAAACAGTGTGTGCAAAGCTTTACTGTATTTGATTTCCTAAGAGAAATTGTTGGCAAGGTTCCAGATTTGGGTGGATCTGAAGCTGGTGGTGAGGATAGATCTGCTCCTAGGAGAAGGTTGGTGAATTTTGGTTCTTGTTACAGTTCTTAGGTTACAGATGGAGGCAAGAGCCTGTACTAAAATCTTTTAACATTTATTTTTTTCTCTGTCCAGGAAAGCTGTGGATGATGACAATGACAGTGATTTAGAGTCAAAGAGGAGCAGGATGGTATGCTTTCATATCCTTGATTTCAACTTAAGTGCCATTTAAGAAAGTGGCTTCATATATTATGGATATTAAACGGGCTAAAAAACAATGGGATTTATGTATTGCAGCATGAAATGGGTCATAGCAGCAGTGGCAGGGGGAGAGGACGGGGCCGCGGAAGAGGCCGTGGTCGTGGCAGGGTGCCAGTAGAGAGGGAAAGTGCCCATTTGGACAAGTGTGAAGATGATCCTGATATTTCTCCCCAGCACAATGACAAGCATAATGTTAACCCTGAACTGCTGGAAAATGGGACTGAGGCTAAGGAATCAAAGGATAATGTCATGATTGGTAGTAGTGCTGATTCAGTAGTACGAAACTTTGATCTTAATGTGGACTTGGCTGAGAATGGGGACACGGCAGCCACAGCAGCTGCAGCCCCTGCCTCATCAAGAGAGCCTCCTGAGGAGGTGAAGCATGAGGAATATCCTGGCTGGTCTTTATCGGAAATGGACAAGATGGCCATTGATCCTCTTCAGTTGGCACAACTTAACAGAAGATTAGATGAGGATGAAGAAGATTATGATGAAGAAGAATGACTAGTGGTGAATCCTCGTCCTGTGGATATGCCATCTCAGAGGTTAGCGGTAACCCAGTCTGATATATAGAAAATGGTAATATACTGTTGTTAAGATAGGTGTTAGGAGCTTAGTGAAACAAAGGAAAAAAGACACATTTTGCATCATCCATCCCTGGGGGATGAATGAGCCCCACTATAGGATAGGCCAAAAGTTGTTTTTCGGCCTCTAGGATTTGTATTATATGTTGCTGTATCATTCACTAACAAGAACAGTTTTCAAACATTGATTTCCCTGAACTTTTAGAATCTACAGATTGTGTGCTATGATCATCAATGGACCTCGCAAGAAATGGTATGATGCTCCTCAAGAATTCCGAATTCGTTGTCGAAGGTGAACTTTTTTTTTCCAGAGCATTTCGCCTGCATTTAGTTATATATATATATACTATTCCTTGGTGAGATGATTATGCTTGAGAGCACTTTCTGGGACTTCTGGTGCATTATCGTGCCTCATAGTCATTGCCTTACTTTAATTAGTGGATTGTGTTTCTGCTTTGTTTTCTTTTTTGGCATCCATTGACACCCTTTCAAATATTTCCTGGAAGTACAACAGAATTGGCAAATTTATTACTGATGAAAAGGAATCTTTTTGAGCTAAGGGGGATGGGAAGGGGTCTCCTTTTTTTTTTTTTTTTGGGGGGGGGGGGGGGGGGGGGATGAACTAAGGGGTCTCAATTAGATGGGCTATAAAGTTGGATTTTGCAGATGGTATTTAGTTTGGTTGATTCCATGTTATTAAATACTACTGTTTGAGGCTACCATAGTATCATGGAATTGTGGTGTACTATCCCTTCATCTGTATTTTGATCTGGTTCTGTACTACATTGTGCCAATTTGTTGATTATAGTCAACTATCATGTGTGAGAGTTTGGAGGCACAATATTTCGCTTATGAATCCATGATATATGTGATGCATTCCATATTGCATTGCTGAGTTGTGTTGCTCATCTCTGGCAATACACATATCAGGGACAAGGAGTCTAGAACTGCACCAGGGTTTCACTTCACACTTTGTTAAGCTGCAGCTTTCTGAAGTCTTCATTGATATGCTGAAAATGACTACATTGGTTCCTTGTCCTTTGTCATATAGAGTGGTAGGTATGTGGATGGTTTTGAGCACTCTTGAGAGTGCATGTTAGGGTAACTGTGTTTAGGATTCTACTGATCACCTCAATTGGTATGCAAACCCCTTGGTGATTGATGAAAGAGCAGCATTTTTGGATCGGGAGCCTCATGGAGGATTCACATTACTGGAGCACCAGAAGGAGTTTGTATATTATTCTTACCAAGAAGGAAACGAAGTCTTACTTTTACTGACTTTTTACCTTCCTGGCATCTGATTCAATCACCCAAGTTTGTGTGCTACCGTTGGAAGAGTTTGTTTATGAGAAATCCCAGCTGATTGATGTTCATGAAATGCAGAGCAGAAGTACAATCTCAGGCCGTTCATATGCTTTTGGTGTATGGCTTTGGCTTATCTAAAATTGAAGGATCAGAATTCGATCCATTAAGATTTTTCAGGTGTGGATAGATAGAACCAGTCAATCAGAAACCCCTAACGATGACCGTGTTTCAAACATTTGAATTTTAAGGACCGTAAAAATGGTCACATGATGTGTATGATGTTCAAGGGCTGAGAGGACCAAAGGATAATGTGTTTTCGTAGAATTAGAAGCAAAATGATATTTCTTAGAATTAATTGTTTCTGGACTTTTATCTTATTCTTAATTCTGTACAAGAAGAGAACAACCTATCAAGGATTTCTACAGGAATGTGTTTCAATTACAATGAATCTTCGTAAATGTCACCCTAAAAACCATGGACCAACAAAGAGAATATGATCTCTGATTGTCTTGTATGCCATTGTAACTAAGATATTTGGTTAAAATTAACTTCATTCAAGATTCAAGTAAAAAACTGATCACAACCTCCATTTCCTGCTGAGCCAAACGTACTACTGTAAGAACCACTTCTACTGCTTCTGATCCTACAGAATGTTTGTCCTTTAAACTCTTTCTTATTAAGTTATAATATTCATGCATGATTCAGGCGGTTTTGGAACCATTTTTTGAACTAGCTTTCTCATCATCTCTTCAAGGATTATTATAAACAAATACTTTTTCTTCACACCTACCAAATTTTCATTGGTATCCATCACGGGCTTGTCAGAAGTAGTAGGCTTCCAAAAACTTAAATCACCAGTAATTCTTCGATTAGGTCTCCAACCATTAACACTCTTCTTCGTCATTGAAACGAAAAAGAAAACAGCTCCTTCACACCCAACCACCACTGCTAAAGAGAAGCCACTACTCAAAACCTTTATAATTAAATAATCACAAACAAGCTCCTGATGATGAGTTGGTATGAATCTGAACCCAACCCAACTGAAAAGTTAATCTCATAACTAACTCTCTGTAGACATCTTAAATCATTTTTCAGTTATGTTTCGATCAACTCTCTCTGAATTCATCTTTCTGGAAAGCCAAGCACCTACTAATTTTTATATGTTCTACCTGAAACGGTACTAATGTTTGTAGTTTTGTAGTGTTTTATTATGATTAAGATTTTTATTTTTTTTGGGCATTTATTATGATTAAGATTAAACCTAACATTACTAGTGTCGTTAGGAGAAAATTAATGTCATCATCCGAGTTACCCAATATATCAGTCAAACCTTTGATTACTAGTTTCGTTAGGGGAAAATTAATGTCATACATCTGAGTTACCCAATATATCAGTCAAACCCTTGATTACTCTGTGCTCCCCAACAGCTTTATAACCACAAAATACAGTGGGGTCCACAAGTGAAAAAATGAGATTTTTTTTTGTAAAATGTTTTTATTTTTCCACCTGTGGGCCCCACTGTATTTTGTGGTTTTAAAACTGTTGGGGAGCAGATCCAGACTCATCCGAGTTACCCAATATATCAATCAAACCCTTGATTACAAGTGTAGTTAGGGGAAAAAACCATCTACTGTCACAATAGTGTACGTTTATATCAAATAGAATGCTGAGATTAAAAGTTTAATTTTAAATTTTAAAAATCATCAATAGTCTTGTAGTTGCTTTGCTTTCTCAGTCAATCATTTGGTATATATGTGTACTATTATGCACAAAAGATGATATTTTCCCCACCATTAGTCCCAACTTTTAGTATTCATTTTTAATATTATCCTCACATCAAAGTAAAGAAGAATGAAAAGAGAAGGAAAATAAAAAGATATTCATGGGAGAATAGAAATCATATAAAATATGTAAGAATAGAAGGAAATGAGTGGTCCCCCCCCCCCAAACCATTCCCTTTCCTAAGTTTTGAAATTTCCCTTCTAACTCTCTTTTCATGTGTGAATTATCAATATGACTCCACATTGAAGAAAAAATTTAACAATAAAGAAAATGGGTGAAAAAGTCATTATGTTCTAAGTAAAACATTGGAACTTAGCCTCTAGCGATGTTAAACCCTAGTTGCATATGGTAGAAGAAGACAAGACAAGTTGAGCATTGGGTTTTTTCTCAAGGTTACTCTTGTTGTTTTAAAAAAGTTTATCTTGCTTACATCAGCACTTAACTATGACTTCCTAACTGCCTAGGGTGTCATTGGAACATTTTTCCCAAATAAGGGGTCTTATTGACAAATAGAGTAACTCAAGGTGTGACATTAATTTTAGGGGGGGTAACTCAAGGGGTAATACTGAAAATCTTTTTTGTTTTATTACCAAGTCAAATAAAATTCGAGTTCATACTCTAACTAAGAGTTATTCTTTTATCAAACAAATTGATCGAATAATTCAGACATGATTTTTAATGTTTTGGAAAACTTTGGAAACATCCCAAAATAATTGGCAAAAACCATAGGCACTCCAAAACCATGCCATAGTGATAGTCCCCCCCCCCCTTTTACGTTAGAACCGTTAATTAGTTAGAATATATGGCAAATGTACCCTTAATTATACTAATTCTTATATTTTTTTAATATACAATTAATTATTCATTGTCAACTTGGCATGGTTTTTGGATGTTTGTGTTTTTTGCCAATTATGTTGGTGTGTTGTTGAAAAATTTCCTTAATATTTATAACATCTATTTTAGCATGATTATTCTTTTTCTGTAAAGATTTTAACATGATGAGTCATTGACTACAGTTGAATAAGACACGACTCACACAAGTAACATAAAGTTTCAATATATGTACAATACACCCCCCACCCCCTCCCCGAGTAGAGAAACTTTCATTTCAAAACCTTGGAAGAACACAAGGTAGAAGACTAAGGAATGGAACATGACCAAATCATCCTACCAAGCATAGATGAGGCCATCCAAGCTAGGTGGTCAGCAATGTTGTTACCATTCCCATAAATAGAAATAAAATAAAAAACCACACTGGACAAAGAAAGGACTAGAGGTGCTTAATATCACTTGCACCTTGCCAATACTAATGGGCAAAAGGAAGTAAGAGTCAAGGATCTTCATAAGCTCCTAATTATCTTTACTCAAATACGATAAAGTCAATACCCACAGAGATAGCCTGGAGTAAAGATGATCCAGTCTCCAATAAATGTATGAAACGCTGGATTCATGGGAGGCTCTATACCCCAAATGAGAGACCAATCAAGTGGTTTGTGCGAAGGCACAGTCCAAAACAAACCATTCTTCGTGCCCCCATCTCTGGTAGTCAGTCGTCTATTGAAAAACAATCCCTCAAAGGCATGTTGAGGTTGGCCTTTGCATCTGTTGGGTGGAAAGAAGCATGAATCAGGTCATTCTTCCATCTTCTTCTAGACTCATGGACAATGAGGTTCGAGACCCACGTAGGAGTATGGCATTGAAACTCCACATATGAAATCTTTTTATATGAAAGATCCAAGAGCCATTTGTCATTCCAAATATCAATCACACCACCCTTGCCCACAACCCAAATCACTCCACCTTCTTCATTGTTTTTAAGAGTCCAACAGCATTCCATCCTCATCAAATCCTTTCATTCCTCTATCATTCCAGTTCATATTCACATTCATCTCATAACGAGTGTTACCCTTAAAAAATATATATTAAAGGGAAAATAAGAGAGAGAAGAAGAAGAGAAGAAGAAGAGAAAAAGACAGGAAACGCAAAAATATCTTTGCTTTTCACCCACTGCCCATTCAGAACCCTGTGGGCGGATGGTCCAATCGCCCTCCTTGAATGGAGAAAATATTTATTGTTAAAGGAAAATAATGCACATCTCTATCAAGATGATGAAGATATGACACCACATTTTTCTCCTATACCAATCCAAAAAAAAAAAAAAAAACCTTACAAAATGGAATTGTATTTTCTAGAAAAAATAAAAATAAAAATAAAATAAAAAAGATTATATGGATGGCCGTGCATGACCTATAATCTCGGTTGTATCCTTTGATTCCGAATCTCAGATGAGCAGCCCTTTAACTGTCCCCTTCGTAAATCCCTTTCAAAATCAAAATAAACAAAAAGCCATAAAAGGAAATAGCGACAACTCCGCTAGAAACAAGCTAACGGCAACTTAGACGGTGACCGCTCACCTTACGCTAGACGCGTAGCCAACCACCCCAATTGTGGATTGAAAAAGATTCCTTCTTGGCGTGCGGTCAATAAAATGCCAGGTCACTGTTCACGCCGTACACGTTTCCTTCTCTTATTGGGTTTCTTGGTGGTGTTCAATCACTCTGCCTCTATAAATACAGATCCTCTCTCACGTTATTTCTTCCATTCTATTCAGAAAAAGACTTACATATCTCTTCCTCAAGCTCTTCTCTTCAATTCCGCCAAGGTATGGAGCGGTCTTTCTTTTTTACGATTTCTCTCTTGTTCTCAAGTTCTATTTTGAAGATCTTCAATTTCTGATTTAGTTTTGTTATCTCTTTGCATCTAATTATGTAGTTTGATCTGGATCTGATATCTGATTTCGTATATCTGTCGATCTTTGATTTATATCTAAGGAGATTATAGATCTTGCGATTTCTGTTGATGTAAGAGTGGTTATTAGTCTTTGATTTCCATCTCGTATATCTGTTCAGCGATTCGATCACCGTCCCCTGTTCTTGGTACCGATCTTGTAACTTTTTCGCGCTTAGGCTTTTACGATTGTGCTTTTTTTCATTTTTGGATCTGCATTTTTCTGTTACGACTAATACCATATCTTTTCTATGATATTCTTTTGAGCGCTTCTGGTAAAAAGAAATTTGGAAAACAAAGTCGATGTTTTTCTTTTCGATTATGTGGAAGACAAATTTTCTTCTTGGTGTTTCGAATTAACCAGATTTTGGATTTTTAGTTTGTTGCTACTCTTGTAAAAGATCTTCAAGCCGTAACAGTTTACTGATGGATGTTTATCCTCCGTTTTCGTATATCTGAAGGTTTTTTGGTTTTGATTTTGCTTTGCAGATGCAGATCTTTGTTAAGACCCTTACCGGAAAGACTATCACCCTTGAGGTGGAAAGCTCAGACACAATTGACAACGTTAAGGCTAAGATTCAAGATAAGGAAGGAATTCCCCCAGACCAGCAGCGTCTGATCTTCGCCGGAAAGCAACTCGAGGATGGCCGTACCTTAGCTGACTACAATATCCAGAAGGAGTCTACCCTTCACCTTGTCCTCCGTCTCAGGGGAGGAATGCAAATCTTCGTCAAAACCTTGACGGGCAAAACCATCACCCTTGAAGTGGAAAGCTCGGACACCATCGACAACGTCAAGGCCAAGATCCAGGACAAGGAAGGTATTCCCCCAGACCAGCAGAGGTTGATCTTCGCCGGTAAGCAGCTCGAGGACGGCCGAACCCTAGCCGACTACAACATCCAGAAGGAATCCACCCTTCACCTTGTACTCCGTCTCAGGGGAGGCATGCAGATCTTCGTCAAAACCTTGACGGGCAAAACCATCACCCTTGAAGTTGAGAGTTCCGATACCATCGACAACGTCAAGGCCAAGATCCAGGACAAGGAAGGTATTCCCCCAGACCAGCAGAGGTTGATCTTCGCCGGTAAGCAGCTCGAGGACGGCCGAACCCTTGCGGACTACAACATCCAGAAGGAATCTACCCTTCACTTGGTTCTCCGATTGAGGGGAGGCATGCAGATTTTTGTCAAAACCCTGACGGGCAAAACCATTACTCTTGAAGTCGAGAGCTCTGACACAATTGACAACGTCAAGGCCAAAATCCAGGACAAGGAAGGGATTCCCCCAGACCAGCAGAGACTCATCTTCGCCGGAAAACAGCTTGAGGACGGCCGAACTCTTGCCGACTACAACATCCAGAAAGAGTCCACCCTTCACTTGGTTCTCCGATTGAGGGGAGGCATGCAAATCTTTGTCAAAACTCTTACTGGTAAGACCATTACCCTGGAAGTTGAGAGCTCGGACACCATTGACAACGTCAAAGCCAAGATCCAGGACAAGGAGGGTATTCCCCCAGACCAGCAGAGACTCATCTTCGCCGGAAAGCAGCTTGAGGACGGCCGAACTCTTGCCGACTACAACATCCAGAAAGAGTCCACCCTTCACTTGGTTCTCCGATTGAGGGGAGGCATGCAAATTTTTGTCAAAACTCTTACCGGTAAGACCATTACCCTGGAAGTTGAGAGCTCGGACACCATTGACAACGTCAAGGCCAAGATCCAGGACAAGGAGGGTATTCCCCCAGACCAGCAGAGACTCATCTTTGCGGGTAAGCAGCTCGAGGACGGCCGTACTTTGGCTGATTACAACATCCAGAAGGAATCAACCCTCCACTTGGTTCTGCGTCTTAGGGGTGGTATGCAAATCTTCGTGAAGACCCTGACAGGGAAAACCATCACCTTGGAGGTGGAGAGTTCTGACACAATTGACAATGTGAAGGCAAAGATTCAGGACAAGGAGGGCATTCCTCCAGACCAGCAGAGGCTGATCTTCGCTGGTAAACAGCTTGAAGATGGGAGGACCCTTGCGGATTACAATATCCAGAAGGAGTCGACCCTTCACCTGGTGCTGCGTCTGAGGGGTGGTATGCAGATTTTTGTTAAGACCCTGACCGGGAAGACCATTACCCTGGAGGTGGAGAGCTCCGATACAATTGACAATGTGAAGGCTAAAATCCAGGATAAGGAAGGTATCCCTCCGGACCAGCAGAGGCTTATCTTCGCCGGTAAGCAGCTTGAGGATGGCCGCACTCTCGCTGATTATAACATCCAGAAAGAGTCTACTCTTCACCTTGTCCTTCGTCTTCGTGGTGGGTTCTGAAATCTGTCGTAGGTGTTTGATGGATGATCAGTGAATGGTCGCTTTTGAATAATGGAGTCTTCTTCTGATAGTCTCTACCCAGTACATTTTGTTTTCGTAGTATGATTGCTTTTTCTATCATCTATTGGTGTTAGTGTCTCAACCCCAACAAGTGAATGCATATTTGGGGTTTGTCTAGTTTTTTCTTTCTTCCCCTTTTCTGAAAGTTTCGACTGTGTTGCTATGAGCCAATGACCATTGATGTCGATTGGTTTTATAATATGAATGTTATATAATAAGGAGTTTCTGTAATATGTGTGTTTCAAGTTTTCTCATTTTGACAGAGATAATATCGAAACCTAACAGTCTTAACAGGACTGGGCATGTTCCTCTATGTTACATATTGAATGAACTCTATTCAGATACGCATAGCAATATCTGGGTCTATACTGAATGGATGGTGTCTTCTCTAGATGACGAAGCGGTTTCCTTTGGAAGTAGATTGGTTCCACTTCTTAGATCTTAACATGATTCGTAGAGGACCATGTTTAAGTTTATTCCCCTAGGAGGATCCCAAACGGATAAATACTTTGGTTTTCATTGGAGATTAGGAATTGATAGACTTCTCATAGGGGACCCATTTTAGCAATGTATGGTGGTGATCAACTGAGATCATTTTCTACTCAAGGCCGGTGTATCTTGATTATGTTTTAGAGAACTGGTTTAATGTCTTGTATTCATACAAGCATTTATCTTCATGGCCGAACCATAATGAGTACCCGTAAATTGTTTTTTTACTCTAAGAACCTGGGAAAATGGGTAAGCAGCTGCATGGCCTCATAGTCCAAAGCACATTGTCACGCCTTACTTCTTGACTAAGTCAATCGTGCCGGCACGTAGCACTTACTTGTACTAAGTCAGCCAAAAACTCAATTAGAGGTAGAAGAAAGCTTAGAACTTCAAAGAGAACTTCAAGAGAGCTTTTAGGCCAGTCATGATAAATTAGTTTGTGTCAACAATTCATTCCCCCCATTATTGGTGACTCATGACTTCAATGAATCATAATGAGTATTTCCACCAAATGTATGATGATCTAAACGTTAATCCAATCGTCCTTATAGATCTAAAAATTTCTACCGACATTTATCAAATAGCAAGATATTTGCTAATTGTAAGATTCATCTAAGAATTTACGTTTTCTAAAACCCTGGGTAAACTGAAACCCATTAATAACCTTTGTCAAGAGAGAAAACTTTATTATGGCCCATTAATAATTATACTATTGAGCTCATAGATAAATTAGGCCAATAAATTATAAATCGAGGAGGCATCTTTTTATATTCAGTTCGGTTGACAATGGTGGTGCAGACGTCATAAGTATTGCTACACGTAAATAATGAGCAGCCATCTATTGACAATGAGCATTTGCACTTCCAAAAGGTCATAATACACAGCAAGTAGTTTCTTTTCTTAGTTCCTTTTACCCATTATCCCCCGTCAACAATCTCACCTTTTATGTTAACTTCAACATGAAATGATTATTTTGCCCATGAAGAGGGGACTAAATTATCTTTCATGCCAACCCTTAAGGGTAGGTGAAGGGATTATCTACTGCCGACGACAACCAGTTTGCACGCACCTTGATTACATTCTTAGAGAAAGCTTCATCGTCTACAAGGATGTATTATCCACTGAAAAGTATGGATCTTGTCACTCTACCAACCCTGTATTGACAATTAGTTTCATCCCCACTTAAAGAACCATCAGTAAAAATAACTCTTTTTAAAAATTCAAGAAAAATTTTGGTAAATATAATGTAATAGGGTAAATATCATTTACCTCCCCTCTTAGCTGGACAAATAGCACTTGCACCCCCTCTTAGTTGGATAATATCACTTACCTCCCCTCTTACCTAACAAATATATCAAACCTTTATTGACTTTCTCTGTTAAATATTTTTTAAAACCCCAAACTACCCTTGGCTAATAATATTTTTTATTTTAAACCCTAAATTATCTAATCACTTTAACAGTTAAAATACTAAATTACCCTCAATTAAAATAATTGTTAAAAAACCAAAACAACATAATTAAAATCCAAATTATCTTTAATTACTAAAATCCGTTATACTTTTTTTTTAATTATCAAACAATTAAAAAAACCCAAAATAGTAGTACGTGTTTAATTTTTTCAATATATATATATATATATATTTAATTGCATTTTTAAATTTACTTGATAGTTCGTACGTGTTTTATATGAGATATGAGGTGAGTCGATAAACGATAAGGTAGAAATAATATTTCTAAAATCTAAAACAAACAAATGGATGGTAAGTGCGCGTGAATCGTCTAACGCATATTATGCGTAGTACCTCGTTGGACAACCACTATGTCTATGTTGCCTCCTGTATAAAGTATGTATCTACGTAATAACAGAACGACTTCTTCTTTGAATTGAAGAGGAAAAGGAGTAAACAAAAAAAAAAGAGGGGGTCGGCTGCTCTTCATTAGAATATCTATATAGAATTCCGGTAAGAGCCAGTTCATCGGAAGGGAATATTGAAATTCGGTTGGAAAAAATTTCATCAAATTAAAAAGAAAAAAGAAAAAAAAATATGTTGGGCTTTTAATACTTAAAGATAATTTGATTTTGAACTATGGTGTTTTGATTTATAATAATTATTTTAATTGAAGGTAATTTAATATTTTAATTATTAGGGTGATTACATAATTTAAAAGTTTAAATAAAAAAATATTTAACAATAAAAGTTAAATTTAACTGAGAAAGTCAACTTAAAATTAAAAAATATTTAACAATAAAAATTAAATTTAACTGAGAAAGTCAATAGAAGAGGTGCGCCAACTGCTTTAGACTATCAGAATAAAATGGCTGCCGTAGACTATCAAAATAAAATGGTTGTAATAGATAGTGCTAATCTATGTCTTAATTAATACAAAATTCATTTAGCATAAAAAATATATATAGTTGAATCATTGAACTGGTGAAATATTATATATATATATATATATATATTAGTTGAATCATTGAACTGGTGAAATATTATATCTTTTTACAATATCCAAGAACTTACCGTCAAAATTGGTTATCTCATAAAAAATTTAAAAAAAAATAAAAAGTATAGATTGCTTAGCTGAACATTCCTACAAATCCGCAGAATTGAATCTGAATCTGGTTCTTACCATTCAGTTTAGTAAAATTGAATCGAATCGTCCTTCATAAGTGGATGTAATTCAATCAATTTAATTACTTAGCCTTCAGCCCCACATTCATGTCATAAAAGAATGACCATTCAGTTCTGCCAGCAACAACTCAGGCTTCCTTAAGTGAGTCCGCTATAGAATTAACAGCGTTTGCCACATAATGAAAAGATGATAAATATATATATATATATATATATATATATATATATATATATATATATATATATATATATATATATATATATATATATATATATATATATATATATATATATATATATATATATTTCTCGGAGGAACATCTTCAAAAGTGGGTTCTACCGAGAGAGGGGGGGGGGGGGGGGGGAGTAGATAGGTCATAAAGGAAAGAAACTACTACTCTGTTGTTATGCCCTTCGACTTCAAGTAGGCTTTCGAAAATCAGTGCAAGAAACAAGAGGAGAATAGGAAAACCTATATTATCACACATGGATTATAAATATTACAGCAAAATAGGTAAAAGCATATTCTGTGACAGAGCACACCATCTACATAAGTATCTATATGTTCTGGAAGATTATTTAAACAGAAGATTCTGAAAACAGTAAGAAACTAGACAGAGTCTTCTATCAGCCTACTGTATTAATTCAAGTGCTGTCTTGTTGCATGCTATTCAAATGATAGCTACCCTCAACAGTCTTATGTACTTCAACATTGAACTTCTCTTCCTTGCTCCCCCTCTTCACCTTGAGAAGCAGGTTGAGTTTAGCGACCTCATCAATCACCTGCACAGATGCCACATCACACAACTTTAATAACAATCAATTAGATCTACTTATATTGTTTTTTTGCCCATATTTTTCCTTCTTTCTATATTGGCGATAAGAAAGAAATAAAAAGAACTCTAACGCCAATGATTAGAAAAGGAGCGTCTAGTTAGACAGAGAAATAAAGCAGACAGAGCAGAAGATGAACCTCAGCCTTTGCAAGGAGAACCTCCAGCAGTTCATAAGGGGCCAGAGAGTTGGACCTCTGCTGGATGGTCTTCACAGCATGATTTGCTGCATCTTGGACTATTGGATCATGTGCAGGAACCTCTCGCAATCCTGGCTCGTGGCCTGATTGACACGACCGGCCAATAATAATTACAAGGATGGTCCCTCAAAACTCTATGAAATATGGCCAAATCTTGAGTAGGTATGAAAGCATGGGGCATTAAAAACTCTGTCAAGGACCTTAGATTCACAGAAGAACTATTATAATGGCACATATAAATCTCAGCTCGATTCAAGCAAAGTCGCTAACATGTGGATGCCATTTATCCTTTGAAAACATGTTTCACGACCAATTGTCCACATCTTTTTCATTTCATTTGGAAGTGAAGTATAGCAAGATCACACAATATGTACATATAAATTCCAAGAACGACTCCCCTCTTACAAGTGTGAAGAAGATCATTCGTAACCTGCATCTCAATAACTTCTTAAGCTTACCACAAGTCTACTGCAAATGCATAAATGATTCTGAAATTCCGTATGCTGCTTATGCCAGACACAAAACAACATTCACATGACCATGACCATAACTTGTTTGCTACAAGAACCCACGCACCCAATACAAAGAAAGACGGATCATGAATGTTTTCTAGCCATTTCCCCTTCTCAGACTGTGCTGCTGTAGCAACACTACTAAAGTTTTTGCAAGATTTGGCAGGTTTCTCTATTAGTGATAGAGCAGGTAAATTGGTGTTCAATGCGTTGATTTCTAACCCTATTAGACAAGATTTGGAGAGCCACATGCTTTAATGTATCTTCCAGATTTTAGGCTCTTCCCCATCCCCCAATTGGGGATACCCAAAGGAACATGACTATTATTGTCTCCTGGGGTTTAGGTTCTACCTTGGCACCTTGCCACAGTAGACAGTGATCCCTCCCCACTTTTTGTTCTCCCTTTTTGTCCATTCTCTTTTCCCCAACTGGGGCTTTTGGTTGATGATTATTTCATCATCCAAGAAAACCCTACTAAAATAAAATAAAATACGCAGGTAACTTACAAGCAAATCACATCAGCAAATGTAACTAACATGTTAATTTAATTAATAGTCTCACAAAGGGATAAACAAATATATAATTTATAAGTTGGAATTGAAAACCATGGTTCTATCATGGACACAAATTGAAGTAATGAACACCAGTGCACTTGGAAGACTGATAGAAAAGGTACTGGATCAATAAATAAAATATAAAAATCAATCTATTTAACGCCACCTGCAAATGGCATATTTCTCTCCTAATGGTTTCATTTGCATTAACCAGAAAACTGTACCGTGAGAAGTTTTCCAAGATGTCCTAATATCCAGAAGAATATGATATTAAGTAAAACTCAATATAAAGACTACCCAGACTCTGTAAACCAGATATTGACTTTTGCATCTAAATGAGTTACAAAGTAGTAATAAGATCTAGTGGTACTTGATTGAATTTGGAAATATCTACTTACACCAAAACCTCCATGTTAAGACAAAAGATCATTTATGGAATAGATGCAGAAAAGCAATGAGTAACATCCTAAAAGAAGATAAAAATGACGGTCTAGTCATTTATCTTCTACATTAGTAGAGCCTTAAGAGACACAAAACTTATACAGCAACGGAGCTATTCCCCTGAAATAGCTTTTGACTGCATACCTAAACCAAAGCACTTGATCTAGCTCACATATAACAAAAACGAAAGTCTTTACGATCCAATAGAACAGCAAAACATTTCTGCTTCACTAACAAGACAAGTCCTCACCATGCTGGTGCTATGTTCTGGACCAAACTACCAGCCATCAAGTTCCATCCACAAAAACTATCATAGCACATCCAGTAGGATTATTGTGAACCAAAACTATTCTTGAAATATTATAGAATCTTTGACAGTAAACCCAACACCAAAGAAGTTAGTTAATAGGACCTTCCATTATTGTCTTCTACCACGTCCCTATACCAAATCATTGATATAGATTTAATAGAAATCATCCGAAATAGCACTTAAAATTATAAATAATCACCTTGCTTAGCACCAAGGTCGGAGGAAGTAAGGGAGGCCGAATCACCAACGGGCTTGAACTCCTGCAACTCCTTGAAGTGCATCCATGGCTTCACCCAGACTTTAGCTTCGTAGAGCATCTTCTTACCAGCCTCAACAACCTCGATAGTGAGATGGTGGAGAGTACCAGCAACCACCTGTTCCTTTGCTTTCACCACCCCAGCGTACTCAAGAAGCTTATTCTGCAATCGTACGCGAATTTATTCGATACAAGATCAAAAGAGAATCGGAGGCTGAATTAGGGCTAGAAAATGAGAATCTCCACGAGTAAACAAACAAATGAAAAGGGGAAAAAGAAATGGAGGATAAAATTTCCAATAACCCAGAAACGCAAATTATCGAATAAAGAGAGGGGATGAAAATACTTCTTTCTTGTTGTGTTCATCAACAGCGAAACGGCCGAGTTCATCGATCTCCAAATTGTTTTGAGACCCTTCAACTTCACGAACTCCACCCAGGGTTGCCATTCTGATAAGATGATCGTCACCGCAAGAACCTAATTCAGAAAACGCAGAAAGGAAAACCACAAGAGACAACAAAAGAATAACAGATGAAGAAGGATTATTATAACGATTGGGCTTCATTTGCAGCGCTTTTATTCGCAAATCTCTCTCTCCCTTCCCCGAAATTGCAGCTCTCCTTTAATGGATTGGATCGAATTGAATTTCCTAACGCTTTTCTTCGCGCTCTCTCGCTCCTTGTCGTTGATTTCTATAATCTTGACACGTGGTGGAATCTCGAGAGTCATGGAATAAGATTATCTTCTTGATTAAGCATCCGTTTGACCACCGACAAATCATGGATTGGAGACGTTGCGGCGAAGGAAGCAACGGCGTGACATGGAGATGACGCACGTGAGGGCGCGTGGCTATATGCAACCGCCACGCGTACAAATTAGGGGTTCCTCGACCACGTGGAAGAACCAGTTTTAACGAATGGCATAATTGTTTCTCTGGAATGGATTTGCCAACAATTGTTCCAGACCAAGAACAACAAAAACATTTTTTTCCTGTGAGTCTCAATTCTATTGCAATACAGAGATCACGAAAGCGAAACCTAGTTCTGGTTAACTTCTGATTACCCTCTTTCTCGTTCGTGAACACAGCGCAGGAAGCTTTATAGGTATGGCCTCCAAGGAGATCTCAGGAAAACTATAACGATATACAGATTTAGTTTTTATTGTATCTGATTTCTTTGCAAATCTATTCTGACATCTTCTAATTAGTTGAATTAAATGAATTTTCACCTGCTTAGTGCTTGCCGTGCTAATGGAACAACCATAATTTATAACCTGATAATGTTATTTGGACGTGTCTTTGGTTGGAAGACGAGCTGTTTATTGGTCCTTAAGTTAACAATGGATGCGTTAAAAGTTGAAGTGATAAAAATTGATTCTTTCATTTCCATGGGCCGATCCATCATTCTTTCTCAGTTTTCTCACTCCCAACTATATCGCAGGCAAGGCCACTGTTACAGCCATTTTCAGGTCGAGCATCACAGCTCTACAGGTCTATTTCTCCTCCTTAAATCCGTATTATTTTTCCTTATAATCACATCTTATGATTCCTGCCTCCTATCTACTGATACAATTTTCTATTTCGTGTCTCTTTCATACTGTAGTCTGTCTGGTTTAACTTATTGGGGACACTACACAGTTTCTAAAGATGTATATGATTCTTACTTCCCTCTAATTTCATATCCATTATTTTCTCTTGCTGTTCAGCCCTAGAAATTGAAACCATAGGCTAACAAAATTCAGAACAGATTTATTTCTTATTATTTGGATTAAGTGGCATCGACTCTTTTCTTCTAGCATTTTCCCAAAAAATATTAATTTTGTTCTTGCTTCTTCTTCTTCTTCCTTGACTGAGACTTCCCTGTGATTCCTTTTCTGCCTGTTCTGAAACCCTGATGTATGGTCCTTTTGTGTTTTCCTATCTGTTGGCTCGTAATTGAAGACATTGTAGAGATACAAATATCTTTGGGCTTTGATAACTTTGTATAAAAGATCTTGTCTGCATGGGGTACGTAGATATGGAGATAGCATTGGTATACTGCTGTTGGTTTTTATTCAAGTCTTCCATAATAAAGGAATCTTCCAAATCCCATGAAGGGTTGGGATTGGATATTTCAATTGGGTGTGTTGCAGTGCTGTTGGGTGCTTCCATGTTTGTGCGTGCACACTGATAGTTGTGTGTGCTTATTAAACCCCCTCCTGCTTCTTTCAATCTTATGAAGAAGCTGCTTAAGGAGAGTGAAATGTCATAGCATTCTTTGTTGCTCCATAAGTGGGTGGTGGCTCCTTTGCTATCCACCTACGTTTTGTATGAGATCTGTTGCCACATTTAGTTAGTTCATCAATTTTGTCCATCCTCTTGAGTGTTTCTCGTAGATATCAGCACACTGAGACTTTGTCATTGTTATAGCAATATTTGGCAAATCTTGAGAGTTTTCAGCCAGAATGGTTTTAACTTCATTGTCAATGCCTTATTTATTTTTGTCTTGAGCTTCTTCACCGAAATTAGGGTGGACATGGTTGGCCCTAGGGCAGTTGGGTACTATCATTTCAATACTTCGCTGTGTGCTCTCACTTGCACTCTGCAAATCGAATGTATTCTCTGTTGCCTAGTGCTTCCTTGTGGTTAAGGTGGGCTATGTATTATGTATACCCTTATCGCTGTGGTCTTTCTGATTTTTCTATTGGATTCTCCAACGAAAACCCCTTTTTTTTTCTTTGAAACACTCAGAAGCAATTTTAGAAAGATGATTGATCCTCACCCCCTCCCTCCAAACCCCCCCCCCCCTCTGTTGTTTCTATGTTTTCCTAGAGCATGGTTGGTGCTCTGGTAAGTCATCCTCTCAGTCCTGACGCTCTCTGGTCTATGCTTAATAGTGAGAAATCTGGAATATGACTTCTTTATGTCTTTTCTTCCATGAATTTTCTGAAATTCGAAGTTTGTTTTCTTTTACTTGGAGTGTGATTATATTTTGGGATATTGTGTTTTTTGTGATGCTTGATGTGGATGGTGAAGTACGCCAATCCGAAAGTTTAAATTCTTGAAAGCCCAGAAACTGGCTTCTTTTGTGTAAGCAAATGGTTTTGCATATCCATAAAATATTGATCAGATTACCATTTTTATTATCTGAAATTTGTTTATCAGCTAGCCAGTAGGAGTCTGATCAATTTATGGCTAGACTTTTAAAGGATGGACCTTAAAGATGTTAGTTGATAATACCAAGCTGCATACTTCTTAATACATGATCACTTTCTTTATTAATTTGTCCAACCTTCTTGTTAAGTACCCGAATGAGGCAACTTAACAAAGATGGAATAATTCAAGAAGATAATAGCAATAATGGACTTTGAATAAAAGTTGAATGAGAAACAAAACACACTACTAGCAGTAGGTGAATCCTACGGCTACCCAAGAGCAATAACTCAAAAACATGTCCCCTCTACTCTTCCTTCCCCCTATTTATAGCAATTTCATTCCTACAGTATTAATCAACAGAATCATCCTAATTCGAATAGGACTCTTCAAATATAATCCTAAAAAGTAACCTGAATGTAATATGACTCTTCAAATCTTCCACCCGATTTAGGGGATTTGCTTGCCACACCTTTGCTTATAGACTCATGATACAAGGGGCTTATCACTTTTCTTCTGTAAGACCTGTAACCACACAAAAGAAACTTTGAAACATTACAAGGTGGTTGTTGCCTGATTGATGCTTTTTAATTGTGACTGGTTCAGGGTTTCAATATAATCTTTCTAGTCTTTCCTTTCTCTAGTTTGCACCTGTTGGGCCTTTTGGGGGGTGGTTCTCTTTACCTTATGATCTCCCTCCAAAAAGAAAAAAAGGCCACTTGACCCTTTCTGATGGCTTTCTTGGGTGGTTGAGCTTCAGTTGGTTGCATGTTTGGAGCCTATCAGGATGGGTGGTGATTTTGGATGCTAAAATTAGTGTGGGCTGTGCCTTTTTATTATAGTTTCTAATGTGTATCAACATAATGACCAAAGTTTTGGAGTCCATACTTGGGAGGTGAAAAGTCTATATACATGATTTAGTAGATGCTAAGAGTGTGTGTGGTCTAGGTTAAGTGGTCTAGTTGGTTTTTCTAGAAGATTCCTATTTAGCTGTTTGATGTTTAAGAGTATTAATCTACTCATTCTTATGTTTTAATGTGATTTTTGGTTTATAAATACTATGTGACCCCATACAATTAAGGGGATAAGTTTGAAAGTTTGTTGGTTATGGTAACTCTTTGAGTTTGTGATGCTGTTTTGTATTGGGTTGGCTGACCCCATTAGCTTTACCACTAAGAGCTGAAAGATTTAACACTTGACAACTTCTCTCTCCTATCTTTTCTCTTTTTTCTGTTGCTATAGTTTCTGATTTGCACGTCTGATTTTCTCTCTTTCTTCAAGTTTCCCGTTTTTCTTTATTTCTTCCCTACTTTTTCAGTTGCCACATCTCCACTCTTTTCCAGTTCATGTCATTTACTTGTCTTAGTGTTCTATTCTATTCTATTTATTTTGGTGGTGGGTGACTAAAATGTTCTATTTCTATTTATACACATACAGTTTTTATATGATCTTCAAATTTGGCCTTTCAAGATGAAGATCAATGTTGTACACTATCAACCATTAGAACCCAATAGTTTCTTCTTTAAAACTGCCTTATCTGTTACTTCTTTCCGCATTGGTCCCCTAGTCATCGAGCTGGTCAACTGGCCTACATTACTCTCTCTGTCTGATTTATATCAATTTAAGCGTTAGCCTTCTTCAATAAATGACCTCACCTTTTTTTCCCCCCTCTTAAATCATTTCAGTATTTATCATGTTTACTCAGGCTTTGAAAATGCTTGATATTAGTGATCTAAATCATGTCTTTGTGTCTAAATGGCATTTGTATTCTTCAATGAATTAAGATAAATCATGACAGTTCACTTAACTTTTGTACTTAGGCAAGGAATGCTGTAAGTGTTGCGATGGAACTGGCAGATAGGGCAGTGGGGCTTCTATTATCATTAATCAGTTTATCAATATTCACTTACTATACATTTTGGGTGGTTATCCTGGTTAGTCTCCTTTCACCTTCTTTTTTCTTTCACACTTTTGGTTTCTCATATATACTATTCATCTATCAATTTTGTTAATTTTTTCTGAGTTATATTCGATTCTTTTGCAGCCGTTTGTAGACACCGATCACTTTATCCACAAGTACTTCCTCCCTCAGGACTTTGCCATACTGATACCTGTATTTGCTGGTGTGACACTTTTGTGCTTCTTATCTGTCTTTATTGGGCTTGTGATGCTTAAATCCAAAAAGAAGAAGGCTTGAGTCATGTGTTTTCATTCTTATGAAGTAACTAGATTTTTGCAGTTTTACTTTGTTTTCCTGTCTCCTCATTCAGCTCATTTTTGAGACCTAAATGGACAGACCTATTTGAAATGAGAAAGATTGTGAATCTCACATTTTTGTTCAGTTTAATTTGATGATTTCTTTTATTTTTTGGTCATTATGTGTAAAGCAGTCTCATTATGGCTACCTACTGTTTGTGTATTTCGAGCTATATTCCAGTCTCAGTGTGATTTAGGCTGAGAACCTCTTATTCTTCTGAGCACACCCCTTTTTCACTTCGCTAGTTGATCTTTGGCATTTATGTATGAAGGGATAGAATTGATAGCCTTATCTCAGATTTAATGAATTTGGCTACTTGGATCCCAAAGGAGATTGCAGGAAAATAGTAAAGAACAGGGGGTGGGGCATACGACCTCAACACAGAGCACAAACTTCAGAACATCGACGATTGACTTTAGCTGTGTATGGTTTCCTAAGCGCGCAACATTCTGATCCAAGCCCTGAAATGGAGTGCAAAGAGTTTAAAAAATCTCACCTTGTGATCCACTTAAGTTGGGTCAAACACATGGTTTTTTGTTTCCCAATCAACACTCAATCTGAGGTGACAATTTATTGTAGAAAAAGATCTTATGTGAGCTATCCCATTAAGGTGGATTGTGGAAATGTTTTTCCCCTTGATATTTTTCTACCGGTGGGGAACAGCTGACTGACCTTCCACCCACTACAATTTATTATGAACTCACACCACAAACTGATTTATGTTGTTGGATTCTCTGTATTCTCATTTGACACAAAATTTATATTAGGAAAGAACTACTCTAATCGCTTTCTTGGACATACAGATGAGTTAGCTTAGTTGAAAAAATGAAAATCATCGAAAGCATTCTCACTTTAATAATTTTATTTAGCTCTTTGCTTTTCCTCTCGTACTGTTGAAAGACATTGTTAGACTCTTGGTGGAGAAGAGTTCAAAATTCTTACAAGAAGAGCCGAGGCCAAATAGAGAGTTCAGAAATAAAACCAAATTACATATCTGCAGGCACACGTTTGTACAGGTGTGTTGGCAATCTCGGAATTGGAACAGCTTGTACAGGGGTCCTCATGTAAGTGACCAAACCCGGATTCTCCGACATGTCAGTATCCTCCGGCTTAAAGCCGTCGGGAGGAGCCCAATGGAAATGGTGCAATAAGTGACCCAACATAGATGTTACAAGGTTTATGCCCAACTGTGCTCCGGGACAGATCCGTCGGCCGGCCCCAAACGGCAGTAATCGGTAATCATGGCCCTTCATGTCAACATCTTCCTCAAGGAATCGCTCTGGCCAGAACTTATTTGGCTCCTTCCATACAGCCGGGTCTCTAGCAACAGCCCAAACATTAACATGAACGTTGGTTCCCTTGGGGATATCATAGCCACCAAGCTTAACATGAGCATTGGCTTTGTGGGGGAGCATCAGTGGAGTTGGAGGATGCATTCTTAGAGCCTCTTTGGCCACACATTGAAGGTAAGGGAGGTTGGAGAAGTCGACCTCCGTCAACACCCTTTCGATTCCGACAACCCGATCGAGCTCCTCTTGGGCCTTCTCTTGCACCCTTGGGTTCTTGACCAACTCTGCCATAGCCCATTCTACTGAGATTGCTGTGGTGTCCATTCCTGCAGTTATCATATCCTACATACATAACAAGAAGAGAAGGTAAGCATCAGGCACCACAAGCTATCAAATGCACTAAGAAGCACTTGTTCACCAAGGTGGTTGATTGTTCTACTTCTACATACCCAAAGAAGACCGATGATGGTATCTTCACTAAGATCATATTTCTGTTGAAGGGTGAGGAGTGCATCAACAAAATGGTTCTTTGCGTCGCCACTCTTATTGCGGGCAGCAGTGTGCTCTTCCATGATAGCTCTAGTGAGTCGATCTCTTCGAGCTCCATGCTTAGCAAATGCTTCTTCTTCTAATGGGAAAAGCCATCTTAGCCATGGGATGTGCTCTGCCATGGCAAGTGATGCTCCAAGCTTCAACCCATTGGACACTACTGCCTTAAACTCTAAACCCTGCTCATCCATAATTCCTTCTGAATTCACAAAACGCTTCCCAAAAGCCAGCCTTGTTATGTTGTTAAATGCTACTGCTCCTAAGTACTTCTTAACCAGCAAACTTTTCCCAACGTTCTCTGCATTGTCAAATTTCATATAAATTAAGTTGCTAAGAGAATAAATTTATGCACTAAATGAATAATCTTTTTACCACCAAGCCACCCACCCACAACAAGATTAAGACAAAGAGGGAAGAAAAAAAAAGTCTGGTCAGTAGTTTTCTATTAAAAAAGAGTTCCATGGGAGAAGGCAATTCCATGCTACCCTTGGTCACAATATAAGATATTTTCTTTATTTTATTCCCTCAAGTAAATACCATAACAAGGGGGAAAAAAAGGAGACAAAACAGTTCAGAATCCGTTACAAATATCCCACGAGATTTCTATTTACCAAAACTGAATACACCAAAAATAGATATGAAATTTATTCCTTACTTTAAATGAAGAAAAAAAAACAGCGGATCAAAAAAATCCATGAAGTAATAACCAGAGAAAGAAGAAGCATACCAGGAGAGGTGCAGTCGTTGAAGATGGATTCAACCATGGCAGTAACTTCATCTTCTCTAATGGGTCTAAGACCTTCAAGTCTCTTAGGAGTGAAAAGCTCAAGAGTGCAAACCTTCCTGACTTTAACATAGTGAGGACCATAATCAGCCCATATAAGATCTTGTCCATCTCTGCTAAACTTTGCAGCAGATCTACTCCTGTGTCTATCTGCTAACTGTTGATCTTTCTCCTTGAGAACTTCTTTAGCCAATTCTGAATTCGATACAATCACATTCAAGGTTGAACCAAACCAAACTGATATGATGGGTCCATAAACCTCTGCCCAATCTGCAAAACACCTGAACCTGACAGGCTTTATATCATAAAGGTTTCCCACGATCGGCCATGGTCGTGGACCTGGTGGAAGCTTGAATCTCAGACGTTGATAGATCTTGTAAGAGAGGAAGAAGAAGAGAATGGCTATGGGGAGAAGAGAGGTAAGGGCGGCCATGGATAGATGGAGGAGGTTTTGATTGAAACGGAAGGATATTGTGGATTGATATAAGAAGAGGGTGGGGTGGGGTGGGGTGGGGTGGGGTGGGGGGAGTTGGTGAGAGGTTGGAAATGGAATTATTGTTTTTGGGTGCTTTTCATTTACGTATCAACAAAACCTAAAATCGTTTTTATACTATCTAAATTTGGGTTGGGATTTGTTTGGCTCTTGCTATAGTAGGTGAAGGGTAAATAATAGTAATTCTTGTCGACGCTTGTTTGGGTGATCGGATTTTATCTCCATGTCGACTAATTTTCAAGCACGGGAACTTAGAGGGGTTATTCACGTGATAAGATTCTCGTCTCATAATTAAATTTAATTATGAGATGAAGAATTTGATTCTTCTTATAGTGAAAATGAAAATGCGTGTAAACTAATCCGAACAAATCTCAGTTCTAACAAAAGAATTCTTAAAGGAGGAGTATAATTGGTATTTTGCCCACTTGATCCGGTGGGTATTTTAGTAATATTATCTTTTTAGGTAGTGAATTAGTGAAAAGAATAAAAAATAGAAAGCAGGGCCCAGTTGGGGTTGGTGAGGTTGGTGAGAGATAGTGATAGAGAGTGGTGGTGGCCCTTTCAAGTTTCAACCACTCTTGACGATGGAAAATGAGAAAAACGAAGACTCTCCTTGGTAATCCCATAATTTTTTCTGAGGGTGACGACAAGCTTACCAGCCAACACAACTACCTGCTTGGTCCAGTTCTACTTCTCTAGTCTCTACTCACCCAAAACACTACGAATGGGATAGATTTGGTTCGGTTCCAAGTTCCAATCAAGAACACAAAAACAAGTTTTAAGTTTGGCTGGGTTGGCCATTTTTGGGTTTGGTTTGTTTGGGCTGAGCTCCTTCACCATCCAATGGTTGGCCAATGCAGATCCGATCCGGAGAATACTGAGATTCATTTATACAAACCAAGAACTCAACATAGTGTGTTTTTCAAATTGAAAAAGAGGAATGAATGGATTCAATTCGTTATTTCTTGACTAACTTGGTATGACACCCTCTCTCGTTCTCTAGATTTTTTAGTGCTAGTAGCCTATAGTATATATAAAAAGGCTTTTTCATGTTTTCAACTACGTATGTGAAGTTATAGTACTACCCCCAATCAAGGAAAAGCTACATTCCAAGCCCAAAAACAGACAAAAATCATTTATTTAATAATAACAATATATCGGACCCACCTGTGAGAATTAATAAAATGGACCATAGGTGGTTAGACGCGAATTCCCTCCTAAACAATAATGAAAATATGCAAAATTGCAAAGAAAGCATAATCTTCTACCTATCAGAAAAATGATCAGAGAGGAGAGAGAGAGAGCATTTATTTCAAAAATGTAAACCTTAATTACAACATGCCCCCCTTTTTTAGAAAATTCATAATGAGGGAGGACCTCTCCTGCTCCCCATTAATAATATAGGTTATTTATCTAAACAAATTAATAATATAGGCCTACCTCTTTGTGGATGACGTCTTCTAATAGAAACCATGACAAATTTTACATCTTTGAAGCCAATAAATTAGTGGTTGCACTTGCACCACCTAATTTTGTGTCCTGTTAGTATTTGTTTTCTTTGTCACTAAAGAAAAGAAAAGAAGCTAAATTTAGTAGGGTTCACACTTTCAGGTCACAAGGGAATAGATTAACTAACATGGTAACAGGTATTGATCATCTCAGGTGGCACGAGTTGAACCTGAACCAACAAAGACCTGTACCATTCATCCCTCTCAGAATCCAAACATAGTGCATGATAGAATTACCAGGTTTTAGAAACTTTAATTTTCAAATTTAGTTCTTATTTGACTTTGCTGCACTAAATATAGAAACCAAATAGGAAATGATTTAGAGTAAGTTACATAACAATGTGGATTCTCACTAAAAGTCTCCTTTAAGATTAGAAGATTTTCCCTTGCAACCAACCAGAGCCCCAAGACATAGAATTCCCAGACATGATGAGATTAGGAAGAGAAAACACACTTGTATTAGATATCATTGTATCAGAGGCCTCATTGTCCTGCCATATTACTACATTTGATCAATCAGCTCCAGGTTTGCTATGGACCATTGTATCGCATTAAGCAAATTTCAAGCCAAGGCATAGAATTGGAACACAATATCTATTATTGAAGCAACATTAAGCTATTTTGCTAATGTAAGATACTTGCATTGTCTGTACGAGGTCACAGAATTACATAAACTCCCAAAGGAGAGAGAGAAAAAAAAAGAAACACTACAGAGGAGAACAGCAAAAACAACAAACCTTCCAGAAGAAAGGAGGAAAAAATGGGGGGAGAAAAACAAGAACCATAAAGACAGCCCTCAGACATAACAGCTCCCAAATGTGTCACAAGTACAGCAGGTTCTCAAAATACAGCCATACAGGAGCCAGTAAAAACAGGAGGGAAAAACACAATTACAAGACACAAGAGATGAAAGATCCTCCTCCTTTGGCAACTAAAATAAGAGAGAGAAGGAATACCTCTTCGATCCATATCCTGGCACTAAGACCAGTAAAAAACCCAATATCTAAGTAAATACTCTGCATCCATCGAAGTCCTTGGCCTTCACTTCCAGTCATTCCTTCTAATGAAGATAATCTTAGGACTTGAAAGAGGCTGAAGAACACAGTTTTTTATTGTTGCCTTTGGATCATTCTCTGAACCTGGATGAGGTTTTATCTGCAATTTGGATGTGGGTACAACAATTAGAGAAAAATCCTCTCTTAAAGTAGTAGTTCGACCAGCTTCAAATGCAGTCTCAACTTTCAGTAATAAGCTTAGTTTTCTTCCCACCATGCAATATAACTTGCCGTCATCAACAAATGCAAAGGAAGTTGACAAAGTAACTATATCTCTCCAAGCAGGGAGAAAAATCATACTGGTTCGAAAAAGAAACTAGAAAGGCAGCATTGTTTCTTCCAGCACCACATAACACT
Organism: Hakea prostrata; assembly: GCF_041222555.1. NCBI lineage: Eukaryota > Viridiplantae > Streptophyta > Magnoliopsida > Proteales > Proteaceae > Hakea > Hakea prostrata. The sequence continues at coordinate 7,833,175 of NC_142606.1, forward strand.
CCTAGCATTTCAAGATCTAGATGGAATGCATTCATCGAGTCTCACAACCTCTGGTTTGGGCATGGAGGTGTTGAATTTAATGACCAATTTAATGACCAAGACGTTATTCATCTTCTGGGCTTAAAAATAGGAAATGATTTGATTCTAACCAAGGTATTATTCATCCTCTGAGCTTACCAGAGAATACGTCTTTATCATTGCTTCCACAAGTTATTGCTGCTAAAGGTGTGCCTAAGACATTCCCTACCGGCATGAACATGAGGTGCATCTGTTGCACCCCTGCAGGTAAATAGAGCATACTCTCTGAATTGCACATTGGCCATGTATTATAATACATAAACTATATTCTCTGACCCTATATTTGTATCCTGTTTCTGACTGCTAAGAGTTTGGTATAGCAATGCAAAGTTAAAACATATCATGCTAACGGCTGTCGAATAAGTCACATCCTTTATGTTTTGCATATGTATATCCATACATTACATACACCGCGAAGAAATTGCATCTAATCCACATCCTACCTTGCACCTCAGTTGCTAGGGGGCCTGTACAGACACCAGAAAAAGAGAAGGGATGCTACATAAAAATTTAACTGCCAACAATCTTTTTTTGGGTCAAAGCTGTCAACAATCTGTTTTAACAGCATAACATTACTATATTTATATGAACTTCTCATATGTTCCTTCTCTTTGAGTATTAGTCTAATAATTGTTTGCAGTAATACACATCCATATCTCCACATTTTACATTCATGTTTCACATACTGAGATTCAGTGTCAAGCCCATATCACATTCATTGTCATAAGGCATCACCTAGGTGTCTAGGTGCCTTCATGATGTAAACCCAGTTTTAGGGTTGGGATAGTATTGGAATTTTCCTAAAACTAAGGGCTGCCCAGGAATTTCCAGCAAAGAGAATGGGTTTCCTGGGGTGTAGAGAGTAGTCAAGAATTCTGAAAACCTGCTGTAATGTTAACTTAGACCTAAATTTTTAACAAAAATCAGAAAACTAGGGTTTTTTTTTTTTTTGGGGGGGGGGGGGCAGGGGTTTTTTATTTTTTATTTTTTTTGGGGGGGGGTGTTTCGGCAAGTGTGGGAGGTGGGCTGAACTTGCTGTTTCTGATGTTTAGACCTTGTTTTAATGCTTCTGGGACATAAGGAAGGGCCTGACTTGCAGTTGTTTCATGTTTCAGAAGTTTAAACTTAGGTTGCAGAAATTCAGAGGAAGAAGATGAAGTGCAAGAATTCTAGAAAGAGTTATGGTTTGAAAGTTTAGATGAATTTGAGCATAGGGATGGGGTTAGGACTTAGGAGTGAACTGCAATCCAAGTAGGGGGAACGGGAAGGGAAGGGGGTGGGGTTTAACAGGGGAGGTGCCCTGCTGTTGCCGCAGGGGAGAAGAAGCCAAGAGGGAAGAGGAATGGGGAAGCCATAGGGTAGGGAAAGGGGGGATGGCCTAGGAGGTGTCGCAGGGGTTAGGGGAGTCGTTGACACCCCTATTGAGAAGAGGGCTAAAATGCCCTAAATACCCCTAATAGGGGGTTTGGCCAGATCAAGGGGCTTCTTGGAGCCATGCCGCACTTAGGGCTTCGGCCGGGGGGGGGTCTTTGTGTTCACATCACTTCAAGATCTCAAGGCAATGCCTTGCATTAGTGGATGTAGGTAAGTGACTGCCTTGGCAATGGACATCACCTTAGAAACCTTGGTCCACCTAAGTGGCAGGATGGGCACCTTTTTTTTGGATTTTATAATATAGTTTCCTTTCTAACTTTATATTTTGGCAGCGTACCAGATTATGATGCTAGCAATTCATTAAATCATTGAATTTAAACCTTGCAATTCTGTTGCAATTTATTGCTAATTCTCCACTTGACTCGATTTTGATGCAATCCAAGATATCAAATATAAATGAACTGAAATGTTGAAGTATCCTTATTGTTCAATTCATGTTTTACTTCTGATCAAACTTACAATATATCTTAATTTCTATGCTAACTGCTGGTCTCTTTATATGTTAGTCTACCCATGAGTATGGTATTTAACATGCGTTTATTCCAGATATATGGGATAAGGAGGGAAAACAGTAGCACATCTTGTCGCCTTGTTTGACTGCGATGATGTTAGATTGGCCACTGGCCATTGGACAACCACAACCTCAGCCATGCCTCAACTTAATCGGTCAGCTACATGGATCCAAGCAAAATAAATCATGGAAACTAAGGTCCAGACCCACAAGGGTGGGGGGAAGATAAGGAGATGGAAAAAGAAGTATTGAGAGTAAGATTGGAAAAGAAAAATGAAAGAAGAAAGAGGAACAACCCAGCAGGGCAGAAGAATCTAAGCCAAATGGGTCCTACTACAGTGATGCTTGCCCTTCAATAAGCTCCATACAAGATCACGCTTGGAACAAGACCTAGACCACACGCCTTTCCTCAACTAAGAGTCTAGATCAATACGTAGTCTCCAGATGCATGTTTGTCACAAAGAAGATAGGGGGTGACATTCTAGTGAAAATACAACATTTGTAGCTCATCAGAGACACTAAGAACCTTCAGGTAATGAACAGAATAACAAGAAGTGTGTAGTAGGCCAAACCTCATACTGTTTGATCAAACATGCAAATAAAGCCGCAATTCCCAGTATTGCTACTCTCTGTCCAACACAGGCTCGCGTTCCAGAACCAAATGGAAGAAATGCTGCATTTACATTTGGGTCATTTAATACAAATGGGACATCTGCTGCAATCAGTTTTTCTTCAACACCTAGGAATAAAAAATATTAAGAAAGGTTATGCGTGGATCATGATGTAGTCCATCCTATGCAAGAATAGCACAAAATTATCGGGGAAACAGGTGGAACAACCATCATGTGAATAAAATCAAACAAATAGTAACCAACAGCTCTAACTCTAGAGAGTTGTAGGGAAGAAAAGCAAACTACCGGCTAAGACATGAAAATGATAGGAAAAGAGTGCCATATACAGTTTCACAGCTTTATATAGTCCATGGTAAACCCCAAAAACCTGGTAATCAACATGAACAAAGACTCAGAATAACCCCCCAAAACTCCAATGAATTAGTGACAAAACAATATTTTCAAATATGAGAAAAGCTGACCTAAAATTAAAATACAATTAAGATCAAGACATCTCTTAAGAGACTGTGATTTGGCTTAGCATAAACCCCAGACTCTCTCTCCTGCTATGAAGTGAGTTCTAATGATCACAACTGTCAAAACTAATTCAAAGTAGCCAATTGACGCCTCAATCTGATCCATTGAGTCTATTCTCAGCTGCCTCCTATGCCTTCCTATATTTAAAAACATAGTAGATATCGGGTTTTAATCAATGTGTTACCCCCTGAAGGAAGTACAAGATGAACTAACTCCCAACCATCAAATGAGAAAGACAGAGGGATGCAGCAAGAACGAGGACAAACGCCAAGTGACAATTGTTAGAAAACAAGCATTAAATAATCAAAACAACAGCTGAACTAGAACAAAGAAAAGAGAGAAGAAGAAGAAGAGAAGAGAGATGAGGAACCAGTAGAAGAGGCCTGTGATTCTTGCTTAAGAGTCTAGAATCACAGAGCCCTTTTATTTATAGCTTCTAATGAATCTAATACAACTTGAGAGATAAGTAATTGTCCTCTAGAAAAAGGAAACAAAAAATTACAACTTTAGTAACTTCCTAGCTCCTAAAATAGAAATTTATGAAAATAGAAACTACCACCAAAATAGAAACTATGCTTTCTAAAAACTCCCAAAACTTACGTAACAAGACTCCAACATTAGAAATAGAAAGTAGAGTAGCATCACTAACATCATACAAACAGATTTTACTATTCACGTGAACAGTAAAAATCATACTTTACTGTTCACGTGAACAGTACCATGAACAATAAATATCATACTTTACCGTTCACGTGAACAGTAAATATGCACCAAAGTGCATATACTTCAACACTCCCCCTCAAGCTGGAGTGTACACAAAAAAAACTTCAGCTTGCATAATAAGAATAAACTTGAAAGGTAGCACCAATCTTGAATCGTGTAGCAATAGTAGACGTCGATAAACACTGAAAAACTTCACCAAGAAGATAATCAACACCACCTTAAAAAAAACTTTAATTCTTCATGTCCAAAGAACCATCCAATAATGAGAACAATCGAAGATTTGAAGACGAACAAAGTCCACAAGTATAGCAGGATCAAAGACACTATCCACATAACGTCGGTAGTATGGAACAATTTCCACACTAAATCTTCAAAATTGTAACTTCAAAGTCCACATAAATGCTTCATAAGAAGGCAAGTAGTAGGTAGGCAAAAGGCATTATCCACGTAATGCCGGTAGTATGGAGAAATATCTACGCTAAATCTTCAAAATTGCAACTCCAATGTCCATATAAATGCTTCACAAGAAGGCAAGTAACATGTAAAGTATGGGTAGGTAAAAGGCAATATTGATTACTATGGACCAAGTAGGTAGGTAAAAGACAGTATAGGTTACTGTGGACCAAGTAGGTAAGGTAGTATGGGTTACTACGGACCAAGTAGTTAGGTAAAAGACAATATGAGTTACTGTGGACCAAGTAGGTAAGGTAAAAGACAGTATGGGTTACTGTGGACCAAGTAGGTAAGGTAAAAGACAGTATGGGTTACTGTGGACCAAGTAGGTAAGGTAAAAGACAGTATGAGTTACTTGTGGACCAAGTAGGTAAGGTAAAAGACAAGGATGAGTTCTCGTGGACCAAATAGATAAGGTAAAAGACATTATGGGTTACTGCGGACCAAGTAGGTAAGGTAAAAGACAGTATAGGTTACTGCGGACCAAGTAGGTAAGGTAGTATGGGTTAATACGGACCAAGTAGTTAGGTAAAGGACAATATAGGTAAAGACATGTAATGATATCGTTGTAGAATGCCATAAGTTGATGACAAAGATCTTCACAAATAATATCCATCAGCACATCTTGAGTAGATATAGAATAAGGTACCATTCTCCCCCTCACGTGTAGCATTACACGTGGACAATTAATGATGAGCAGTGTATTATTCACCAATAAAGTTGATCAAGCAGCAGAAAATCATCTCACAGGACAAAGTCTTGTGCACCAAGGGGGAAAAATTTTTCTGAACCACCGCTAACCCTTAGGCAGGAGCAAATTAGATCAGGAAAAAATATATATATTGAACCAGCTTGGAATCTCAAAATTGAAGTAGTCGTTGCAGCAATCCACTCGGAAGAAGTGCAATAACAATTGCTGCAGTAGCAGATAATATCAGATCTCGGACCATAGCAGTAAACTTTTACTAGATTTGAAACTCTTAACAGATCTTGATATGAAGGAAAAATAGTCCTCTAGGTCTTTATAGAAGTATTAGATAAAAAGAATGCTAAACTTGATTATGAAATAAACAACAGAAGAAATAGTAAAGCAAGAAGGTAGCAGCAAAATTTTTCAAAAGAGAGAAATTCAATGAAACAGAGGTACTAGTATACGACTTGCAACTAAACTTATAGCACAAACAATGGAAGACAATACTTAGGTCTTGCAATCCGAATTATGGGCATATCTTTGCAAAAATCAAGAGGAATCCCAAGACATCAGTATTAGTGCAGATTGAACTTCAGATTTGCACAAAAAAAAGGGTAGTAGCAGCCTCAGCTGAATCAAATAGGTAGACATATCCCCAAAAAGCTTAGGGCTGTTTTGTAGTATTAATACATATATACTTGGTGCTTCAAAAGTAAGAAGAAGGACAGCCATGCACAATTACTGCAGCGAAGGTTGGGGCTATCCTAGATAAGAAAAAGGAAAAAAAACTGGGCAGCCAAGAGAGAGAAAACAGTCCCTAGGTTGATTAAACTTGCTCTGATGCAATGTTAGAAAACAAGCATTAAATAATCAAAACAACAGCTGAACTAGAACAAAGAAAAGACAGAAGAAGAAGAAGAGAAGAGAGATGAGGAACCAGTAGAAGAGGCCTGTGATTCTTGCTTAAGAGTCTAGAATCACAGAGCCCTTTTATTTATAGCTTCTAATGAATCTAATACAACTTGAGAGACAAGTAATTGTCCTCTAGAAAAAAGAAACAAAAAATTACAACTTTAGTAATTTCCTAGCTTCTAAAATAGAAATTTCTGAAAATAGAAACTACAACCAAAATAGAAACTATGCTTTCTAAAAACTCTCAAAACTTATGTAGCAAGACTCCAACATTAGAAATAGAAAGTAGAGTAGCATCACTAACATCATACAAACAGATTTTACTGTTCACGTGAACAGTAAAAATCATACTTTACTGTTCACATGAACAGTATCGTGAACAGTAAATATGCACCAAAGTGCATATACTTCAACAACAATAATAAGCATTTTTTGGGGAGTCAGACGATAAGATGGGATACAACATGGAGCTGAGAGCTAATAACAAAATAGACGGCTTTCCACATCTCGCTGAAGGAACAATAGTCGAAGGTTCATCTACGAAGATTGGGCTCCATCCAAATGTGAGATATGGTGAAACCAATGGTGAGCTTGTTGATAATATAACTGATAGATCTACCGGCAAAAGTCCCACCCAAATCCACTCCCTTATAAGCAAGAGAATTCTCTGCTACAACAGCTAAAAACCCTCTTCCAACCAGGAAAGGTAAGTTCCAAGTGCATACTGAAATATTCCAAGTGCTCAGCCAAGTTCCACATGATTCAAGCTTTTGTCATATGATCAACATCCTGCGGCTAAACCAGCTGAAAAACCACTAGTAGAAAAACTGTGAAGATTTAAAATGAAGAGAAACCTGTTCCAGATTGAAAACAATTAAAGGCGGCATTGGCCTTGGGAATGCTCAAATGCTCATTGAGAAGATGAGTAAAAAAATAACCACTGAAACTAATATTTATCAAGGGGTATAAATGGATAACCAAAGAACAAGCACACCCATCATGGTTAATTGGTTATCTCAAAAGGTATATGACAAAGTGTGAGAGAGAGAGAGAGAGAGAGAGAGAGAGAGAGATGTGGATTCTCTTTTTTTTTTCTCTTTCTAATTACCCTTTTGTTGGGGTAATCTTTAATAGACAGGAAGGAATAAGCATATAGGTAGTTTAAATGTACCCTTTAGGCAATCAACCACAGAAAAAGCAACAGTATCAGGCATGTATCAGCATGGAACAGTTGAAGAGTATTTTAGGAATATGGCAAGCAAGGATAACCATTAAAATCTGGAGCTGAACATAATTCAAGTGTTTACTTTTAAGTCTTTCAACACATTAAAAGCTATTGATGATAAGCAGAATACACAACACTGGTGAAAAAGCAAGTATAGACCTGCAAATGGAGGTGGTAATGAATCAGAACCCTGTTCAGCCTTGGATAAAAACCGATATGGATTGAACTGGTCTGCATCACTCCCCCAAATGGATCCATCCATCTGCACCAATTGTATGGGGACAACCATAATTGCTCCAGCTGGTACAGTAATGCCTTCTTGAAGTTTCAAGTCTTCAAAATAGCAGCCAGGAATCAATAATCAAATAAGACACAAATATAAGGTAAAAAGAAATTCACAATTATCACAAAAGTAAATATCAAACATACCATGGCTAACCAACTAGAGTTATTAGATTAGATAAAAACAAAACTGATAAAATATTAAAGATAAATACCATTTTTCAAGAAAAAAATAAACAAAAGGAGGAGAGAGAAGTCTCTCACATCTAGACACAGCATGTACATGACTAAAACCTTTTAAGTGCCACTAAAAAAGGTTCACTTTGTTCTGTTCTATCCACATCTAGGATGAACTGTAATATGTTTATGAGCATTGCTCATTAGTAAAATTACCAGAAGATGGCTTTTATAGACTGACTCCCTTCATAGTCATTGAAACCACACATTAACATTAGGAAAGAGTCGGAATCTAATTACAAAACTTATTTTAATATTTGGAGACGTGACACTTTAAACAACATCTACTTTTGATTAAAGATAATGCAGCCAAAGAGGAAGGGGAGAAATCCCAAATTTCAACCCGTCTTAGCCTATTTCCAACAGCTAGCAATCTTCTAGAGAAGTACAGGTAACGTCAGAGCCCACTTCCTACTTTTGAATTTGAAATTATCTCCATCTCTGTTGCAAGTTTTTAGAGGTTCAACAGCAGAGATCTCATAGAGTAAATTCTGACTAAAAATATCATATCAGTCATGGTATAAACAAAATGAGGAAGTAGCGCCAAACATATGGGAACGGGATGGCTAGTCATTAAGTTTTCATTTGAAAGGGAACTCAGAGGGAAAACATAATAATTGTGGAAAAAACAAACTGCAACACGATTCCATAAAAAAAAATTTTTTAAAATTAAAAAAATGCAATTCATAGTACTGACAAGTAAATCTTAATAAATAAATAAGCTATAGTACCATGCTTCAGAGAACACCGCTGAAGCAGAGGCCCTGGTAGAAGACGAGCAGCTTCATAGATAGTTGCCAGCAAAAATTGCATCTTATAAATATCCTCCAGCTCCAACTTAGGTGATCTTTTCCACACCATCAAAATCTCAGCATAAATCTGTGGCAATACAATCAAAAAGTAAACACACAATCAACATAAATATGATTAAGATGATCTTGAATTGTTCGTGCTTTCTGATCCATGCATCATGAATGAAACAAATTCTATTGTTCGAGAGGACTGAAACAGAAACTGCAGGACAAATAATGGCTTTTGTTGAATTAAACAAAATCTTCAATCATAGAGAAGGTAAGAACCTGGCATAAAATCATAGTACTAAAGCTCTCCACCAAGATTTCATTAATTTCGGCCTGCCCGATATGAATGATATTTGAAATGAAAAACATAAACTACGAACATTCCACTCATTTCGGAAATTTTGCACTCGCAAAACTTAGAAGAAAAAAAATGATTCAACAAAATTTAGCCAGAATTTAGTCAGAATGGCCCTCTGAGACAGGATATAGTAATATGTGTACAATATGGCGAGTGCTTTTACTGAAACAATTTTGCAGATATGGTCAACCACAAAAAGAAACCCAACACACAGGAAAGAATCCTAGATCTGGCTACTTCACCATGGTTATTTGATCAAGCATACAGTACTTGTTGGTAGAAACAAGAAAAGGGATTGCAAAACAGAAATTTCAAAAGAAGAAACAGAATAATAAACGACTAATCCTCATTCCTGACAGCAGAAAGGAATCTACTGAAGGGGATTACAGAGGGTCTTATAAGAACAACTAAGGAAAAAGAAGAATGAAGGAGGTCAAGAAACGAGGGACAAGGACAGATGGCTCCACCTACATACCTTTAGGTTTAAGAGAAGTTGCTCAACATTAAAAATATATATAACTCAATCAGGAACAATTGTTAATGATAAGTCTACTATGGCTAATCTTCTTCTCCCATTCTTCTCTTCTCCTATTCTTATGTCTCTCATCCATTCTCTATCACATTATTGGAACCAAAAAAATTGGATCAATATGTAAAAAGGTTGAAACATGAAAGGAAGTCACAAGCAAACAATTTTTTTTTAAGGTTGCGTTTGTTTGCAAAGGTGGGGTGGGAAAAAAAACATGTAGGCCCCATGTGTAGTGGGGTGAGGGAGAAAAAAAGGAAAGGAAGGGATTTTGTGGAAAAATGTTAATTGTGGATCCCACTTTTTGGTTTTCCACACTTTTCCACAAAGTCCCACATTTTTTGGGGGTTTTGAAAATGCTTGGGGTGGGAAAGTTAGTTTGCCACCTTACTAGACAAGTTTCTTTAATTTAAGGAAGCTTGTCTCTAACTTTCCCACCCCAAGCAACCAAACAAACTACATTTTTAGGATTTAAAAGAAAAGTTTGTTTTTTCAAGAATTTTTCCACCCCTTTTTTCCCACCCCACCTTTATTCCAGCAAACAAACACAGCCTAAATGAACTCCTGTTGCATCTCTATCAAAATTTTCATATTTGTCATCAGAATAGCCTAAGTAGGTTGAAAGAGAGAAGGAAGAAGAAGATGAGCTGCAATGGATCAAATATATCTACCATGTTCTCGTCAAACTACATTTATATAATTGCTGTTATCCCCAAAACATAATCAACATCCAAGTAGGATTTTAATTAGAAGTAACAAACTTAACACAACTTCATAACATAAATAACCAAAGACGGAATGCCAAACAAAGTTAGCAGGATAGGAACACTCCCGTCATGGTTAGCTACCATGCAAGATGTACCCCTACAGTGCAATCTTAAAAAAAAAAATAATAATTAAAATAAAAAAAAAAAGAGTAATGAAACAAAAATAATTACATATTATCATTTTGTCGTAAAATAAAATTTCAGACATACTGCACCTTTTCCTGTATTTCAGGATTCATCACAAGCCTGGACAAAATGTCACCAATCAAGCCAGCAGTAGTCAAGCATCCATGGAACATCACACCCATAATGTTCCCACACGGTTCTTCTCTAACATGTTGATGACCGCTTGACTTATCGAAGAGCAAGTCATCTTCCATATCAAAACCAGCACAAAAAACTCCACATGCAGTTTCCCTCCCAACAGTTGTAGCTCCACAGTGGGTGTTCTCATCCACTTGACTGAAAACCTTACAATTTTGTCTGCACTGTCGAATAAAATCTTGTGTTAAGCAATTCAATCTTTTGCACAAAGCCTGGTATCTCCAAAATCCTCTTTTCCAGAGTGGAATAACTTTATATGATGCCCAGAGGGAAGCATCTTTAGCAATCATCATAAGAAGCTCTTCATAGACAGTAGCATTAGACCAATTCAGGAATCCATCTCCAAGGAGTGTGGCTCCAACGATGGAAAAAGCCATGTGTTGGGAAACAGATCTACAGTCAAGAACTCCTTTAGACATTAAAGAATGAATTCTTTCCATGACACAATCCACAACCTTGGAAGGAGTTGAATTGGATCTCTCAATCAGTCTCTCGTTCAACTGTATTGCCAATGATTCCCTTCTCTTTCTAACCTGTAAACAGTGAAACGGAATGATGAATTAGAACTAGGAATGACAGAAAGATTAAACAACTTCTATTGCTGTTATAGTTCTGTTGTGAGGCGTTCAAGCTTCCAAATGTCAAAGCAGTGTAGAGCTCCACTGTCATGTTTCCACATGATGTATTATAAAGAGTAAAATCTTGAATGTACATCTAGGACCAAAGCAAAAAGACCAAATAAAACAGCTGCAACATGAGTTAGAGGTAGATTGGTTTTAGGTAAAAACATAGTTATAGATCACAGCCTATAGAAGGGAAAAATAAATCCAGCAGCTGAACTACAGACCGCTGTTGAACATACGCAACAAAACAACTAACACAGATTCAAATCCTTATACATCCAAAAACAAAGACTTCTTGCTATTATATGGTTATATCTTTCATATTTTTTGCTATAAAAAGAAGACAGAAAGATGACTTACTACATAAATCAAGAAAAATGCAAGTTTTCTTATGCACCAGGTGTCTTCCTTGGTCTCCATATCAATAAATAGTTCAGAACACTGTGACATGTCACTTGAAAAACAGTCCTGTGACTTTTGAGCAGTGAATGATCCATTTATTTCAGAGTTCAATAACATTTTTTGTGGTAATCATATCAACAATTAACTACCAGATGCCATGCTTCATCTAGTTTCTTGAAGAATCAGCCCTTTCTTTTTTCAGGCCAGTGTTTTATAGATACAATCAGGCCCTCAAAAAAGTTAATTTTCACAGACATGATACGTGCTAAACATTAGAAACTACAAATTTTGAAACATATTCAGTAACATGTACCAGTAGGTACTAGAGTTTCTTTTTTTTTCTTTTTCCTCTTGGTAGTTAAGTACTGGAGTTTCTACTGTATATTCTATTCATATTTCATGACATCACGATGTATACAGTTACATTTTATACAATTTAAGGTATGGATTTTGCAAACATGTTCTATCATAAACACCGTCCATTTATCAACATGTACATCAGAGCATACACTTAACATACTGGATATGTGCTTTTATGTGAAATAGTTCAACTCTCTATGCAGTCATCGAAAATTAAATCAGAACAGCACCTACGATAAGTACAATTCTAGAGAACTCATCATCATCATCAAACCTTGTCCTAACTAAATGGGGTCGGCTACATGGATTTTTGCCTTCCAATCAGCTCTGTTTGAGCCCGTGCTAAATACAAGGCCTACGATATGCATATCTTTACTCACCACTTCTCTTTTAAGATTAAGTCTGCCCCTAGCTCTTCTAGAATCTAGAAAACTATACCCCAAAACCCCCCCCCCCCAAAAAAAAAATTAATAATAAAAAATAAAAATAAAAATAAAAGAGAGCTTACTACATCTCTGTTGTTGCTTAATCTTTTCGCAAATTTGTCAAAGATGAGAAAAAGATTATGTTGGTAGAATTCTACCCGGAAGAAACAACTTCACACAAATACCAAGCGAAAGAGAACAGGGATGTACAGATAGTCTGAGTTAAAGAATGAAAGTAAGAAACAAAAAGAAGCCACCTTCTCAAATGAAGGAACAAAGAGGCTTGAAAAGCCAAAAGCCAGACGAAATACCCTTCCTGTTAGTGGCAATCTATCTTCAGCCTTCACCAGCATCTCCTTGATGATCGATGGATCCTTGATTGACACAAGGAGTTGGGTAGGACCCAACCACAGCTTGACAATTGATCCATATTGCTCATGTGACTTTGACAGGAATTCTGAGAGTCGAAAATTCGAACAAATAAATAAGGAATCAAGGTATACAAGAGAGAATTCTTCTCAAAAACTAATCCGAAGATTCCGAACTCGATCTGTTCATAATTCAAGGGGAAAATACCAATCCACGACCCAAATGGAAAACCATTAGAGGAAATTAAAATTCAGCAGCAAAAACCCTTCTTCCAACGTAAGTTAACGAAAGTTCTCTCGGCTTTACAACTCACCTGTAAGTGTTTCTCCCGATTTGTCTCCAGAAATCAGCTTGAGGTGACCATAAAAAGACGAACAAGGAGGGCCAGGGATCTTCCTCCCTTTCGCCCATAATCTCAACAACCTTGAAACTTTCCTAAGAAGGATACCAGTGATAAGGATGAGAGATACCCATAACAAGACATTGATTTCTCTAATAACATAGGCTCTGAAAAAGTCAAAATCCTCTTCAGCCCTGCAAGTCCTGGATCCTGGCTCATCTATCTGCAACAAAAAACCCAGGAGAGTCCTGGGAGCTTCACATGGTTTCATCTTTGTCACCATCAAAATAGCATAACAGGTTCTTCAAGTTCAATAGTTCACACATAACAAACGGAAACCCTAGCTCCTCTTCTAGAAGCACCCACTTTGACGGAAAAATAGAATGCAATGCAACTTGCTCTTTCGCGCTCTCTCTCTCTCTCTCTCGTAGAGTCTATGAGGAGTTGAAGAAACCTGAATTTTCGTTCGTAAATGACAAGTGTCCGATTCACTTCACAAGTTTACAGTGAAGACGACATTTTTTAAGGTTTATTCTCAGATTATCTTCATGGCTTTTGCAGGCGATGATAGGTGGAAGAAGCGTACCAAACTGGTAATCCTAAAATTTATTATTATTCTTTTCAAAAAGTATTATTAATTGAGAAAGAGGTTTTCACGAAGGGGTTAATATTGACGGCGGAAATTATATTCGCCGTGACTATTGGGATTTGGAGCTTCATTAAGCCTGTCAGTGAGATAGGAATGAGCCACGTGGTCACTGCTTAGGGGTTTCAATTTTCTTTCCATTTAAAATAAAATAATTGAAGCTTTTTCTCGTCGATATTCTTTTTCTTTCAGTTTACTTTCTGGATAGATTCCCGGTTAGTAGTCAATATGGGATTATTATTTCAAGGTTGAACTCCAATAGAGCGGCTTCGTTGGAGGTTAAAGAAATTGTTAGGGATATTAAACAGCTGGGGTTGTTGTTATTCGATTATAAGTTCTCTCATATTTTCAGGTTGGGTAACAGTTCGGTTGATTACTTGGTTAGGAAGGCCATGTCCTATTCAAGAAGGACATGTTGGCCAATTTCCACTCCATGGATTCTCGATTTAAAGTCGAAATCTGCATGTTGTTGCTCTTCTGATGAATGAAAATCTATTTATCAAAAAAAAAAAATCAATTCATGAGAATGGACAAATCCAAGAGTTTTCAACCAAAAAATAAAAAACAAAACAAAGGTGAAACATAAGTCCAATGGGTAGTCTCTTGATGCAGTTGAACCAGCGTTATCTGACGTCTGCCCTTTCTATTTTTCTTTTTTTTTTTTCCTTTTTTTTTTGTTTTGTTTTTTTGTTTTTCATTACCAAACATGTGGATATATGGATATATGGAAATATGGCAATATTTAGTTTTTTTTTTTTTCATAAACTAATGCAGGTGTTGGTCGTTACTAATCAAGCAACCTGCAGCGGTAATTTTCTTATTTTTATTTCTTGTAGATTTTGATATAAAAAAAATCTAAATGACTAAATCATGCATATATATAATTCAATTCTTTTTTAATTTTTAAATCCGCCTGCCCTTTGGTACAATTTTGAGCCAACTTTTCTAACAAAAAACAGAATAACAAATTAGAGGACACCATTATATTTTGGGCAAAATTCTTGACCACCCACTAATATCTCATAAATTACATGACATTCACATGTATATTACAAGTTGCCCGCATTTAGCTTTACTGTTAAATTTTTAAAATTACCTAAATGCCCTTACTTTTATTTGAAACATTTAAATTTTAAATTACTTAAATACTCTTTGAGTAATAAATTATGACAATACCCATGGAACAATATGTCGTTGAATTTCAGCGAAATTCGGTGATATCAGTAATCACCAAACCAAAAAAGGCCCCGAAACGAGATTGGTGGGATATCTCGCCTGCGATAGCAAAGACGCCGGAGAAGAAAGCAACGATCAATCTAAATTATTTTTTTTTGCTAGGGATTGTAAATTGCAGCAAATATCAAACACCAAACACGACTCCAAATGTCTGTTATTTCATCTTTGATCTCATCGTCGAAGCAAAAATGCCCTACTGCGAGGCTTTGTGGTGGTGGTGGTGCTGTTGCGTTGTTTCATCTCGCCAAAAACTCCCTGTTGTTGCTGCTGCATCTGCAAGAAAAGAGAATAACCGAAGAAATGAAAGAAAGATGAACGACCAACTTTTTAGATTAAAAAAGAAAGAAAAAAAAAAAATCCAGACATTTGCGTTGGACTTTTGTAATCATACCCGTGGTTGTGTGGGGGAGTTGCCGAGTTGGTAATGGTAAATCATTTAATGAGGGATGAGGATGACGTGGTTCATCCTTTATATCACGGTTCACGGTATCACTTCAAATCTGGCAAGACTTTTGCCAATTTTTGCCAAAATTTTCGGCGAAATCCGCCATTTCATCTGGTTCGCCCACAAATGCAACCGAAATATATTTCCTTGACAATACCTCCATTTTGATTCAACAAATGACACTAATACCCTCACTATAAATAAAGATAATACTCCTAATTAACTCATTTAGTGGGTGTATTCTTCCTACACTTTGCTACTATATCAACCACCATGTTTGCTCCCCTGAATGCGTGCTTATAATAGATAGAAGTAAAACTAGCACAACGATTAACAATATCTTATAGGATGACTTTACCTTTCTAGTTTGGTTGAGAGTTGGAGTCTAAGAAGCTGCACTAAAGCAAAATTATCGCTTTCAAGGATAACATTGGTGAGTTGCTCGTCCTATACCCATGTGAGTGCTTTTCTAACTGCAAGGGCTTTAGTTACAAAAGATTCTCATGACCTACATCATTTTCCAAAATAAATGGCATTTGGCCCAAGTGATCACGAGTTATGTTGTCAAATCGTTGAAGGTTTTTTTCTTTATAACATCAACCATCAACATTTAGTTTGACCCAATGTTCAAGTGGAGATACTCAGGCTATAATAACCTAATGTTTTGGACTCGTTGATGGAGAGATGTATAGCACCCACAACAATTTGCATAGCTCGACAACAATGTTCATGCACATATGGCCTTTTTGACTCATCAATAAGAGATGTGTAATATGTTTATATCAACCACAACAATACCAATTTATGTAGGATGCATTGTTTGATAACTAGCATTTACAATTTCATCATTCAAACTATCAATATAGAAAGAATTACATTTAGGATTTTTAATTATTTTTGGTGGGTGGGGAGGCAGATAGTGACTTTTTTATATACTATAAATGGAATCTAGATCATCTCCCTGTTGGGCGTGCTCCCCGACTGGGAGAAGATACCTTAAAGGAGAGTCAAATTCTTTATCTTTTACTAAGAGTTTGGTCATTGCCAGCTGAATCAATCAATTAACATACACTTGAAAAAGTTATCATATGGAACCGAAGACAACTTTCGTTAAGGTGAATACTGATGCAACTTGGAAACCGAAGACAAATAAAGGAGGTATTGGGGATCATCATTAAAGATTGGGAAGGAAAGCCTCTAGTTGCCGTATCCATCCCCAAACCATTATCATCAGTGATTGAAGGGGAGGCCGAAGCTATGCGAGCAGGGATGTTAGAAGCTTTGGCCAATGGATTCTAATGCGTGGAGATAGAATCCGACTCTCAACTACTAGTGAGTTATTTATTTGAGTCAGCCTTACCCCCTACTTTCATATTACTTGTAATTAAAGACAATAAGTTTATAAGTAGTAGATTCCTAGGCTTCAAGCCTATTTATGTTTCTAGAAGATCCAACAATGTTGCGGATCAGCTAGCATGGAAGGCCTACTCGGTTCAGGGCCCGAGTTATTGGTCATGTTCCTCTGATTGGTCACTAAACTTATGCTCAGTCTCCATCCCCGCCCCTGTTTCTTAATGAAAGCTTGATTAAAAATATAAAAAGAAAAGAAAAAGTTATCATATGATAACTGTGTTTCAATCACTAACAACTGATCACTCAAACTTTAGTTAGAGCACGGGTCATTGACCATCTTGTTTAATGTGCAGCTTCACTTGAAAAAGTTATCATATGATAACTGTGTTTCAATCTCTAACAATTGATCAGTCAAACTTTAAATAGAGCACGGGTCATTGGCCATCTTGTTTAATGTGCAGCTTCCACACAAAACCCTTTATTTTCCCTTTATAATTGTTTTTTTGTGTTGACCATTGCTTCTAGACGATCTAGATCTTAACTACTTAATATGTTCAAGTTTAAATTTCAATAAATTTGCATTAAAAATAAAATCATGCCTGAATTAAGTGAATCATGTTTCGTAATTATTTTTTAAATTTAACATAAATCATAAAAATTAGAAAATAATTAAAAATCACGTTTTTTTTCTGTCAAAATAAAAAATCACATATCGATACATTAAATGTGTTACCAAAAGAAGAATTGTTTTAAATGTGAATTAATGCCTTTACGGTATTATAAATAAATAACACCAAGCCTTTAATGCATAATTCAGCGTTTGACCAAAGAAAAAAAGAAGAATGTGATTTATTATTTAGCCTATTCAAATTTTCATTAGTATTAGTATCTCAGAATAGGTTCTCGAGGTTCACGTATTCATTAGATTCGAATCCAACGCCCTAGCTTAACATTTGTACGTACAACCTGTTATACCTTATCATCTTTTTTTTTAAAAATCAAAATTGTCGGTTGCCGCGCCAAAACCACCCCAGAGAATTTGATACGTTTCCTCTGTAACGGAAATGATTCGGTCATCCGCGGCGAGGACATATATATCTCAACGAGCGAACCAAATGGGAGAATAAGGAATCTAAAATGTATGTTTGAAGCATCTATGGCGGTGCGTTTTTCTGGCTTTTAAGATGATCGGTGACTCACCCATGAATGACGCGATTTTTTCTTCTTCTTCTTTCGCACTGTTCTTTCGCGCTTATCGATGGAAGAGTTGATACTCTCGTAGTTTCATAGTCTGCGAATCCCAAAACGGAATCAGAAGAAGAGAATAGAATTTATTTTTCATATAGGGTTTCGTGTTTGTTGATTTACGTTCGTGTGTATCTTCTTCGAATGTCTGTTCGTCTACAGAGGGCAATGATCCCTTCCATATCAGAGACCACATGCGACTCTCTTCTCCAAGAATTACAGGTTTTTCGATAATGTCTTATACGA
Organism: Hakea prostrata; assembly: GCF_041222555.1. NCBI lineage: Eukaryota > Viridiplantae > Streptophyta > Magnoliopsida > Proteales > Proteaceae > Hakea > Hakea prostrata. The sequence continues at coordinate 7,851,334 of NC_142606.1, forward strand.
TTTAATGGATTGTATGAGTTTCTGTTAATGTGTGATTGGTTTATTGGAATTCGTTCGTATATATAGTTGTAGTTTGCTTTTGAATTCTTCAGTGACGTTCACTGTGCGTTGTAGGCATTTTTTCGATGTTTAATTTTCATTTTACGGATTTCCCCCCTCCATCGTTGTGATGATGAGTTGTTCATTTGTTGATCAGAGGATTTGGGATGAAATTGGAGAGAGTGACAGCGAGAGGGACAGGATACTTCTGCAGCTTGAACAAGATTGTCTCGATGTTTACAGAAGGAGAGTTGAGCAGACTAGCAAGTATAAGGCTGATTTACATCAAGAATTGGCGGAGGCGGAGGCTGAGGCTGCGAGTCTCATCTCTGCAATAGGAGAACGAGCTTCATTCTCTCTAGTCAGTATTTCTTCATTTTCCCTGGTTTTGGAGTTTGATTTGATTATTGCCTGAGAATAAGTAGGGTTGTGATGTTTTATCGAGATTTTTAACTTTTATTGTAGTCTGAGAAGACAAAGGGCACTCTTAAGGAGCAGATAAGTGCTATAAATCCTGTATTAGAGGATTTGAGACAGAAGAAAGGTGAAAGGGTGAGGGAGTTTATGGAGGTTCAATCGCAGATTGTTCGAGTTTGCGCAGAAATGACCGGTGCTGTCCAGTCTGGGAACTATGCAGATTACCAACTGGATCAGCGGGACTTGACTGCTAAGAAATTGGGAAACTTGAAGTCTCACCTTCAGGAACTACAGATAGAGAAGGTTTCCTCATTAATATTGATTTGAAACTCAGTTTATTTTTATTTTTACTTGAAGAATAAAGGAAATTGAACAATATTAAATTTGATACGTTTTCCCATTTTGCTTCCAGAATCTAAGGTTACAGAAGGTTAAAGGTTGTGTTAACTCTATCCAAGAGTTGACAACCGTAATGGCAATTGATTTTCATAAAACAATAAATGAGGTTCATCCAAGCTTGGTTGATTCTTCAGATAGCCTATCCATGAATATTAGCAACGATACCCTTTCTAGATTGGCTAGTTTGGTTCATTCGCTGCAAGAAGAGAAAAAGAAAAGGTTGCAAAAGGTAATCAGATTTTTGGTTCTTGCTTAGTAACTTATGGATTTTGTAAGTTAACTATGCTCTTTAACATCTAATCTTGTTGAATATTTTACGTTTTTTGAACTCTTCACTTTGCATTCTACTTAATCTACTTGGTTATAGCATCTGAGTATTTCATGCGGAAACAAATCTGCATCCCACAATAAATAGACCTGAGTGGCGGTGACAAATAGTTTTTCATTATCATGTATCCCATAGCAAGCAAACAAGTTTTTGCAGTGAAAACCCTTCTATTGTAAGTCAGCACCTGATTTAGTGGGGATCAGATATGGATTTTGTAGGATCCCAAACTAGTACAGCAGTAGTAAAGAAAACCAAAATTGGCATAGCATAAAGAACAGCGTTGCATGTTCTTCCTAAAATCACACTCTAGTTTTAGAGTATACTATGATTAACCTTTCCAGAAGTATAATTATCTCTCTCTCTCTCTCTCTCTCTTTTTGGTTGGGGGGGGAGAGAGTGGAGGTTTAACAACTGTTGTTTTCTTTCAGTAAATGTAATTTGGATGATTAACCCAATTGAAATTTACAGTAAGTGGAAAACTATATCTTTTTGAAGACAATTTCTTAATATTGTATATTTCTTAAATGTTATTTTCCTTGTGTGAATTATAAATTTTATGTATATCCCTTGTTGTCCGCTTTTAGATCATATGAAACGATGCTATGGTGCAGATTGAGATGTTTACCTAGAGTAAAAAGCAATATATCACATAATTAGGCTTCTTTCATGGTTCTCAGATTCAATGTGTAACCAAATGGTCTTCTACAATATTTGGCAGAAATACCTGTCATTATTATCAGTATTTTGTATTTAAAAGATTTCTGGTTCCTGCTAACTGCTTCCTATGTAGATCTGTGACATTGACAAATAAAATAGGGTTGGTATGTGGTTTTTTAATGCAGAAAATTTGTAAGCTAACGCATATGCTTAGATTATGTGGGTTTGTTGCTGTCCTCAAAGGATATATTGACCTGGGACTAATATTCAACTAGGGTTGGAATCTCATTAGTGTAGGAGGGATCTCAATTCCAATGGATAGAAGATATTATTATATTATAAAGACCAAAGGTTGACATCTTGGTTCATTTTCTCTTCTCTCTCTCTATTTCTCTACAATCACACACACACACACATGAAAGGTCACCTTTTGTTGCCACATACTAGGTCAACTAAGAATTTATAACCTAGTTTTTGTTACCTTATTCCCAAAACTTATTTAATATAGGGGTAATCTTATCACTTTGAAATCCTTTTTTTACTCAGGACTAAAATAACAATTGAGGAAAACACGAGTGAAAAAACGAGGTTGCATCTTGCTGTAACTAACCTTAGTTGCAACAAAACTTTCCCATATATATAAAGGGCAAACCCGGTGACGAAGGTTTCTGCCCAAGCAGAGTCACCAGGGAGGGGGCAATTCTCTGGGGGCAAGTGGGTGGTTCTTGCACTTGCAGAATTGTCATGGACGCAGGATTCCCACCTTTTATCATCAGGGACAGACTGGTCATTCCCCGCACTTTGTTGGGCATGAATGCTACCCTCCTACAGTAAACTTGTCACTATCTCTGTCCTTCTCATATACAATGGCTTGTTGTTGCCTTGAATGCAAGATACCAGGTTGCTTTACTTCATTGGTGGTTCATCTATGCCACTTTCTTAGAGAACTTTCCCTCCCTTCCCATAGTTTGAGGAGTGGATGGTGGGTTGTAACAATCTAATGAGTAAGAAATCAATGCAGCTGACACTTTCTGACACTGCCACTGTTGATCAGACAACGAAGTCGCAAAAGCTCACCTCTACGATGAAGTTGACCACCGTTATGATGAAGTTGATGGTGTCAAACGTGCCGGAAATTGCGCTTCCCCCTGACACTGCTTTGCCTGCCACTGCTGCTCATCCTTGGTCGTTGCAACACGCTAAACCTCAAGTCACTACCGCTCAAACCTCTCAGGTACACTCCCCTTCTCATGCTTGCTCTGGATTTGTCTCGACTAACGCTCCTCAGTTACCTTCCTTTCTAGCCACCCCATCTCTCCCCAACTCGAAAAAGCCTTGCTTCCCTCAATCTCACACCACACACAACCTTCACATCCCATCTCACACCACACGCAACCATCTTATCCCAAATCCTTTATCCCCGTGGGATCCCTTGTTGGGCCTAACCCCATTAACACAAGGCCCAAGCCCATCTCAATTACCTAATGACCCAATCCCATCCCCACTATCTCATGACTTAAACCCATCTCTCTCACCTCATATACCAAACCCTTCACCCACTAATAAAATAATCAAACCCATTAAGCCCATTAGCCCACCGCCCACATTATCTCTTGTCCCACCTCCCTTACCGCTTGACCCAAACCCAGATCCTTTATCTCATGAACCAAATCCACCTCTATCTCTTGCCCCAAACCAATCTCCCACCGTTTAACCCATCAAGCCCACTATCTCTCACGACCCAAACCCATATTTCACCCCTAAAACCTTGAGCCACCGCCATCCTCATTTTCTGACTATACCCCTAACCAATCTCTTGTGTCTAACCCATTTAACCATAACTCGAGTCCCTTCACCCCTTGTGAACCTAACTCCCCTAGCTTTTGCTTTACTATTAACCCCAATATCTTTGAGTCCCCATCCCCCCTGAGTTCCCCCTTGTGTGAGTCTCCCCCCCACTAGTGTTGACCCTTTGACTATTGTTGACACTCGCCTTGTTGGGCCCTCTCCATTAGCCCCATTATTGCCCACACCCCCAAGGTTTTAAATGATTGGCCTTCTCATTTGGAATGTCAGGGGTCTCAATAACCTTGCAAAACAAGTTGAAGTTAAAATTGATATTCGAGAATCGAAAGCTTCTTTTTGTGCCCTCCTTGAAACCCCTGTCCATCTTGACAATGCCCGGCGGATTGCCTCTTCCATTGCCCCCTTTTGGTCCGTTCTCTCTAATTCCAATATTACCCCTAACAGGCGTATATGGATCCTATGGAACCCCACCAAATTCCAACCCTCTCCTCTCTCCACTACCTCTCAATTCATGCATTTTCGCATTACTCCTCTCTCTCCCCCCCTTGAGCCCTCGTTTCTTCCTCACCATCACCTACAGTCTCAACCGTTCCCCTGATCGGCTTCCCCTCTAGGATGATCTTCGTATGACTACGATGGGTCACCCTTAGGGTATTGGTGGGAATTTTAACATTGTCTGCTTCTCCCATGGGAGGGTGGGTGGTTGTTTTCCTGAACCGATAGCGATGGATGCTTTTAACTCTTGTCTTGACGAGGTGGGTCTCTCTGATCTCTGGTGGCTTGGTCACCATCTAACCTGACACAACCGTAGGTCTGGAGATGCCCCTATTGCTTCTAAACTCGATCGCTTTCTTGTCAATGAGCCTTGCTTTCCCAATTCCCCTCTTCCTTCACCACCTTCTCCCCCCTTTCTCTCTGATCATTCTCCTTGTCACCTCCACATCCTCGATCCTCTCTCCTTCGGCCCTAAGCCATTCAAATTTTTTGACATGTGGACCTCTAACCCCTCCTTTCTCCCCACTATCCAAGCTGCTCTGGGTCAGCCTGTTTACTATCACTCCCTTCCTCTGGTTGCTTTTGCTCGTAAGCTCCTAAATACCAAGATTGCTCTCTGATCTTGGAACTCTTCCTCCTTTGGCAATATCTCTTCCTGAATCTCTTCTTGTCGCTCTGATCTCTCCAGAGTCTAAAATCTCATCCAAAATGACCCTCTCAACTCTTCCCTTGCGGACGATGAGAAATCTCTTTCTTCAAACCTGTTCTCCCTCATGTCCCAAAAGGAAACCTTTCTTCGTTAGAAAGCTAGAATTAAGTGGCTTGAGCTTGGGGAATTAAGTTCCTTAAAAGGTTGCCTTAATTCTAATTCCATCCCTTGCGTCCTCTCTAGGAATGGCTTTTGGGTTCATGATCCCCCGAATATCAATACTGAAATCATCTCTTTCATCTCCCACCTTCCCCCCTCTCTCCCTCCTCTTCACCCCCTTCCCTCTATACACTCAACAAATTTTTTAATCTGTCCTCCTTTGATTCTCTTAGCTCCATCCCTTCCTCCGAGGAGATCATCTCCGCAATCCGCTCCCATAAATCCAACTGTGCTCCTGCCTTTGATGGCTTTAGCATGGGCTTCTTTCTTGCTACCTAGGATTTCATTGAGGAAGAGTTTGAAGAGCTTGTCCAAGCGATCCGGAATTTCTTTTTCAATCCATCCTAGCTTTCCTCTATCAACCAAACCTTCATTTGTCTTATCCTCAAAAAACCTAGAGCCACTTCTCTCACTAATTTTTGCCCCATTTCCTTTTGTAATCGTATCTACAAATTCAGCTCCAAGGTCCTTGCTAACCGTCTCAAGTGTGTCATCTCCTCCCTTGTGAGTCCCAACCAATCTACTTTCATCTCTGGTCGTAGTATCTCTGACATATCCTCTTCTGTGCGGAGATTGTTGGAGGATTTGCTTGTGCCGCCCACTCCCTGGTGGCCCTTCTCAAGGTTGACCTCCACAAAGCTTTTGATTCCATTTGCTGGGATTTCATTAGTGATGTTCTCTCTGCCATGGGATTCCCCCCCTTTATTCTTTGGGTAGAAATCTGCATCTTTACCCCCCACTTCTTTATCATCACCAATGGATCCCCTGCCGGCTATTTCCCTTCTCGTTTTGGTATCCATCAGGATTACCCTCTCTTCCCCTGCCTTTTCTCCTTGGCCCCGGAAGTTTTCACTCGCCTTCTTCAATCCAAAACTGACCAACTCCTCATCTCTCCTATTCTCAAATGTAGGTCCCTGGAGCTCACCCATTTAGCCTTCACGGATGACCTTATGATCTTCTCTAAGGCTGATCTCTTTTCCGTCTCTTCCATTATCGAAGTCCTCTCCAACTTCAAGTCCCTCTCCGGTCTCTAGGTTAACTTGAATAGGTCTTCCCTCTTCCTCTCTGGTGTCTCTGATTTTGTCTGTTCCTCCCTCCTTCTTACTGGTTTCAAGCCTGTTCCTTCCCTGTTGTTTGTGAAATTAAAAGTAACCGCAAGCGCACGGTATCGTGTAGCTAACGGGTCGATCTCAAGGAGATATGCCACTTAGAATTCAACTTCTTAATAATAATGCGAGAGTGGAATGATTCAATTTTTGTTAACTAATTAACTAAACTAAACGATCCTAATCTATACATCTAATGCAATCGAATTGAAACGAAAAATAAAGCAAACATAATCAATGCATAAATAAAAGATAGGAAAAAAAAATGCGAACAATAAAAATAAAAGGAAAAGGGAAGTGATCCGAGTGTCAGCTCTGGATCGAGGGAAAGGGAGTATAATAATAATAACTTTGACCGTGGACCCTTTGCCGTAGCTTACAGTCCACCGATCGGGGGAATGGATATTAAAGGGGAAAAAACAGGCAGGAAAGTAAATAACAAAGCAATAAAAGGAAAAGAAAGCCTTAACCAAAGAGAGGCACGATTGTAGGCATATCTCTGATCAAGGATCCAAGGGATGGGAGAACAATAAATAAATGCTGAAAGTAAATCCTAAATTAAGAATATGGAGGGGTAGATAGAAGCGGGAATGGAGGGAGGAGAGAAGATTAATAAAGAAGGTTACTTACTTGCGAATTGAACAAACGATTCGAATCTCAACCAACCCTAACAACCAGATCTAGATCTAGAAGATCTAAATCTGCAATTGCTAGACCCAGAGAAAAACGAATCTAAAAACTTGAAACTTGAACTTGAAACTTGAATTGAATTACATAAAAATATTAAACCTAAACATTTAATCTAGAAATTAAAATCTCACAAATGCAAGCAAAGAAAACTAAAGAAAACCTAAATAAACTGAAGAGAGAAGAAATAATGCTTCTACTAAGCTTTAGAACACGTCCTCCCTTGATGGAGTATGCTCTCCTTTTATAGAGTTTACATGGGATATGAGGCACGGCTGAATTTGAATAAAACTCAAATTCCTTATCTGACTCAACCAATTAGGGTTTTGACGTACCAATCGGACGGACTTAGAGATATCAAATACAAAATTCCACCATTGGATTTTAGGGTTAAGAAGTCGTAAAGCTCTCCTCCAAAAATCAGGTCGATCGGACACCGGATGACCGTTCGATGAAGGGCTTGATTGAAACTGGACAGAGACATTCAAAAACGGGATTTTTCCTTTTTATCTTTCTGAATATAATTTTGTTTCCTCTTTTTCTTTCTTTGACCAAGTCCCAAATAGGAAATAAGATATTGAGGTGTGCAAGGACTCTTTTTCTCCATTAGGACTCTCTCAATAATATCTCTGTAGATATGATTAATAATTTCCAATCTCAGCCGTAGATCAAAATTTGCCTTCTTTATCTCTTAAATATTTCGGAGTTGGCCCATAATCACATCTCTAGCCCATCATGCTCCAAATCAGGCTCATTTTCACATTTGAGAATTTGAATGGACCTCTTGACGTGTAAAATTGCATGATTCATACCCAAAACTCCAAATATTTGCTCAAGTCTTGAAAATTCATAAAATCTGCAAAAATAACATAAAACCCAAGGTAGCTCTACTCAAAGTATATAAAATACATGCTTTATGCCCTAAGATTTCACACATAAATGTGTTCATCACCTGTCACCTATCTCGGTCTCCCCCTCATCCCTGGCTGGTTCATTGGCCATCATTGTTCCCCGATGCTTGATCACATCCGGAAGAGGCTCCAACTCTGGAAGGGTAAGCTCCTCTCTTTTGCTGGTCAAGTGGAGCTCATTCACATTGTCCTCCAATCCTCCTGCCTCTATTGGTGTGGAATCTTCTCCATCCCGAAATCTACCATTCGGGCTAAGGAATCCCTTTGCTGTGCCTTCCTCTGGAAAGGCCAAGAATCCACCCGCTTCCTCTACCCCATCAGTTGGGCTAATGTCTGTCGTCCCAAATCTAAAGGGGGATTAGGCATCTGCCGTATCGTCGACATCAATCTAACCTGTCTCCTGAAGCTTATTTGGTAAATTGCCTCCAACCATCCCTCTATCTGGGTTACTTGGGTTTACTCTTGCATTCTTAAATCCGACTCCATATGAACTGCCCCCACCCCTCCCAACCCTTTTTGGATCTGGAGAAAACTTCTCCTTCTCCGCCCTAGATAATCTACTATCTCCATCCAAATCTCTTGTGGTTCCCCTACCTCTTTTTGGCTTGACCCTTGGCATCCGTCGGGTATCCTGTTCATCCACTTTGGCCCCTACATGTCTATGAAACCTGCATCCCCAAATCCACCTCCCTCTCCTCTTTCATTTCTAATGGTTCTTGGATTGCCACACCCCCTCATTTGAGTCTCACACAAGTTTGGAACTCCCTCCCACCCCTTACACCTTCTCCTAGCGATGTAACCATCTTGCTCCCTCCTCTTCAAAGTCTTTTTCCACATCCTTTGCTTGGAAACTCCTTAGAAACTCCTCCTCCCCTACCCCCCGGGCCCCCTTGCTTTGGTTCAAAGGCCACATCCCCCATCACTCTCTCATCCTTTGGAGAGCCCTCAACTCAGCCCTCCCCACCCAAGCTTTTCTCATTAGCCGCCATATCCTAGCTAACCCTAATGGCACCCTCTGCTGGAACTGCCCCGAGGACCTTTCACTTATTTTTCTTATGCCCATTCTCCTACTCTCTTTGGGAGAAAGCCCTTGCCTTCATTTGGCCTAGGTTGAGATGTTCTTATGGCTTCACTCAAGATTGGGAATGGTGCTTGAGAGCATTCTCTATTTCATCTCTGTGCGACCAATTCGGTAAGCTAGTGTTTGTGGCCTCTATCCATCACCTGTGGTGGGCGCACAATCTTAGGAGATGGTCCACCAAATCTCGATCTCTTGATAGGATTTGGCATGTCATCTGCTTTGATGTCTCTTCTAGGCTCCTTTCTATCCCCCATCCCCCGGTGGTTGACTCCCCAAGGAATAGGCTGATTGTTAGTTCTTGGAGTCTCACCTTTGGCCTTCCCCCCCCCCCCCGGCGCCCGCTTTCTCCTTTGTATTTCTCGGCTCTTGTCTTTGATTTAATTATTTATTCATTCAAAAAAAAAAAAAAAAAAATCAGTGCATCCGCAGTTTTAACAGTGAAGATGGGAAGAGAAAAGAAGTGGTGGTCGGTTGGGAACAGAATACCTAAATCGTGGCAGTCCATCCCATCTTTTTTATTAGTCATTAAACGTTTAATTACAATAGAAAGCAGACTGATGTAGTATAATGACACATAAGCCCACCAATAATAATCTATGACTAAAACACCCCCTATCCCACAGTTTACATTATTAATGTTCCCGTTCAACTTGGAGGAGAGAAAGTATGTATTGGATCCCTTGAAGGAGAGCAAATGTTGGGCTGTAAAATGCTGGCCACCCCATTTATCCTAATCCTAGACTGCGAGATGATAACTGCCATCCACTAGTTGGAGCAAGAAGATACCAATGGTTAGTGGGAAGTTAATTTATCTCTCAGACTTGTCAACCATTGCATATGCAGTTGGACTGATTAGTCAATTTAGGAATGTTCCTAGGACAGATCATATGGTAACTGCATACAATATTCTTAGGTTCTTAAATCCAGTCCAGGAAAGAGAATGTTATATGCCAAACATAATCAAGTGAAGATTGAAGGCTACATTGATGTAAATTGGTCTGCTACTGTTATTTATGGGTCTGCATTGGAATATTTTACCTTTATCTGTGGAACCTTGGTCACTTGGAGAAACAAGAAGCAATTTGTTTTCACCAGTTCAAGTGCAGAAGCAGAATTTAAAGCCATGGCTTGTGGTGTCTATGACCTTCTATTGTTGAAGAAGTTAGTCCGAGAGTTGGGGTTTGAAATTCATGGTTCCATGATGTTATATTGTAATAACAAAGTTGCCATCAGTAATGCTATACTTACAACCTCTAAAACATGATTGCATGAAGCATGCCAAAGTCAATTGCCTCCTTTTGAAGGAGAAATTGACTCCAAATATACTTGCACAGTGCACACCCATTCTGAGAACAGGGGATCAGTTAACTGACTTGTTACTTGTTAGATAATTCCATTATCTCTTGGGTAAGTTGGACATGCTTGATTCTACTCCCTGGCTTGAGGGGGAGTGCTGGGTTATGGTTGTATATGTATTCTGGGCATGGTTTGTTATCATGTCTAGTAGGAAGACATATATATTAGGGGTTTTATGTAATTTTACCTTTTTTTTAAATCGATGACCATATAGAGTAAAGTGGTCTCTACCACTTAACTCATTCTACCTTATCTTTGCCTCCCCTTTTGTTCTCTTCTTCTACCATCGGTCTGTCTTCTTTCTGCTTGCTTTGCATTTTGTAATGGCTATCAAGTGACTAAACTGATGCTTAAAGTCAGATTTGATGCTTAAATTAGCAACACAATCATTACCTTTAATGTTTTTTCATACGATCATCTAAGAATTATCTTTTATCTCTTAATCACTTTCTCCCATAAAGTCCACAGACTCACATACTTGAGTTGGAATTTTCAGATACATGTTTATTCTCTTATTGTAGTAATTATATTATCTTCATTGGAGTTACCCGATGTATAATTCCTAATTTTGGTAGGTTTACTTATTTTTCCTTCTGAAGACTACCTCAGTTGCAAAATAAGCTGCACATATGTACGCAGTTATTTCTTATCTACATGGGTAAACTGAGAAGTTAATAGCTGTTGATTTTTCTGCTGTGTACTCTTCTGAATAATTTGGCTTTCAAGATTTGATTTAAGTCATTGACAGAATTCATGTCTTGTTTTTTATGTAGCTTCAAGATCTGGGGAGCACACTCATGGAATTATGGAATCTCATGGACACTCCAGTTGATGAGCAAAAAAGATTTGATCATGTCACCTCTCTGATTTGTGCCACCATTAATGATGTCCGAAAGCAAGGAAGTCTTGCCCTTGGTATCATTGAGAAGGTGAACCTTCTTACTCCTTCCTTGAATTTTATTAGAAACTTAATTGTATTTTGTAATATTTTGTTAGTTATTTCTATAATATGAAATATTGATGCATTTAACTGTTGCCATTCTGTTTTTATTGCCAGACGGAGGTTGAAATTGAAAGATTAAATGTTCTGAAAACTAGCAAGATGAAGGAATTGATCTTGAAGAAGCAGGATGAACTTGAAAAGATCTGCAGGGAGGTTCATTTGGATGTAGATAGTGATTCAGCTCGGCACAGTCTGACAAGCCTTATTGATTCTGGTTTAGAAATAATCTCAATACGTTAACTTTTCTGATCTTGTTAAGATTTGAATGACATTTATTTTTATCATAATCATTTATTAGACAAAATAGTAAATTATTCTGATTTTTGGTTCCTCTTCATTTCTTCATAAGGAGGATAAGTGATGCTTCTTTTAGTTTTATTTTCCTTCAATAGCTCTCTTTGTGTTCTGTTCTACTATTGCAACTTCTAGGAGTCTACAGATGCAGTTTTATGTTCAACTTGTTCCTTTTCTTTTGGTTGATGGCATTCAATAGCTTGGGAATTGAAACTTTTTGGGGGTGAAATTTTTTAAGTAATATGATATTTCTGGGGATACTTTTTTCATGTGTTTTGAATATTGACTACCCCCCCCCCCCCCCCAAAAAAAAAAAAAGAAAAAAAGAAAAATAACAATAATAATAATAATAAAAAAACGACAAGAAAGAAAAGAAAACCAACGTCTGAAAGAAGAGGAGAAGAGACAAGGGAGGAGGACTGAATAGAGGACATGAGTTGCTGGTAGCTGTACCTGCTGACATCTTTATTTAATTGTATTAGGAATCTGAGTTGAAGTCTATTTGAAACTCTACAAATAAGATATAAACTGAACTAAGTATTCAAACTATACCACGATTTGGATACTTCAACTATCGTGAGTAGTCTTCAACAAATATAGTATTCTTTGCATGCCTTTGACGGACTCTATATATACTTGATTTTCCACAAGGAGGATTAATCAAGTTCAGAAGTGTGGAAAAGTGGTTAGCAACACTAAGGTATTGCCAACCTTGACCAGGTCCCACTTAATATGTGCCATGTGGATCTTCTTTATTCCAAAAATGTAGTTAAAAGGATGGGACAAAAGCAGCTTAAAAACATAATAAACAATTTTAAAGTTTGAACCTAAGTTATGAATATTTTAAAATACATGGAATGATATCATATGAGTTGGTCATATAATTAGGTTTCACCACAATTTTACATGAATGTGATCCTTGAGAGACCCTACATGTCTTATATGGTTGGAAGCTGCTGCATAATCAGTCATATGTCTGAATCACTTTGATGGTTATTACGCTTTTGAAAAAAAAAATTTGCCAATTTTTTGCCATGAAGCTTTCATCCAAAATGTCTCTAAAACTACTTGCAATTTATTTTTGAGTATGAGTGGTATGGGAGATAGTAAGCCTTTTTCTTTTAAATGGTTTTCACAGGAAATGTTGATCTACCTGATTTGCTAGCAAGTCTGGATAATCAATTTGCAAAAGCTAAAGAGCAAGCTCTTACAAGAAAGGATATATTGGACAAGGTCGAAAAATGGACATTTGCTCGTGAGGAGGAAGGTTGGCTTGATGACTATGAAAGGGTAACTTAAGTTGGACATATTTTCTTCTCTTTTCCTATCTGAATGGATATATATATTTTAAACCAAATGCATCCCCTCTCCACCCCCACCCCCCGGGGAAAAAAAAAAAAAAAACTAACTACCGCTAGATTTTCAAGTGCATCTCTTCCTTCTCCTTCTCTATGCTTCTCAATGGGTCCCCGGTTAGCTTCTTCTCCTCCAAAGTGGGAATTAGGCATGGCTGCCCCCTCTCCCTTACCGCTTCTTCCTAGCCATGGAGGTTCTCTCTCGCACTATCCAGTCCAAAACTATCCCATCACCTGATCTCTCTCCTTCCTAATTGTAAAGCCTCCTATGTTACCCACCTTGCTTTTGCAGATGATCTCATGATTTTTCATAAGCTTGACCCCACATCTCTATGTCTCTGGTCTATGGTCAACCTCCTAAAATCTAAGCTCTTTGTCTCTAGGGTCTTGAGTCTCTTGACTCCCTTGCTACCTCCCTTCTCCACATTATAGGTTTCTCTCTTGGCTCTCTTCCTATCAAATGTCTTGGCCTTCCACTTGTTCCTACTCATCTTAGAGGTCATCATTACACTCCCATGCTTGCCTTGTTCCCAAGAGACTTTTAACTCTAGCAAGGTAAGCTTCTCTCTTATGTTGGCAGTCTTGTCTTATTAAGTTTGTCCTCCAATCCTCCTACATTTATTGGTGTGGAGTTTTTGCTCTTCCCAAATCCACTATCTATACCATGGAATCTCTCTTTTGCAGCTTTCTTTGGAAGGGCTAAGAATCCAATAGATTCTTTCACCCCCGCAGTTGGGCCAAAATCTGTAGACCCAAATGCGAAGGTGCCCTTGGCATCTGACACATTAAGGACTACAATTTACCCAAACCCACAATCTATATTGGCCTCCTTAAGCTCATTTTGAATATCTCTACAAAAGAGAGCTCCATTTGGGTTAACTGGGTGTTTCCTACCTCCTTAAGTGGGATTCCTTCTGGACTACCATCTCCCCTTCTTCCTCTTGGATTTGGATAAAACTCTTAAACATTCACCCTCTTGCCCTCTTGGCCTTGTCATGCTCTATTGACGACGGTTCCAACATTTCTTTCTGGCTTAATCCTTGGCACTCTGGCATCCTTTATTATGTAGTGGGTGCCCGACCTGTCTACCCTTCTAGCATCCCCAAAAACACCCTCTTATTCCTTTATTCTCTTAGACTCTTGGTCTCCCCTTTCTTGTTGTAAACTGGAGATGATCTGGCCCGTATTTCCTCCTCTCCCTAACCCTGCCCCCTCCTGTGTCAAGTTCTTTGTCTTTTTGCCAATGAAGGTGTTATCACTACAACCTTTGCTTGGATCTTACCCGTTTGCCCTCTCACCCTATCCCTTGGTGCAATCTTGTCTGGTTCTTTGGACACATCCCCCCACTCCCTCACAGTTTGGAGAACCATCTACCTCTGGCCGCCTACCCAATCCCATCTCATTAGTCGCTTGATACCGACCCAATCCCATCTCATTAGTTGCTCAATCCCTAACCCCCCCCCCCCATTCCTGCTTTTTCCCCCTGCCATTGAGGATACCTCCACCTCTTCTTTGAATGCCCCTTGACTGGACCCATCTCGTGGAGAGCCCTTACCTCCATTTGGCTGACTTTTAGGAGATCGTACTGTTCGTGACCGAGTACCGCTGGATTGCCGTTGTTTTTAAAGGTTCCCCTTGGCAGATTCTGTTGGGAAGCTGATGTTTGGTGCTTGTATTTCGCATATTTGGGCTAAACACAACTTGCGCAGATGGACATCCAAATCCAGACGTCCTTACTAGATTTGGAAGGCCATCTACATTGATGTTATTTCTAGATTAGCTCTCCTTCCTTGGAGGCCCTTAGTATGCGTTTGGTAACGTTTCCGTTCTGAGAAACCAGTTCTTATGCAAAACCGTTTTTTAATGTTTCTGTGCTAAAAGACCGTTCTTTACTTGAAAGTGGGCGTTTGATAAATCCGTTCTGAAAATATTTTTAAGACACTAAATAGAATATGTTAGTGTGTTTTTTTTTTTGGGTTGAAAAAATAAGTTGGTGTTTGATAAACTTGTTCTAAGGCTTCAATTTGAACAAATTTTATCACTTCCGTTTCTGTTCTTTGGTAAAAACATATTTTTTATGTTCTGCAAAAAGCGTTCTTTAGAACACTTTTCTGACTGGTCCGTTCTTAAAGAATAGAAGAACGAACCGTTTTATCAAACACCTCTAACCTGTTCTTCCGTTCCCAAATAACAGAAGAATGCCAGAAACGTTTTTTAAGAACGTTATCAAACGCGCCCTTAGCTGATACCCCAAGGAATGGGCACCTTGTTTTCACTTGGGGCCTAGACAGTTCTTTGTTAGCTCCTCCTCAGGTCTAGTAGCCAGGTTTCCCTCTCACCCCTTGTAGTTCTTTTCCATTGGGGTGCTTCTTGTTCTTTCACTTCGAGGTTTTTATAATATATTTCTACTGAACCAACAACAGAAGCATGTAGAAGCATTACTTTTGGAAGTGTAAAGCCATTGCTTCATACAAGCAATCATTTTCTTTTGATATTGTAGGATCAAAATCGGTATACTGCTGGAAGGGGAGCACATAAAAATTTGAAACGTGCAGAGAAAGCACGTATATTGGTTGGCAAGATTCCATGTGAGACTAATTCTGTGCTAATAGCATTTTTCCAAGTTGCTGTAACTTTTTTTTATTTTTTTTATTTTAAAAATTACTGACTCTTAAAACCGATCATATCAGCTCTCGTTGAGAGTTTAACAGCCAAAGTTAAAACATGGGAAGAGGAGAAAGGAATCACATTCATGTATGACAAGGTGCGGGCCAAGTTCGTATTTGGTATGAATGAATTTGTAATTGCCATGTTTGCAATCTCAGAAATCTGGCTTCCACTTAAAATTTCAGGTTCCCTTGCTACTCAACTTAGAGGAATATAGAAAACTGCGACAGGAGAGAGAAGAGGATAAACGGAAATTCCGGGTATGTTTCCATTTCTTTTGGTAGTCACTTCCTTTACCTTTGTGACTATTATGTCCATGTATGTGATTTACAAATCTAAGCCATTCTCTTACCTGTTGAAAAGCTTGGTTGTGCTATCCGGTTTTAATTACTAATTACCAGAAGATGTCGTTCACCTTAGTTGCATTTCACAAGTTGAATAGTGCAACAGCATCACGTTGCCGAATCACTGATGTGGCACTGGCAATATGCTTACCTGTAAATTCTCTCGAGGTGCTCCTTTTATACATCCCCCCCCCCCCCCTCCCCCAAAAAAGAAAAAAAAAAGAAAAAGAAAAAGAAAAACGTACCTGAGCTTCTTAGTACCTCGCATCTCTCAACTCAGCCATCTGAATTGATTGAAACATCCAGCATTGCTTCTCCTCCATGCTAGCAACCTTTGCTTCAAGTTTGGTTGAAATTCTGTAGTCTGCTTTGGTTTTTCTTTCTAAACCTTCCGAACTGTGTCCTTTGTTGTTTGATCTGTGGCTTTAGTTTTAGGCTAAATCGACCTTGATTTAGTTTCCATTTAAAGGCAGAAATATTTTACTTTTACCTGCTGTATGAAGATTCTTTTTACAGATTCTGCACGTGCATATGAATTCTGTGTATGCTTCATTACTGTTACTCTGCTCACTGCTTAGATTACTTAATGTTACTTGCATTTTTCTAATAATTTTTCATTAAAAAATATCTAATTTTTTTTTTGACAACCAAAGTCTATGGAAATGTCTCTGCATAAGTACTGGTTTATGATCAGTCGCTGGATTCATTTGGTATTCGGTCTAAAGTTCTGTTTCTGTTTATTTAATTGTAGCTATTTTATTGACGATATGTGGCATATTCCAGTTTGGATGCATTGGTTGATCACAATAATTATTTTTCTAATCATTTTTCATTAAAAAATATCTGAAAATTTCCAGTTTGGATGCATTGGTTGATCACAATAATCATAATACTTAGGAATGCTCTTGACCTCCAAGGTTGGCAGTGATTAGGAAGTTAGGATACACTTTGGATCCAGGACTCCAAATTGGGTGTTCTATAAATTACTTTCTGACTTCTGAGTAAATAATTCTTGAGGATGAACTCAGAATTGTGCCTGTAGCCATTTTAACTGATTTGGTGTGGAATTGCTAGAATTTGAAGAGATGGAAAAAATATAATGACTTGATGCCTTACATTTTTAATTATTGTTTAACAGGAACAGAAGCGGCTACAGGAGCAGCTCACTGCAGAACAGGAGGCACTCTTTGGGTCAAAACCAAGTCCAATGAGGCCGCCTACATTGAGAAAGCCATTGGGTCTTAGCAACAACTTGAATACAATGGTTGGAACTCCGACAGGTCGCCGAATGGCAACTCCTTCAGGACTTCATGTGATCTCAGCAGGCAAGGAGCGAAAAGACAATGGAAAGATTGGTGCTTTAATTCCTGTGAACTATGTTGCTCTTGCAAAGGATGATTAACACATAATACTTAAGCTGCTGTAGCTTCTTAAATGTTCTGCTGTCACAATTATCTGAATTGTAGTTTTAGGCACATGTATGGAGGCAATATGGTTTTGATAATATTGAACTTCGTTACTCCTCTGCCCACTGATGGATATCCTTGAATTCTATGGAGTTTGGTGCGTTAATTTTGATTACAGGTCATGTGATAACAATTTTTTAAGGGTAAGAAATCAGATCGGTGAATTGGCCATGACTGATACCATCAATTCTACTCTGTTACTGAGCGATTCTGACCAAATTTGTCTGATTTGGATCAGAGTTAACAATAAACGATTTGATTCATAGCCTGTTTAATAACTTTTGCTACACTGCTTCTTGCTTATTTCAGATTGAAGGAGAGACAGAGATGGGCCTAAAACAACTTTAGAAGAAAAGATGAGGAAAGACATTTATGACTAGTAGCAGGTATGGTTTGAATAGAGCTAATTTCCCCCCCCCCCCCCAGAGGGGGGGTTAAGATCCATATATCTGATTCTATTTAGTGGCAACAAAGCCTGAGGTTGGGTTGATACTGTTCTTTTTGTTGTCTGCCTGTTCAGTAAAGAAACAATTGTTTGAACATGGAATGAAGATTCTGGACCCAAATGTATTGACCAGCTGATTAGTTATGAGTAAAAGTAGGAGCAGTAGATATTCCTGGTTTAAAGAAAACTTCTGGTTTTGAGTTTTGGAGTATGGCTGAGAGTAAGGAAATGGTCCTTAAGTTAGTTCAAGGTTTGACACCTTGCAATTGAGATAGCAGGGACTTCATTCAATATTCAAATGCTTGCTTTTCATTTTCCTAGAAACTAAAAAGTTAGTTTATTTTCAATTTCAGTTGTGTCCGTCCTTTTGAGTTGATAATGGATGTAGAGTGGGTCAATAGAATGGTTCTATTGCCTCTCCCTTTTGGTAGTCTTTACTTTGGTTGCTCTAGTTCATTTCACAGAGTTTGTGCCTTCTGGTTTGAATTAGACAGGGGTTACCAAAAATGAAGGGGTTAAAATTGGACTTGGGCTGTAAATATGAAAGACCAAAACCCAAGATCATGCCCAGAAAGATAATGAAAAGCCCACATGGATTATAAGTTCAGGTCCAACAGAAAACTAACCCAACATAAACTCTCTTTTGAATAAATTTCAATGTTAAAACCATATGGTGTGCTAAATGCAGTTTCAACCACAAACAACATAAATAGTGTAGGAAAACATATAAATCATCCACAATATAATGAATCTTTTGAGCCATGGCCATAGGAGATATAAAGGGATCAAATGCGAATCATATCTGTATCGGGTATAACTGACTTCAGATATGTCTTGTTTGGATTTGGATGTTATCGAATTCTTTTTGACTATATCTATTTATATCGTTGACTTATATAGTCCATAACTTGTTTCACCTGGAGTATGTAAGCAGATTTGCTTACAGTCTATGTTTTTCAGGTGTTTTGGCTATTCATCTCTAATAGGTTGTTGAACCATTAGAATCCTTGATAATTTTTTTTAAAATTTTTTTATGAATTATTTGAATTGGATCCAAATATTCTCTAACAAATACATGTGAATCAATTCAAAATTTTGCCTGTACAAGATATGAAACTTCAAGGTTTCTCTCTCTTCCTTTTGTTCAGTGTATTTCAAATACAAAAGGGTAAATTTGTTTAAAAAATTGACATTGTGGCTACCTCTGCCATTATTAGATTTTGGACTCTATTTTCCGCATAAGCAAACTTTATCTTATGGAGTGGGTATAGTGGATTTAGTACTGGTCATGTGGGCCTACTTAAAAGGGATAAAATCCCTACTACCTAATCTCTTAAAGAGATCCTTATTTTCTTTTTTTTTTTGGTACAAAAGAGATCCTCATTATCAATCATATTCTTGTAAAGCTCTTCTCTAAAGTACTTTTAAGTTTGATGATATTTCAAAATAGTTCAAAATATCACATATTTATTCAGATAAAAGATCGCGGTAAAAAAAGTATGCGTTTTGCATCTAGATGCATTAGGCCAAAATGATCGATTGTGATAGCAATGGTTTCTGTTTTTTTTGATAGAAAAAACGTTAGTATTACATGCGCTCAAAAAATCTATACTACAAAAAATAAACTTAGTTGCAGTTAGGAAGAAGTCTTTAAAATTAAGAAATCACAAAAGGAGCATCTACTTAACCAAATAAGTGGCAAATCTACAATGAATATCTTCTAGGTGATCTTATAATTGGTATATGCCAGAAAGATCCATCCAATAATGGTAAAAGGATCAACGTAAGAGACGTGCACAATCAAAACTTGCTTTGTCTTTGATGCAGATTCATGCACGTGGTGCATGCATGCATGCTCGCTCTTAGATCACAATTATTGTGTAATAAGATCACAATCACAATGCACTAACCAACCATGCTGGATCACATTTTGGCTTTTAAGCATACAGCAACACAGAGAGCCAAGCTAGTTAGGTTACACCCTTAGAGGGTTAGCTAGTTTTGATTTGGGATTATAATGTAGGTGGGGACAAAACTTCAGAACAACAAAAAACATATATCTATGAGAGTGACTAACCCAATTCAAAAGATGTCTTCCATTAGAGTTCTTTGAATTTCCTTCTATCAAGTCCTTGTACAATAAAGCTTTTCTTTTCTTTTTTTCCTTTTTCCCCCCTTCTGGGTGCTCCACTACCTACTTTTGCCCTTTCTGCTAATGCTAAATGCATTCTATTGAAAGATAATTGTTTTCTGTCACATTTATCAGCCATGAATCAAAACTAGTTGTTTTCTTATCTTCTTTGCTAGCCTAAAGCTGAAAGTTCACTACTGGATTACAGTTCACTGAAATGGGTTTTCCTTTCTCAAAATTCTGCTACAGTCCAAAAGTATGAAAGGTATCATCTTTGAACTCATGATAAATTTTCGGTAAAGTTCCGTCCAAAGAATTGAAATGGGTTACCTCTGTGCATGAGAGCTTTTTAGCTTCATCTAGATAAAAAGCTAAGTTAGAGTACATTTGTATTGGTTCCCTTTGCTCAAGACAAGATTCACAATCATTCAATTTTCTTGGATCAAACTGACTGACCTTATTGGCATACTACAATTTGATTAGGCTATACCCTATGCACAAGGATCTCACATCTAGTAGGTTCTGTGGATAAGAGCTAGCAATTAATGGAATCATGGCTACCCATATGAGAAGCTGAAGCAATTAATAAATTTTACATCGATATTTGCAGTAGCTCAATGTGGAGATTTATATAATTAAGTACTTCTAAACAATCAACTAGCTTTTATGGATAACTTTTGCCTAACTCCCTCTTACAGTGATGATCTGATCACTTTGTCTTGATCATATTCTATTTCCAAAAGTGCTTGTTTTAGAGCTTGTGAGCCCTTTATAGCCTTCGATCATATGTTGAAAAGCATTGCGACTCTCACACTTGGTTAGCAAACTGGAATACTTATGTTGGGTCTTTTTAATTAGTCCATCTTGGCTTTAGACCAACTTTGTTCTTAATTCCCCACTCGAGCGTTGCCTCAGGAACCCATGATGGCATGATGACCACACAGTACTTGTAAAAAAAAACCCTTTAGCTTGGGTTGTCCTACATCGATCAACTTGATCTACAAAAGGTCATTCATGGTGTATGGATGAAAGTGTGGGTGTGGACAATCCTTAATCCAAGAAGCATCTGATTAGACTAACACCTAACATTAAATAATAGGAAAGAGACCTTCCATGAAATTTATATATCAATGGAAGCTGATAAAAAATTGAAGTGGTTTAACTTAACTTACAGACCAAATTTCTCTTGATAATTAGTTCCAGAATCTGCGTGGCTTTTTTAACTTCATAAATTCAAACGACTTCTCTATTTGGTTAGAAGTTGCTTCCCAGGCCACCTCTTTACGCTTAGAATCTATTGTTTGACCCATTCAAACCCTCTTACTTTTTCTTTCAAAACTTGGTGTACAGTTACTGCCAAATACACTCTTCTGGCCTAGCCTAGGTCACCCTTTCAGAATATATCAAATCCAATTCATTTTCTTCCTTCTGATTTGATATCATATAGATGGACTGTTGATCATTATTTCTTTCAAGGTAGTAGTAAGGCAGAAACTATAAAGTTTGAAGCTTGATGAACACAGATAATTTCTAAAGCTTCGGCAAGAATTTCTCTGCAAATTGATCAAAAGCCATATGGAAGTTACCAGTTAGCCGTTGGGTCTCAACCCCTAGCTACGGTCTTGGTGCTTTGGGCCCATTAAGAGAAAAATGGGCTTTGGCATGATTACTTTCATCAAGAGTATAAAAACTTCAAGAGATATACATCTGGTCACATTTATGCAATCTCTGTCACTTTGAACCGGGGACTAATTGAAGTAATGATCGAGCCCCCAAATTGGAGGGGCTCCTTGCTTCAATTGAGATACTCAAAAATTATTTCATTTTTAAGTCAGAAATTTAGGCAGTTCTTTGAAAAAGATAGCAAAAAAAAATTATCCTTAGGGTGGGCATTTCTGATCTACCAAACGAAACCGGTAGTTTATTGGTCACGCCAAATTAAAGATAAAGTTCCGTTGAAGAGCGATTTCACGGGGTACAACTTCCTCAGTGAACATATTTTCAATACCCTTCCACTGTTTGGTTTTCATTAGATTTTACCAATTTCACCAAGGCCTTCATTTCTAAGTCACCATCATTGTTGTCTTGATTGGGATATTAACAAAGATTTCCAACCATTTAAATTGAAAATTATTTTCTAATCAAAAACGGTTTTCTTTCTCTTAACACATAAGTGACAAATGCCCTTTACACATCAATTTATGCTGTCAAAGCTTAAAAGGTCAAAACAGGAGGATCTTTAATCTCAGAACTATTTATAAATGTGAAACACATGTAAAAGAATGCATAAAACCAGCAATAGGGGTTTAAATTCATGAATTCTTATGGTGTATATTCAATAAAACTGTGAGATATGGCCTTATTCTTCTAGGCAAATGATCATCTTCTCATTCCTCTAACTCCAATTTGGTTTTTGAGACGGAGTAAAAGTAAATAATAGAAATTGACGCCTAGCTAGATGTTTCCACTATATTTAACAAATTGTTTAGGCAGATGATCATCACCTTTAGATCCATCTTTTGGATTTTCAATCTTTTTATCTCCTTGTGGAATAAATGGAAGCCATAGTGGCTGATGTGCCATGAGGAACTTAGAGCAGGAAAGGGGTGTTAGGTTACATCTCAAGTGGATCGAATTGAGTTTGGTGACATATAAAATATATAGAAATCTCAAAAAGGTTCATCACCTTTACACATGTTTTGTCTTACAATCTTTTATTCTTAGCTACTCTTGTTCTTATGTTGTCAAAGGAGAATTGAAATGCAATATAAAAGATTTCTGTTCAGTTTTAGTTAGTGTGCTTGGTCATACCCATGATTTCGAAGAACTATTGGGTAGTTGACATTTGCATTCCTTTTTACATTATTTGGGTTTTAGGGTTCTTAATGCTAATCCAACACACTTACCATCCAGAACAAATCCCAAACACACTTTTGTGTCCTTAATAGATCTGTAGCACTTGATCTCATCTTTATTTAAGGTGAAGAAGAAAGAAGCAAAGATGAAATGAAAGGAATATATATTGAGTTTATGACACCTCATAGGCTCAAGAGATGAAGTAGAATACCAATCTAATTAATTAAGTACTAATTAATCTTAATTAAAGTCGAGATTGGAATCATTATAAATAGAAAATTAGTGTAGTGGGATGACATTATATATATAATATTTGTTGAATGAACCAGACAAATAAAAGGCTCTAGAATACTGGTTTGGAAGAAAACAAAGCGACAGAAATCACATAGAATTAACAGATATGTGGAGAATCGATGTTGCACTTCTAGACTTATATATAGTCGATCATGCCCAGTGTAGGCTAGCTTCCTTAGTGATTTCCATGCAGATTAACCTTCTTCAAAGTTCAAAGTGGTATTTATGCTGTAGTCATTGTCTTAATTGTTTTGCTACTAGGGTTCAAAATCTAATCATTTAGTCATTTCTTGAGTGTGACCACCACTACCTATCTATTAATTGGTAGTGTTTCCCACTTGTCCCTCCTCATCATCCATATTATTTACGTTAAATTTTTTTGTTTTCTTTTCTTTGAATCACTCATGAATAGAATCCATATATATATAATAGGGTACTTTCAGTTTTTCTTTAAAGTTTTTGGTATGGATTAATAACAAGCCCTAAGTATCCATGGCACAAAATTTTCTATGACGCAAATGGTATTAAAGTTCTTGATGCTAGCCAAGATGTTCAAATTAATAAATCTCCATTGATTCTTTTAATTTCAATTGGGTCGTAGAAAGTATGTTTTTGTAACCATAGAGTACTTAAAATATGAAGTTAGTAAATACTTATATTTTTGGCATCTAGTGTATATTAATTAATTACAGTACCTAACATGTATATAGTATTAGGGTAGAAGCACGTATCTGATTTTAGTAAGTAAATAAAAGCAAGCACATCCATAAGCGTCAATTAAACGTGTTAAGTGATGGATAATGGGTTATTAACCTAGTCATCCCAATAACAATTAAAATGTCACCATTTATTCTGATGATGATTCAAATCAACACTTTAACTAGATTTGATTAGATCCAAATGAGAATACGATGGTGTTAAAATGTGTAGTTTTTAACAAAGTATATTGAAAGTATCTCCAACATTTTTCGTATGGTAATAAATGAAATAAAATAACTATATTCGATGTATGATATGTGGGCATCTTGTGTATAAATATAACTACAACAATAAAAATGAAGAATAATCAATAGAGGAACATAGTGTCAATGTCATGTGCTAACGATCACCAACATAAAATTATAATAGGTCTCTATTAATTATACAAGTAGTGCATATTCTTGTCATCCATTTTGTCCTTTTCACGCTATCTATTTAACATGTTTGTGAATGATAAAGGTGACAAAAAAAAATCATATCCAATAATTTTAAGAATTGTTTCCATATTTAGAATTTTCACTAGACTATTTGATGGTAGAAATTAATTAAGAACCCATAATCTCATTTTGGAAATAAGTAAAATAGATAGTGCAAAAAAGCATGAGATGCTGGCCTTGTATCATTATAATGATCAGTTTCAAAAGGTCGTCCATAGGGTCTTTGTTCTGAATAATCCACTATGGATCTAGCAATGCCACACATAAAGAATTTTCGTTTAGGCCTAATCGATCTGTGGCCAACCAAGTTGCACTAAAATATATATGATCAATTATATTATAAATATTTATCCAATTTAGTACTATAATTGATGAGTTTGATCTATAAAAGTTTGAGATGTGTTCATCGATTTCATACTATTCTTTCTTCTTTTAATTTTTAATTACGAACCCAGAAACATTTAGGTGTAAACTGGTGACTGGTTACTAGTGGGTGCAAGAGTCACTAAGCCAGTAAATTAAAGAATATTCGAACCTCGAAGATGGGAATCAAGAAGAGAATCGATCAATTGTGAAATGGATAGGAATATGAATACGTAAGATTGCAAAAGTAATTTGATCCAAAAGGGAAGGATGAAGTGGTATTCTCGCTAACAACTGAACAGTGCAACTTAGCCAACTTTACTAATTAAGTGTGTTGGCAATGAAACTATAGAACTAGTTTTCCATTTTTTCACAGTAAAGTTGATCAAGAAGTTGGATTCTATAGCGCAAATCTTTTGATTCGGATTGTAATGGAATTGAACCTTGGTATCTAATTCAGTATGCATGAGTTTCCATCACCATGGGCCAAAGTTCTTATATTCCCAAATCATCAGTGAGTTAGAGAGAGAGAGAGAGAGAGAGAGAGAGAGAGAGAGAGAGAGAGAGAGAGAGAGAGAGAGAGAGAATAAATCAGACTGAATAGTGAAATGGTTCTCTGTATGATCAATTTATGCTTTATAACATAGGGCTCACCTTATATAATATGCATGTACTGGGAATTTCATATTTGTGGATCAGATCAGTACGTGCCATTTGTACAGGAACGATCTGATATAGATTCTAGCTACCCAGATGGGATTCGGGCCAGCCGTGAAGACATTCTTGTTTGGTTACAATATTTGCAGGAAACTGTTATGGTGACAGTTAGGGTTACAGTTAATGACTGTTAATTTTATTTTGTTGTGGGTTGGGGAGGGGAGAGATAGAAAGGTTGACAGCATCAGATGCAAAAAGGATTACTACTTGAACTAAGATTCGGAGCCCTTGGCAAAGGCTAGGGACTTAAAAAAGAGAGCAAATGTCAACCACCAGTTCTCCCTCTTAGTGGGATCTGCATAGATATCAGCATAAGATAATATATGCCAAGAGTTTAAGTAAAAGTCTTTAAGAATCATTATCATTCAGTTGAGAGGTTAAGTTGCATCAATGAATTCCAAGGCGTACGTAGCAGATCAATTGGCAGGGGAGCTCGGTAGCTTTAACATGCTTAAAGCACTATTGGTTTCAAATCTTTTTCACCATTAGGGTTCATCAGAATCAGTCTCATGGTTTTCGTGGGCATTAATTAAATTTACTATTTTTATATTTAAGGAAAAAAGAAAAAGAAAAAACAAACATCAGAGAAAAGATTCTGAGTGTCTCTTGGTTTGCACAAAAATAATCAGAAAAGTAGATTCTCATAGTCTCTTAATTCCTTCCAATTTCCAAAATATTACATGGAGGTGAAATTAAAAACAAAGAAGAAAAAAAAAGGGCTCAGGATAAGAAGTATAAAAAAAAAAAGTCTTTTTGTAGTAGGAGAGGAAATAAGAAGTCCAAAAAAAATAAGGTGATGACGGAAAAGACAAAAAAGCCCTTCCTTCTCTTCACCACCAATCAGCTCTCTCTCTGTGTAAACAGGTTTACAAGCTTCTCTCTCTTGCTGACATGTCTAGACCTGTGGAGCTTGGTTAGCTTTGATCATTGAGGGTTCTGTGATGGGAACAGTGGAATTCCCATTAAGCTTTGCTGCAGCTTTCTGCATCTCAATATCATTCTGATCATCAATGTCTTGAATCATCAAGGTCCCACCATTCTCATCAACAATACCTTTAATGGGTTCTGGTATTGCCTCGGCATCCTTCTCCTTGTATTCCTTGTACTTCCCCCACAGGACTGAGTAAAGCCCGGCAACAATCAAGATAGCACCAAGAACACTGCATGCACCCACAAGGGAAAACACTAGTTAGTGCCTTACTGTTGCAAATGAACGTTAAAGATTTTTCTTCTTCTTCCATTATCTCCCTCTTTTTTTGGCTTTCCTTTGTTTACTTGGTGATGTTCTGATAGTGATATTTCATGAAAGATTCAGTTGTGAATAAGAACAATAAAAGGTGGAAACCTGTTTTTCTTTTATTGTTCTTTCCTGAATTTTTTTTTTTTTCCCTTCTAAATAAATTTATATAAGAAAATAGAGAGTGAGAGAAAAGGAAGTACCCTCCCAAGTAGATCTTTTCAGCAAGAATGAAGGAACCCATGATGGCTACAATGATCATCATCAGAGGGCTAAAAGCAGTCACAAAGACGGGTCCTCTCTTCTGCATCACTAGTCCTTGTACATAGTAGGCAATGCTTGAAGAAACAATTCCCTATTCAAGGTGAAAAAAATATAATATTATTAGATGAGAGAGAGAGAGAGAGAGAGAGAGAGAGAGAGAGAGAGAGAGAGAGAGAGAGAGAGACTCACAGCATAGGCAGCAGCAAGGAGGTTCATGTCCCAGCCAATAGCCCAAACAGAGGTTGAGTGCTCCATTACAAGAGTAACTGCAATAGATTGTAGGGTACCCAAAAACACAACCATAGCTGTGAGAGAGAGCTGAGCTGAGTATTGCCTCATTGTAATAGCCTGAAAAAATTTGAGACAAAGAGTCACAATTATAATAAGGAAAGTGGGAATTACGTACTAAAAAGATAAAGAGGAAAAGAAAGATAAAAAGCAAGTGATAGCTAGGTTTGTTTTTATCCTCTTTTTCTTTTGTTAGCTTTCATTCACTGAATTGGTACCTGAAGAATGAAGAGAGAAGCCCAGGCAAAGGTAGCAATGATAAGGAAGATAGAGCCCTTAAGCCAGTCCTTGTCAGTGTTCCCAGTTGTTTCTGGTGCATTTGACCTGTGCATACCATGACTCGAAACCATCTCCAAAATGGGTCCTTTGTACAAGGTCATCAACATTGCTCCTGCCACTGTCACCACAGTTCCCACCAACTTTGCTTGGCACCTCACTTTCTTCAAATCTAATTTCTCCATCCTTTATTTTCAACAGTTACAACCAATCAACCAATTCACAGCATTAGCTAAAACATCCCAAAAATAACTAAAATGGTTTGATCTATGATGATGAAGATGATGACTTTAACAAATACCTGAAGATGACTGCCATGACAAAGGTCATAGCAGGTAACATGTTGCTCATTGCACAGGAGAAGGTGGGAGATGTGTATTTCAACCCAGCATAGTAGAAGTTTTGGTCAATCACTGGTCTGCCATACCCAATACATAACCCATTAATTTCATCATGTAATCAAGACACACCACAGATCATGAATGCTAAAAAAAATTAATGGCAGCCTTCTACTTACCCTAACAGACCCAGAACAAAAAGTTGAATGAAAATTTTGAAAGTCATCTTTGGACGAATCTTCCTCTCAAGAATGAGTGCAAATGGAGCTATGACGGCAGTAGCAAAGGCATGTCGATAGACAACAAGCACATAGTGGCTCATCCCTCTATTGAGGGAGACCTTAG
Organism: Hakea prostrata; assembly: GCF_041222555.1. NCBI lineage: Eukaryota > Viridiplantae > Streptophyta > Magnoliopsida > Proteales > Proteaceae > Hakea > Hakea prostrata. Next base: position 7,879,363 of record NC_142606.1, read on the forward strand.
TGATGATGTTCATACCAGCATAACCAAACTGAAGAGAGATCATAGCTATGTAAGGCTTGCATCTATCTATAAAGTTGCCAAAGCATCCTTGAATTCCTGCCATTTTTTTCTACTTGGCAAGAAATAGAAAGCAAACTAATTAATACAGAAAACAGCTGAGCAAAGGGTTTGTGTACTCTGTGCTCAAACTCACAAAGGAGAAGGAGCACTAGTTGAAAGCAAAGCTAAGGTAAAGAGGAGAAGATGGAAGAACTGGTTATGAGATGAGGAGGAAGAAAACACTCGAAATGTTCGTTGCTTGTGTTTCTCCTAAGGAAAAAGATGATGAGCCACACATATTTATAGAAGTCCTGGTGGGAATGGATGAGACCCCACTTCTCTCTCCCTATCCAAAATATATTACTTGATTACATCATCACACCAAGGTGGTAGAGACTATCAGACTAGGGAAGAGAAGTGCAGTTCACCTTTTTCTTCAAGCGTGTGGAATACCTCATTCCCACACGTGCACTGTTGGAATTAACCCTAATTTTTTTTTTCTTGAACAAATCAACCGTAGCTATTAATGGGTCTTCTGAATATCAAAGAGAGAGAGAGAGAGAGGTTTGTGGATTACACGTGCCATCAATAAGGAGGAGCTTAAGTGGTGGCGTGGGATCCAGGTCTGTGATAGTGGTGAGCGATTTGAGAGGGTAACTAAACGAATTGAAGCTAGGTGCGGTTGCTGATGGCATGGAGCCTTTGTGTTAGTGTTTGATACGCATGGAGCCATCGACCCTTTCTGACGCAGCTGACGCCGATGCCTTGCTCGATGTGGCGAGGCGACACACCACAAGCAGCAATGTGTTAGGCTGTGGATGAGACTCATTTATGCAGTCTCATGGCCAGGTTTATTTCCACTACTGTGACATAAATTCAAACACCTTGTCTGCAGGTGTGGTTTCACTGTTAATCTGGTTGTGTTTCACTGTTTTGTCACTGTAGTAGTTGGACGATTGATTAAACGAATGAAATATCAAGCTTCATGACCAAAACCCAGATTTGATGTACATAGTTAATTAGTAGAAGTGGTAGTGTTTATTGTTTTTGCATGTATTCTGTTTCCTTCTGCATCATCAGGGGCCCTTCCTGCATGATTAGTGTAACTTTAACTATAATTAGTAAGTTCCAACGAACTGACGTAATTAATGCATTAATTTAAGCTAGCTGGTTGCTTAGAGGATTGGAAACACATATAATAAATATCAAGGAATTCATAATTGAATCCACAGAAGCCATGCAGGATGACTATTGGAATAAATCCTTTGTTGTTCCATCCTATCTGTAATAAATTAATAAGCCTTTGTAATTAGTTATCCAAACTATCTGGGTTTGATTCCTGACTTTGTCAACTATTTGTGTTTTGATTTGTGATTGTCATTGCAATTTGCATCTATATGATCTGATATATCATGAAGAGAATTTCAATGATTCCACTGACGATTGATTGTAACTGAACATCAGATCAGGTCATGCCTTTCATTTTCAATTATCTAAATACATAAGAAAAAAACCCACCTACAGAGAAATTATTTCAGAATTTTTTTCACTGTCTATCTTAATTTCAGCAAGATTCAAAGCAAGCGAAGCAAAATAAAGGGAAGAACAATTTCAAATTCCACATATCTTTTGATGGCAACTTAGAGATACTATATTCCGTTTAGGCCTAATCCATTTTAAACCGGCAGCCTTCCAATTCACTTCACTTTTGCTTTATTGGTCGGTTTTATATATATGCTTGTGTCATAACAATTGGATTAATATGCTTTGTGGATATGATCATTAATATCTTTTCGTCATCTAAATTAGTAAAACATACATTTTATAATTCACAGAGAAATGCTTCTTCTGAAAGCAAATAATTGGGCTCTGTACCTATGAATTTCCTCTTCAACTAAAGCCAAATAAACTTATAAAGTAATTAACTCACCACTTTGATGAAAAATCTTTTGCCAACCTTCGCTCTGAAGCTTTCTCATGCCATGTATATGTTGATGGAAACGACAGATTTGAGTTCTTATGATTTCTGCATTTAACAGATTCTATGTATCTATAAAGAACCAAACCAGAAAAGGTCTAAAACTGATTTCACATTATCATTGTACTCATTAATAGTGATTCGTCCTCTAAATTTCTTGGTTTCATTGATCAGAAGAGCTACTACTAACTGCATGTTTCCTTGTGGGTAGATCGATCAATGAGTAATGTAGAAACTTAATTCAGCCATGACCATCATGTCTCTTTCACCTTTCCAGTGCGGACTACAGTGTGGGATCCAACCAATGACCAGGGTTTCAATAGAATGAAGAACTTAACCTGAAAAGCACCCCTAATGCCTTGCAGGCACATTCATATGGAAACAGGCATTGCCGGGAATCGAATCCAAATGATAATATCTAGATGGGACATAACCCTAAAATTTGAACTGCTTTGAATTTTCATTATAATGGTTGTTCTAAAGCATAGATGTGATGAGACTGGATAGAGTATCCAGTGTGTGAAAACCTTTTAGGAAATGGCCTATGTAAAGAGAGGTGTCTTGTCCTTGGGATTGTATGATTTTGGGAGTGTTTTTGAATTTATTCTGGCTGGATAGATTTTGTTTTGACATAACAGGACTAACAAGAAAACATATTCTCAAAATAGTCCTCCATCATTTACCAGCTACATTATTAAGAGTATGTAGGTAGATATCTTTTCATCGTCAAATTAACTCTTCCCTTTTCTCCTATCTCATCTTCTGAGTTACAAGATAAGGATCCCAACAATGATGCCACTTGCTGGTTTCTCTCCTCTTCTGCGGCTGGTACAAAAAAGAAAAGTAAAGAGAAGACGTTTCACACGGCATCAAGAGTCACGTTGGATTTTTGTTTTTCTTTACCTACCCTGGTCATTTGGATGATTCTATTATTTTCAATGGTATTGGTAACTTATGTAGATTTCTTGAATCCATTATCTATCGATATATTGTGTATATTTTTTTTCCCCACACAAACATCGTGGAGAACCTTCTCTGGGAAATAGATATCATTTTATTCACGTACATCTTCCTTTCTTTTCATTCGTAACATTTATGAGTCTATTTGGATGCTGAGGTCGATTGATAACACATTTTTTGCTTGTTAAAAAGTTTTGCGTCTTATTCAATAAAGAAAATGTTTAGAATATTTATAAAGAAAAAGTTGCTAATGTAGATTAACACCCCCTCCCCCAAACCAACACTCAACAAGAGAGTGTTTTATTGTGCAACCAAATAGGAAAAAATGGGGACCCATATCTGATAAAAGTTGAAACCAAGGGCAGCTTCATCAAAATGGACTTCGGAAGGGTCTTTTTGATAGTACCCAACTTTGTGGGGGCCTTTCATGCTTTTCCCTTTCTTGCATTAAAGTGTATGATACAATTAAGTGGGCAGGAAAAAAAATGTAAGTCGGTAACTAGGGATCAACTTGATATATGAGAAGGCAACATTGCATGTTGTAAAAGCCACAAGGTCATGTGGTGGAAGCAAGGGGCTCCACACCCTCAAAGACATTTTTAACTTTAAAAATACCCTGACGAAGGATTCTTGTAAAATGGCAAAGCTATATATCCTTGACTATGATGTCCTATATATAATTGGGAAAGGAACTCTGAGACATGAGAGAGGTCAAGTGGAGCACCAAGAACAAAATGGGAGTCTAATCACTTCCAATCATATGTCTAGACCACGTCAGATTTTGCCACATAAGACTGGCAAGTCTCCCACAAAGTTTGAAGGAACAAATTAAGGAAAGCCTGATCATATAGATTTCATAGGGAAATCATAATGGGGGACAAGGAAGTGGAGAAGAAGATGAAATATCTGTGATCAGGATAATTACAGAAACAAAGGCAATTAAGAGGCCAACATGGTGAGTTGAGTACACTTCAGAAGATGAAAAAAAGAGAAAAAACTAATGGGTATCCTACACCTTGAAATGATATGGGAGTACTATAGGAGAGTTTGTGGTGGTGGCATCATAATGGAGTCCTAATCAAATGGTGGGCATACATGCTGGAACTTGTGAGGCAAGCTCCAAGACTAAGGAAAGAAGGGATGATGTTTTGCTCTCTTGTTGGCTTTATTTCTGTTGATGATTTTTTTCTTCTTTCTTTTGTTTTTCAATCACTAGGGTTTATGGGTTTCCTGTTGGAATTTGGGCATTTGATGAATGTAAGAATAGCAATTAATGGATGTAGTGAATTCCTTTGAATTCTTTACCTCCTTTCTCATCACCCAGGTCCCATTTGCTGACTTGGAGATCATCTTTCTTATAAAAGCTCAATTACCCACCATTAAAGAGACTACTTTGAACTATGGAATCTCTCTCTTTCTCTCTGTTAACCAGAGAGATTCTAATAGCCGTAACTAAGCATGAGAGATTCCATGCCTAGTTGCTATAAGAACACACAAGAGCCAATCCTCTAGGATATATTGATAAGATAAAGATCCGTGCATGCTTCGCAATCAAAAGGAAAAGGTCTGCAAAATCAATACGTCAAGCAAGTGGACCAAATAAAACTACTTTGCAATGTAATCTGGGCGAGTCAGAAACTGCATTGAACACTTTATTGTCTTCATTAGCGACAATGGCACCAAAGGTAACCACTGTCTGATGACATTTCCAACTTGATCCATCACCTTGAAAGAATCTCCACAGGTTCTTAACTTTCCTGCTAAATAGCATATGGGTTCAAGTTCAAGACATTTACGCAATAATAAAAGCAAGTTGAAGTCTCTTATGGAGGCCACCATGCACTGGTGCACCCAAGGCCTTCTCTTTACATCTTTTGTGTCCAAAAAGGAAAAGGAAAGTTTAGACATGTAACATGATAATAAAAGGGACATTAATAATCTTGATCAGTTAATTTTTTGATTAGGGCAAACTTTACAATCCACGAAACCAAGACTGTGTGAATTCTATAACATTAAAATCAAATTCTTCTGTGTAGAGGTTTGTTGTGTTCTAAACATCCAAAATATAAAAGTTCCTACTATTCCACCTAATCCAACTTGTTTGGCACTTGTCAGGATCTCTTAATGTAGAGAAAAATAATTAAATGATGAACTGCATTAAGGTGTCGGCCCCAAGGAGCTAGCAAAAGACAGCCCTTGTTAAGGTATCATCAACTTATTAGCTTTCCAATCCTTTGATATGCCATTGAAACATCCAGAGATCCCATTTGTTTGATAAAAGGCTCTATAATTGAACTAGGAGTGAGTTATGATCTCATTCAAAAGTTAGTTTCTGGTCAAAAAAGATTCATTTAATTTTCTAAAACCCCATACCTTGAATCTCTTTATGTTCAATCAATGATAGCCACCCAGACGCTTTGCTTTACAGCCTTTTCCTGTTGTTGTTAATTAACCGACGGAGAATAGTTGATCACCTTATATCAATTGAATGTAAAGAGAATGCACTTTGCTTTCCTCCAAAAGCTTATTAGTTTGCAATGGAAGAGAGAGAGAGACAACACAGCTATATTATGTTTTGTTGATTGATTGAAACTTGAGTTTGACGGTCTTCGTTGAACATCACACGTAAGTTGCATTATTGTAATTGTCAAATCGTCAGTTCATAACATAATAATAGTTTATCCATGCATGAAGTAGGGATAAGACTACGTATCACCTCTCTTAAACCGTATTGCACTAATGGAAGCTTAAGGACAATCTTTTTAGTTTCACTAATTTTAATCAATTGCGTGAATAGTGACACGAAGTGTCATTATATATAACACAAATTCATTTCCTTTATGTCACTTAGAAAGACCAAAGGAAGACTGTATTTTTGAGCTTTGACTAGAATCTCAAATGGTTAGATGTATTGAGGGGTCACTTCTTTTTTGAACTCAAAAGCTTATGATATTGCTTTGTATAGTAATGTTTCACAACCTAATCTTTCAAAAGACAAAAGCTACCATGTATGGACAACAAATTTGATTTCTCTGGTCACTAAGAAATGGACTCTTCAATATTAAAATATATTAACATAGTTTGCTCATAAATGATAATCTATAGAAAATGAAAGATATGGTTCTTTAATTTTGCAATACACTAATATAGCCTCTTAAGAGTACAAGTTGTAAATGGACGATTGATATCTCATGTAGAGTTTTAATAAATCTATTTTAAAGAGCCGTATAAACCCTAGAATACAAATGCTACTCTACAATGCCCCAGATGTTTCGTTGTTTGATTGATAGCTTTTGAGATTGGCAGGTGCAAAATCATATCAAAAGAAGAAGACATCTTGGCTCTATATGTTCTATTGTAATAGAAATTCTATCCAATGATCAGATTCCAGTGTACTTTTTCTCCCCACTTAGTATTTCACTTTTTGACCACCAAAAAACCCTAGAATTTGACACTATAGCTTAATCTGAGAGAACAATTGTACCCTTAATTATGTGATTGAAAAGAAACCTTAACATTTTATGATTGAATCTCTGCTATTAGGAAATAAACCAAGACTAATTCTAAGAAATTGTTTATAAGTATATGTGTATGTTTAATTGCATGTATAAGGTTCATCCATATAGTTATAGCATGAGGTATGGATGGGAAAGAATTACAGCATACATGATGTAGCAGTCACATAGGGTGATGACACACACCAGCTAGCAAATGATTTGATTAACTTTGTCTAGTATGTACAGTTAGTGACATGACTAACATGTCTAAGATTTGATTTACACGCATGTTTTATATTGAAACCATGTTGGAAATATAAATGCGATGCATGATGACATTCAATATTCATGAATAACATGGGTATATAGATGATGACATTCATTCATTGAAGATACTTATATATATAAGCATTTAGTGATGATTTACCTTATTGGCAGTCACAGAAGCTAGCTAGTGATACATATACATCAACAACTCAAAAATCCTTTGGCTTGGAAGGGCCATGCCAATAAGTCATGCATGGCTAGGGCCAACTGGCCTACAAGCAAGCCATGCACATCACAACAAATAATACAAGCCAAATTTTTTAAAAAATGGCAGAATATCAAAATTAGTAAATTTTGAACTAGATTTTGGAAAGCTTTTAAGAGTAACAAGTAAAAATGATATGAAACATTAGTTTAAGATAATCCAGAAGGCTTATAAAAATTGAGATAATTAAAATAATTATCTTTTTTTTACCTTGAATTCTTAAAAGTAATAAAGTTTTTTCAAACAACAGTAATAAATTTTCATCTTAAAAGAGTTTTCTTATAAAAACCACTACAAAAAGACGTTTTAACAAATTAAGAATTATTTCAAAGGTAATTTTTTATAAAGAGAATCTGAAATGATTTTACATTTTAGAACCTCAATAGTAAGAACAGAAGTATTCCATATTTTGGCCTATCCATTCATGCATCAGAAGAGATGCCTTGTATTGAAACCGAATTTCTATTTAAGAGAATCAAAGAATCTTCTCAAAAGTTGATTGGTAGCTTTAAATTGTTATCTTCTTTAAGGTTGTATCTTCATTGTTAGAAACTTGAATTTTAGTTCTACTCCCTCTCTAAAAAATAAATAGATAAGATTTTGAGTTTAATATTTCTCTTGTTGAGTGCTGACCATAAGAATTTCAAAATGATTAAACTCATTGATCATTTCAAGACAGAAATTATTCATGAATCTATCAAGCAACCTCATTATTTTAAATTCTTTTCTTTTTTTTTATTTTTTTTTTTTTTATCTTCAATTATCTTTTGAAACTTCATATCAACAAATGACACCTTAGTAGATTCTGGTAGCCAACCCCATTAAGTTGAGATAAAATTATGATTCCTGTTGTTATATTATCAGCATGTGATGAAACTCAACATATATAAAATTTCATGGTTATTGATGCTAAGTTATCTGCCGGCATTGACTTCCAGATAAGTTACATGACAAGATAGATATATTTAAAATTATGATAAAATATTTAATCCTTTTTATCTTTTCTCTCAATCAAATGAAAATCCAACCCATTAAGCAAACTATAATCCAATGAGAGGAAGAAAAAAAAATATATATATATATATATATCCAACGCAGAACAATATTTTCTCCTTATATGCTTACGATTCATGATTTAATAAGCACCAAGTGGAACTCATAGTCATACTGTTTGAATTTCTCATGGTAACCAGCTCGTACCACATTAAAATTAATGACTGTGATTACTGATTAGCCAATGAAAAGAGATGAGAGAAATAATTAGATTATTTTATGATATGAATGGCTAATATCATTTCCTCCACAACCATTAGAGATATTTGGGTTGAAAGCAGCTACAGCCTGTGTGGTTTTAGCATATAATTGGAGCACTAAGGATAAGTACTACTGCTGACTCCTAAATCTTTCATGGCCACCAACAAATTAAACCTCTACTACTTATTGCTCCTCTTCTATTGGCCAATCATAACTTAGTCTTTAAAATTCATAGCATGATTAGTAGCTATATATCCACAAAAAAACCGAATTTAGGTGTTCATCAGATAGATTAAAATTATATATTTTGATTTGGGTATTTAGAAAAGTTTGTTAATTAAGCAGACAATTAAGCATAAAACCCTTTTAGTGATTCCATGCAAGGGTTCGTTTCTCACTCATTCTGGATAAATGTAGGTTAAGAATGGCTGTCCAAAAAATAAAGTTGAAGGATTATGCAATGTCTTGAGAAATGACTCAAAAGTTGTATATATCACTTGAACCTAGCAAAGGAAGCTCCAGTTGTCTGTACTGAAGAATCCAAAACAGTACTGTGAACAACTACATAATCCAAACGTTTATACAGAGATGAGTTAAAAACTCACTACACCAGCTAGAGTCAGATAACTGAAATTGGACATTCTACTTTGACGAATCAGATTCTCATGAACCCAAAAGTTGCAATTAATCTAGACCACTCACGAGTCAAATTTGATTATCAATATGTTCCTGACTCAAAAACATCCAGATAAGAAAAAAAAAATACCAAACGAGGACCTCTTCACACACTTGCTCCAGAAGAGAACTTGTGTGAATCTTCTTCACTTGGTGGCTTTGCAGTTCAAACGCTACATCCTACAGCAGGCATCGCATTTTAATGATGAGCCGAAGCAGTAATGCAAAACAATAACTAAAAACCAAGATTTAGCAACCATGCATGATGGGCCTCTATCTATAGCCCATACCCGGCCGGCCCACTACTACCAGGGCCCATCAGCCTTCACCCCTCCTTAGTCCTTACCCGTTGGCTCCCTCCCGTGACCCATTTCAGCGCAAAGCCCTACCGTTACAACGGCCCATGTAATAACCCATGTCATGTCCCTGGTGCCTGGTGGGTCTCTCCCTTCGAGGGCCTTAACCCAGAGCCCATATGAGGCCCACTCCATCCCCTTCACTGGATCCAACCAGTTTGAGTCATCATCACAAGTTCACAACTCGGGAAGACGGGATCCGGCGCTGACTCCTCATTTACCTTCCTCTGTCCAAATAATAGAAATTTTGACTTTTGTTTCGATCTAGACCGTAAGCTGCATTATACGAATGTATACAGCCTTCTTAGGTAAGACGTAAAATAATTTTGTGCCCTTAAAACAAATTAGAAAATACAAAGCCCCCAGCTCTCAGCCAATTCAATTGGTGAACATCATGAAAAATGTCTATAAACATGCTAATTATAAGCACAGATTGGAGTCAAAATAATGAGATACTCGGAGTTGAGAAGCCACGTAGAAAAATCATTTCGTGCACCAAACGCCTTAGATAGATTTGATGGGACAACCATAACTACATAGAGTTAGTTATAGTTGTTCTTAAATTTTTTTTTTTTTTTTTTTGAAAAGGCCTTTTTGGTAAGAAGTTAGTTATAGTTAATTGTTTATGGTTATAGTTGTGACCAAGAAGCAACTATGCAAACAAACACATGATGTCTTTTATAATATTAATTTTTAAAACTAGTTTATGAGCATGTTTTAATCCATGTCATGAATTATATATGATAAGAAAACTAACCAAACCACCATCACAACCGCCCCCCTCCCTCAAACTTTTAGGTCAAGCAATCACAACTTATTCTTTAATTTCATAGTTTGAATGGATGGAATTGAAGAAAAATTCACGGGACGTACATCCAACAATGGACACTACCACACCACGGATGCACCAACGAATGAAAATCCCGATGAAATCGACTATTTCAAATTAGGAATAAACAGTGATTAATCCTGATTCTTATTATTGAATCGGAGTGGTTTCTCCTAAGTTCATTTGAGGTTACATCTATGCTAAACTCAATTCCAACAACATTTTAACCAATTTCCGATTCGATCTGGATTAGAAACCATTGTTCATGTATCACCAAACCTTTAGGACACCCCGTGGCCCACCCGGGTTGTTAGAATCAGCTTTAAACATTATGTGACATACAAGTTGCCCATAAATTAAGTTAATCCAGAAACTATATACCATATATGATCATGACCTTCGTGCATGATGAAGTTAACGTTACGCTCTTTTCTTCTTGGGTTATATCGTCCACGTAAGTAGGCCAATTTTGAATCGAAATCAAAACCCGGCCTTTTCAAACCAATCCGGGTTTGTGTTAAAATAATCCGGTCCAAACTATTTTCACTTGAAATTGGATTCGTAGACCGGTGGTCAGTCAGTGACGACTCATTTAAAGGGCGGGCACTTTCATAATTAGATGCCTGCCTTAGGGACAAAACTGGTAATTCCAACTGATATGCTCATTCTCTAACAAGAACTATTATATGCGTGCATAATCATGGGACGTGCGTTTTTGTTGCGATTTGGAGATTTTTACAGCTCCTTTCGTAGTTTCGTCTGTCGGTAAGATCCATGTAGATTTTCTGTGAGGTTACCATATCACCCCTATTGAAGCTGCATCCATTAGAAAACGTCTTGGGTACATGTGGTAATTAACGTACCTGGTCGTCTTCGGGGGCAATGCAAGATGAACCAGTGACTGAGTGACGTAACGTTTAATGGTTTGGAAACTTAACGCCGTCAAGCAACTTGGTGGGTCCCGTCACGTTCGTGCGGGTATTTCTGTTAGACCATTTTACTTTCAAGACCCTAGTCTCCCTCGAGAAGAGCATGTGCTTCCCCTGCACTGCAAATCTCTATATAAACAGGTCATCCTCTTCTCTGTTGAACTCTGCTGCTACTTGAGGTTTCAAAGCTGCGCGCGTTTCTGAAAAAACAGAGAGTTTAGTTACTCTACCTCCTTTTTGTGCAGGTAAGGTAAGCTTCTTGCACAAATTCTTGAAGCTATCGGTGATCACAGGAAAGATTGTCAGGAATCATTTAAGGATAGTTCAAACTTTTTATGATCTTCCTCCACTGACTCCTTATGATCTTTCCTGTGATCTGTTAAGTTCAAATAGATAGTTGTTTTCGTTTTAGTGCGATCTCCAATGATTCGTTATGATCTTCCTCGAGTACTGTTATTCTTGTATGCTGCATTTTCTCGATTTGAACCAGTACTTATGACTAGAAATAAATAATCGAATCAGATCCAGGAATGTTGCTTGCAAATTGATTGTTTGATTGTCTTTCTTGTTTTTCTTTTTTCTTTTTCTTGCTTTGCAGCTATATATATATATATAAAATAATAAATGCAGAAAGATAAATCTCCAACTGATGAAGGCATTAGTTCTTCAGCTTCAACACAATCGAAAGATCAGCGGCTTCCTTCGCCTCATCAGCAATATGAGGATATCGGCTTTGCCTCGCTCTGCTCATCTTCATTCCCAAGTACTGGTGCATCTTTCTCGAAATCCGTCTCATTAAGTCCCTCTGGTTGCTCGTGCGATGACGAAGATAAAAATGAAGTAGAGACAGATTATCGCCTTTACCTTGCTCGTCTCACCTTGGAGTACGATCAACTCGTTGGTAGGTATCGCATAAGCAACAGTCATCTTCATGAGGCTCTCAATGAAGCAGAAGCTCTTCGGCGGGAGAACGCACAACTCCGAGTTGCGAACAGAGAGTTGACCAACCGATTGAGACTCATTACTAAGACAAGCCTTGAGAACCTCTTCATCCCCTCTACTTTTCCTTCTCAATCGATCACTGAAGATTTTCGTCGTCTCTGTCTTGGTGGTGATCATAACATTGTCGCAGGTCGCGTATCAGGTGAACAACTTCTGGACGCTAGTCCAACTAGTGTCATTGGAAATAATCCATTCGACGGAAGAAACTTGGATCGGGTTTCGCTGCCAAAAAGCATATCAATTCGTTCCAGTGGATTCTTGAAATTGAATCAAACAAATGGGACCAATGGAGCATCAACTGGCACCAGCCGACTTCGAGTTGCTAGTCCAGTCGACACTGGAAAGGTAACAACTCCCTAACCCTTTAATTTATATATTCATTTATTAATTTTCGTGGACTAGACAAAATTTATTAAAATACTAATATGAAGAATTTCTGTTCCTCATCAGCTGAAAAAAATGAAAAGAAGATAAGAATTCCAAAAACATGCCTAAATTGGAGAACTCTTTTCCCGGGTTTGATTGGCATGTGCAGAATATAAATATTGCCCTATTTCTTTATGTGGCGCTAGCATGTAACAACTGTCTTTACTGACCGTCTTTTACTTTCCTTTAACTAATAATAACACCAAGTGTTGTGGATTGTGTGACCAACATTATCAAGTAAGCTGTGTGGATTGTGTGCGATAAATTTTTTTTTAATTATTTTTTTTTTGGGTAGAAGTTGCAACATCTTGATAGCTACAAAATGATTAATTGTGAATCCCAAACTACTAGGAGTTTTTCTTTAATATATATATATATAAAATATATATATATATATATATATATATATATATATATATATATATATATATATATATATATATATATATATATATATATATATATATATATATATATATATATATATATATATATATATATATATATATATATATATATATATATATATCATTCATTTGGGTTTGCTCTTATTTCATTATGGATACGTTGATGACATTTGACAGTAAAACGACAATAATGGTGGAAGATATTCCCTAGCACCAAAAAACATTGACAGTTACCATGTGATGTGGATTTGAGATTAGGATTTGTATAGGTAATTGTCCGTCCGTTAAGTATGTCAAAATGGTAATTGTTAGAATATGACAATGAAAATTGATACATAAAAAACCCTATTAATCAAAATTTTAATAATTAACTCATTATAAGAAGAGTGAAGGTAATGGACTCAACTTGAGACCCCCTCTTAGAATAGCAACCATAATCAGGACAATGTCAAGCTATCAAATCACACAATCAGCGAAAAATCTGTTTTAGGGTTAGGTTTCAGATTTAGGGAAATTAGACAACTAGGGCTAGAGGTTGGCTTTTGGGTACAATGCTGGATTCAAGCATAGGTACTGTTTGGGTGGTTGTGTTTTCAGAATATAAATCAATTCTGATATAGGGAGGCAAAGGATGAAGAGTTGCAGCTGTAGGGCTTTAAGATGGAATTAGGGCTCAATAGAAATTTGAGCTTTAAGGGGGAAAATAGGGTGTAATTTGGATCAAATGTAAGAAGTACTGGCTTTAGTTTCCTTAAACAAATAATCGTACTACGAAAAGAGAATGGGAATCACTATTTGATACAGTTGCTCTACACTTTCTAACCCCAAAAGGTGGGGTGGGGGTGGGGGAAACGGGGTGTCTAATAAGTAATAACTCATAAATGGAAGTTCTTATCTGACTTCAGTCCTTTTCGGAGCAATGAAAAGCTTTCTATTTCCTTCCGTCGAGGCCCAAAACACCCCTCGTTATATAGTTTACTCTTGTTTGAAAATTTTGAAAAAATGATAATGATCAGCAACTCTTACACCATCAAATTCGTTACAGATTATGATAATTTATATATGGCTTTTTTTTATTCCGTTATCTACTGCTTAACTCTTGGCATGCACCGTAGGAGTTGGAGGCATTCAACCAAGGAATGTTGAAGACAGAAATGTGCAACAAATGGCGAGAGACTGGCGCATGTCCTTATGGAGACCACTGCCAGTTTGCGCACGGCATCTCTGAGCTCCGCCCTGTGATTCGCCACCCTCGGTATAAAACTGAGGTGTGTCGGATGGTTCTTTCAGGGGATAATTGCCCCTATGGCCACCGTTGCCACTTCCGTCACGCACTCACAGAGCAGGAAAGGTTCAGGGGTCCTGCTTAAGGAGCTAGCTAGCCTTCAAATGAAACCAGCTACACAAGGTAATTCCTGCAATTTCTGTTTTCTTGAAGAGAAGGCTAAAGGCTGTGATTGATTCTGTTAGGGAGGCGGGTGGGTGTCCAGCTTATTCGAAGTTTAAAAAGTGTCACCCTCATTGGTGGTAAATATGCCTCACCGTTGTGTCTATGACATTTTCCAACCATTCTTCTTGAATCGTAAGTTTTGCTGGATATTGAAGTAGCTTGATTTTCCATCATGGTTCACTTAGTTTTTTTCTGTGACATTTTCCAACCATTCTTCTTGGTTCACTTATTAGGCTTCAGATGATAAATCCTTTTGGCCTGTGTAGCTTTTGGATAATCGAGAATACCAAGACATCTTGTGTATGGTTTTGAATATTTGCCCATTGTTCAGAGTGTCAGATGATCAAACTGGGTGACTTCCACAACCAACTGATGCTGTAGAAACAAAATTATGTGAAATTGTTTTAGTGCTTCGTTTTGTCTTTTAATTTAAAACTACTTCTACCCTTTAAAAGTGTTTAAGCCTCTATTCGGGTCGTGGTCACTGTCTCCTTTTCAGTTATGATAATCATTTTGTTTATGCTCGATGAAAGGAGTAACTTCTTACATGCATGTTTCTACATATATTAATTATTTGCCTACATTGGATTGATCGTGTTTCTGACAAGTATAGAGTAATAATTCATATTATATCCAACATATCCCATCACAAGAACAACCACATCCATCATCTATACATGTGATGCAATGAAAATTGAGAATGACCTATGTTGACCCTGTAGATAAATATTCCGCTACCTTACCATTTACCAAAAATATCTATTAAAATTATACATTACCAGAAAAAGAAAAAGAAAAAAAAATTAAAACATTATATCTCTGCTGCTTCTTTTGCATTTTTACAAATGGACCAACTAGTTTATATTAGGCGCAATCCAAAAGAACCATTGTGTCTACATAGTGATTGGACTCGCCTTTCTCTTAGATTCAATCAAATACTCCCATGCATGCTGCATTATGGGTTCTAGGTAAAAAATTACCGTATTTTTTCCTCTATGAACGATCAGTTATACGAGAGAAAATGGAGAACCTTCAAAACTCGTATTTTATTGGCTGTGCGGTTTTTCATATGCATAAATTTGTATAATTTTCGACCATTTATTAATCAACTGCTCGGCTGCTCCTGCTCCATTTAATTCATAAAGTTGGACATGTGAGTAATGAATGTTAAGGTTCATTAGGGATGAAAATCTACTCTTTTCTCGTTCCTGCTTTTGCAAGCGTTCCAAGTCCCTATCATAGGCGCTACAGAGACGGATTAATAATCCTAATCAAATCAGCAATGAATTATTAATCTATTCAAGGTTATCATTTTACTTCTATTGATAAATGAATTCAAAATACAAAAAAGTAAAATTGTTAATCTACTCTAAAAGGGGTAACTGGTAGGATCCATTTGGTTGCAAGCGAAGGGGAAACCCCTGTTCTTTCGAGTGATCTGGTTGGATATAAATTAAATACCCTTTACTTGTCTTTCAAGCAGATCAGACAGCCCTGCTAAATCTTTGTTCCTGTGCATGTGTCTGTCTGGTCTCTTATCTTTTGAGCTACTGGGAATTGGGTATATCAACATATATGGATTGATAAAATCTATTTTTACACATCAACAGTACATCTGATCACAATGCATGGATAAAATATTTTACAACAACATTCCATGATCTGAAAATATATCAAGCTATCCAAAGCTTCTTCCATGTAAATATCAGGGTGAAAGGAATTGCTCTGGATAAACAAGGCAGTAGTATGAAGCAGACCAAATATTGCATTGTTAGTACTCCAAAAATCCATTATTTATTTTCCGAAAAACAAACTAAATATTTTTGGTAGAATCAGGAATATTTAAAAACGCACACCCAACTTGCTTTAAAAAACCCACCACCCCCCATAACAATCCTGCACCCCAAGGAGGGTGGGGGGGGGGTGGGGGGGAAGAGAACCAACTGTAGATAATTTCAGAGCATAAGGAAGAAGGAAATGGCTACAGGAAATTCTATAAGAAAGAAAGGAATTTCTATTGAACTTGCACAAAATCTCAGTCATAAGTTAAATGTGAATGTAAGCCCAGTCCCACACACAGAAGATGTTGTAGGGCACAGCTAAAATCATAATATATATGCTATTAAGAAAGATGGAAGAAAGTACTAAGACTACGTAATGTAACCGGTATGGAGGAGGGAAATGCTCATACTGCGTTCCTTTTGAGTGTTTTACAGAGGTCTTCCCAGTTTTCAACTTGCTCAAGAAGGGGTCCGGTGTGAATCTTCACTTGGGGCTTTGCAGTTCCCTAACCGGAACCCCAAGAAACTCTTCAACATCAGATAATACCTAATATGGTAATGAGATTACATGCATCAGCAATAGAACAGAAAATAACATCAAAGAAATTCTAAATATCTAGAAAATCAACTCTTGGTTGTTGACAAAATCTTCATAATATAAAATTTTATGGTGGGTGTTACTGAACTTCTGTAATGAATCTTCCAGGATGCGCTGATAATTCTTAAAACCTCGTATCAAGTCACTGATATTGAGCGTAGGCTTGAATTGCGCCAGTATTCCAGCCTGCAACAACTTAGCTGATTAAGTGCATAAGCATGCGCACTGAGTCTCAAGGAGATTCCAGAGAAAAGAGACCAATGAATCTATCAAACTGTGAAGGCAAATCACACGCTACATCCTACAGGCATTGCATTTTATTAAGCCAAAGCAGTGATTCCAAACAATAAAAAACCTAGAGAAATTTTACCTATGAAAAAGGTGAAATGAAGCTTTCCTGAAAATAATTGCATCCACTTTTCTCTTGACTAGTCAAAATTTAGCAAGAAATTTGAACCCAATATATTTAAGGAGGGGCTTCCAGTTTTATATTTTCACAAACACAATGGTCTATTCAAATTAGATTCAACCTAGTGCTAAAACATGCATAGAAAATAAAGCATCAATACTAAATATTGAAGTGAAGCTATAAGCAAATATTTCCTACAAATTACTCCTTTTAGCAATTCAGAGCACTTGGCCTTTCAATTAAAGCCATGAAAGAAGGTTGACAAGCAACTGAAAAATCCAAAATCCTCACACACATAAGTGGGAATTCTCAATTTTTAAAACAGAAAGTACACGATGCTAGCTTGTTTTGTTGCTAGAGTCTGGAGACTCATAGCAAAGACCCTCATATCAGTCTTGAGACAGTAATGCTGAATTATCTAAACAAATGATTGACTTGCCTGAGCAAAAGGGAGAAGAATCAGATAGTTGGCTAAAGATGGTAGTTCCCCAATAATGAGAACCAATTTGAAGCTGCAGTGCAAATCAGTGGTGGCAGCATTGAAACCAACTTATCCTATCAGCCTTCATTTTGGTAATAAACAAAACTAAACAAGATCAGATGGAAAAATAAGTTGGACATTCAGCCCATATACCTAGATAAGAAATTGATTAGTGAAAAACACAAGTGAGAGAGAGAGACCTCTTCTTTTGTATGCACATGGGATTTATGGGTTACCATTGAGCAGCTTTGCTTCTCTATCATAATCATTTGCCACTAAAGAAATAAGCCTTCTCAGTAGATTTCTACGAAATAGAAATATAATCGATACACCCTTCCAGTTAAAATAATTGACAATCTGCTGATGATTAGCCATAACAGCCTGAAAAGAGCTATCAGTAATTTCAGTATCAAACAGAAGAAGCAAATGCAGGTAGTGTGCCACAACAATAATATTGACTGCATTTATGTAGTGGGTAAATGAAAATTAAAGAATGAGATGTTTCTTATGTGACTAAACAGTCAATGATCTGATGATGACTAACCATGACAGCCTGAAAAGAACCATCCGTAATTTCAATGTCAAACAGAAGAAACCAATACAGGATAATCTGGCACAACAATAACATTGAGTGCAGTATGGACTTAGTGTCATGAGGAACCCACTAGCATATTCAAGCATAAGCTAAACTACTACTCCGAATATTGGTTTGCATCAATCGCCAAGAGCATATGAGGGTATCACATGATTTGCACATAAAATGTGTCATTTATATGTTTTATATGCAAATCACACCCTGGTTTGAATTCAAATTTACTGCGATGAGTTCGAAACATAAAATTTTGACTTTCAGATCTGGATATGGAATGGAATTTGTTCATGATATTTCAAAGGATGTAGAAGTTATTAGACAATAGGATTAGTCCTTTCCATGAATACAAAAAGAAAACTGCATGAAAGGCTAATTGCTAAAGAGGCTTAAAAAACATAGATCCTATTGATAGTTAGATAATTGGTCTTTAACTCGAGAAAGATCGTTTTACATCGTCAATAATAATTTAAGTATCTGAATAGATCAAGAAATATTTGAATTGTGATTCATACCTACAAGTTAGAGTGAGATACTCTCTAGTCTACCTCATGGTTCCATGTTCAATTGCTTACTCAGCCGGCATAAACTCCTCGACAGGATCAGAATCAGCATCTGCCATGCCTTGCTTCCCTCTCCAATATTGAATCATTGAACTCTTCCCTTGGAACTCTTGTGAAAATTGCCTTTTAATCCCTTCACTGAGGGTAGCTATGGCCTGTTCATCTCATGAGGAACCTGGAGCATTTGGCCGCTTCCCTATATCCACCTGTCAAATGTGTCTCAGTCTTATGGTCCCATCTACCAACATTCCCTCCCCCAAACCAAAAATAAAATAAAACAAAATAACTGCACTGAGATTTCTTCTTATCATTCCAAATAGGCTTATTAAAACAGAGGAAAAGAGAAGATACATATGCATAGCAAAGTGTTGCAACCAGACAACCCCACACCAAGCACATTGTAGAACGAAGTACAAAGGCATATCCAAAGCATTAAAGTCAATAAGCAAACCACCTCGCCCACTCCTGATGGCCCCATAGCCACAGATTATCGATGTTGTACCCTCCCCACTTTTCCAGTAAGCACAAAGATAGTGTGTTTGGGAAAAAGATCATGGGAATCGGAATGACTGTGAAAAGCATTGGAGAGCAGGCAAGAGAAGTTGAGATATTCGACCGACCAGAAAAAAGGAACGCAACTCTGCCCTATCTTCCGGATTTCCTCCCTGGAGATGAAAAAACCCAAACTTCTCTCTAACAGCCACAACATTTGCAGCAGCAACATTGCTAGTCATGCCTACTAGCATACAAACCCATGTGGCCATGTGTGAGTAAGTAATCCACTTCACCTTGTTACAAATTCTCTATCCATTAATTTCAAAATCTAGTGAATCTAATGCTATTACTAGATAAACAAGACAATGGGGAAAAAATATACTAGTACAATTGCAGACTAATGATTCAAATATATCAATTTCCATCTTCAAAGTGTACCCACTATGATGAGTGAGGTGCAGGTAAGGCACCAAAGAACGACAAATATGTACTTTCAAGCATTCAAAACGAGGAATAACTACATTATTTAAAAACAGACATTTTGAATTTCAAAGAACAAAGTAAACAAAAATGAGCAGGAACAAGTAATTAATAAAAAACTTGGTTAAGCATCCACTTGAAACCAATTGCAGCGACACAATCATTTTTTGCAGCACTACTCATCCAGTCTAAGCTATATTATACACTATCTAATGTCTTCAAAATGGATGAAATATTACTTCACCTTTGTTTCACGGAGAAGATTTCACCATTGGAACTAAAATTAGGGTGACTGTCCAGACAAAGTTTCAAACCACCCACTTCCAGATCTCTGCATGGATAAAAAATAACAAAGAACCTGACTGGGAGTACATAAACATTCCTTCCTGTGAAAAAGCAACACTAGTTAGAACTTGTTAACTCGGGAACTGGACTAGATGCAATACTAAATTGGAATGATTTAATAACCTGCTGTAAGTTTTAGGTAGCGGAAAATGCACAAAGTGAATTTCCTCAGGTAGAGTTCCATTTATAACACAATTTGTGTCGGTCAGCGCCGCAACAGTAAGTATATTTGTTGGATTTATCTGCTTTAGACAAACAGAGCAAATGTAGACACCAAAGATCACGACAGAGAAAAAAAAGCACCAGTGGCCGCAGAAATAGTGATCTTCTAGGCGTGTTGGAACTTGGAAGACAATATATTCTGCACATATAAGCAACACAAGTCAGTCAATTGTTAATGGGAATGAAGAGTAAATTTGGACCAATCCAAAGCTAGACAAGTCTCACCAGTTGAAGTTCAGTTCAGCCACCCGACCTCTTATTCTTTAAAACCCTAGAATCATCAGAGCTGGAGCAGTCTGGCGACCCTGGTCCCTGGTCTTTGGGGAAGAGAGCAAGGGAGGGAGAACCAAGGGAACCCCTTCAAGAGTGTGAAGTGAAGGGCTTTTTTTTTTCTTTTTCTGGAGGATGGACTGTATGTTCATTTTTAAGTCTCACTGTCGTCGGCTGACTTGAATGCTAAACATTAAATATGCAATACGAAATTTCAACCTCAACTGTTTGACAACACAGTGCACGCATAGATGAACATTTGAGCGACCACTTGTTCTCATGAAACGTCAACGTCTGTTTCCAATAAACTAATAAGATCCACTGCCCCTGCCATGTGTTCGACACTTGTCCCAACTCACTCCAACCCTCTAGGCTCCAACCTCACACAAGGCAAAGAGTTGTAGAAGAAGAAGAAGAAAGGGAAGGTGAGCAGAATTGAAGTCCAATTCTATGCTTGCGATTTTAGCGTACAAACCGCGGATGGGGAGGTAAACACGAACCCATTTTGTTGCTTAACAAACTAGGAAAATGGTTAGAACGTGAAAAATTGTTGACGAGGTTTTCTAGGAATCCACCTACGTCAAAATGTCATACAATGAGAGAGAATCTTTTCTTTTCTCTCACCTCAATGGCCAAACAAACATTAATATAGATACTCTTTATATTAGGGTCATGTTTTGTTTCCATCACTTCTCTTCACACACACATTAGGAGATTAAGAGATTAAGAGAGAACCCACATCTGAATTTGATAAGAAAAATCAAAAGTAAATTTCACTTTCAATGTGTCTGTGAAGAAATTTAAGAGAAAACATCTCTCTGTCATGATTGATAGGTTGATGATCTGGATCTACTCTGTTTAATGTTTGATACAATTGCAAAAGCAAAAGCAAAATCACTTAAATCATCAAGAGGAAACAACTACAAACCGCAATATAAAATCCTTCGTAGTTAAGTACATCGCCTACCACTTTTTAAGATGAAATTATGCTCGTGACATGTTTGCTTGATCCAATATCATATTGACATAACTCATGCGTAACTTTCCCCTTTCAACTTGGTTTAAAATTTCTTCCTTAACTTGCTACCTGTACGAATTCACCTTCTCCCAAAATACTGTAGCTGATCAGGACTGCAAATTTTCATTCCAAGTAAATTGAATCCCCATCACTTTTTTCCAGAAACTAAATACGACATCAACAACCCACTTCAACTACAAATAAACACATCCAATTGTCACGCTTCCGCGCAACACCCGTCAGGAAGCTGATTGGCTGATTGCCATAACAGAAAAAAACTTCGAATGTAATGTACACATTACAAAAGTTCAATCAAGACCAAATGATACCAAAATAAAAGCACCTCTCGGTATTCACAAGTCGCCTACTCCATGATATGAATGGGGAATAAATATGAATTGAGTGAAAAGTCCCCTTCCCCCCAACTTAAACAACACTGCAGTATTACCAAAACTGGGAGCTCAACATACTACCTTACACAAAGAAATATTATCCTACACGGTTGCTGATAGTTTGGTAGAGAGATCTAAGCTGTGTGTTCCACTTATCTATCGCAGCATATTTTTTCATCCCTTTGGACCTGGATGATATATTTCATCAACAAGGCAAGGAAAAATAAATTAGCATCACACTTTCAAGGAAACAAAGTAAAAATCACAGAATAAATACTCTGTTTATCAAGAGGGAAAATATAAGTTCAAATTCAAATGTCAACGGTTAGAAACGGTTATACCTGTCCCCACGCTCTAATAGCCTATTAACTTGATCAATATGGCCCTGGATACGGTTATCCAAAATCAGCGAAACAAGCAATTGTTCGACATCTTTCTCTGGCACATTAAGCTCCTGTGCAGCAGATGGACATTAGAAGGACAGGGAGACCATTTAAAAACAACCAAAAAAAAACATGGTTGAGCCTAATTGCCAGAGTATTAAGACAACACAGAATTTAGGTCACACCCAGTAGGACCCAAATTTACTGAACAGTTATGCCCACACAAGTCAAATCTCAACCCAATAAGGATAATGCCAAGTGGAAAATAAACCTTCACAAATGCAGGACCACTGAGGGTTCAGGGGCGTTATTATTGCTGCATTAGCTATGCAGCCAGCAAGTTAACATAAAAAACAAGCAGCCTCATCCCAACTAAATAGGGTCGGCTACATGGACCCTTACCTTCCAATCAGCAGCTATATTTGAGACTATACTAAATACAAGGCCTAAGCCATGCATATCCTTTCTCACCATTTCTCCTAAGGTGATCATAGGTCTGCCCTAGTTCTAGTTCTTTCGACCTAGATTAAATCATTTCCCTGTACAGCGGCCTTTAAAGCCCATTATTGAATGAGGTTGTGCTGCCCCAATTGACTTTCTCTAACTTATCATTTATTGGAGCTACTTCCAGACCAGCTCTATTATGATCATTCCTTACCTTATCTTTCATATTTGTCATTCATCCATCTTAACATCCTCATTTTTTTTACACTAAGGCTCTTTTTGGTATCAATTATCATTCACAATTATGAGAATTTTTTATTATTTTAAATTATTTGGCATCTATTATCAATTTTTTTTATTTAAAATAATAGAAAAGCCTCCAAAATCCATAATAGACTTTTTGTCTATTATGGATTATGGTGAGAATTTCATTCTCTTCATTTATGCAAAGGTTTACTTAAAATATAATAGTTAAGATGAGAGTAAAATAGTCAATACACTTTCTTTTATAAAAAACCATACTTTTTTTCTCTTTTCTCTTTTCTCACTTGCTCATTATCATTTCTAACAATTTTTTATTTTGACAAACCAAACTTATTTTTCATTCCATAATTTATTTTTGACAAAATTCACCAAACCATTTTTCATTCTTGACCAATAATGAATTATTGTACTTATTTCTTTTAAATGGGCATAATAGAGAATGAAAATTGATACCAAAAAGAGCCTTCGTGAACCTAATGATACTTCTTAAAAACCTAATGCTTTACACCACACAGCATAGCTGGTCAAATGACAGTCCTATAGAATTTTTCTGTAAGCTTTAAAGGAATACATCGATCACACAAGACCACGTACTCACCTCTCCACTCCATCCACCCTATTTTAATTCTAGAGACACATCACCCTCTATATGACATTTGTTTGTGATTGAGCCAAGGTACTTCAAATAAACAGTTTGTGGAATCTCCTAATCAAGTATCACCACATAATCATCTGTCCGATTAGAACCAAAGTTAGACACTAGATATTTTGTCTTCATTTAGTTTAAAGCATTTTGATTCCAAAGTTGCTCTCCATCATTCCATCATTCTAACTTAGTATTAAATCCCTAATTGTGTCTCATCTATCAAAACAATATCAACAGCAAAAAACGTACACCAAGGAACCTCATCTTAAACGTCTTTGCTTAAATCATCCATTATAATTATAAATGCAAAGAAGTATGGGCTTAAAGTTTATCCTTGATGTAGCCGAACCGTGATAGGAAATTTAACACCTTATCCACCCCCCCAACCATTTTTATACTTGTCACTAAACCATCATACATATCTTTAAAGATGTCCACATATTAAAGAAACAATAAGTAATCAGAAAAAGAAACAATAGGCTTATTTATAGCCTACTAAAAGACTCTTAACACTGTGGGATTCCTTAACAGACAAGGATACTACCTCATAATCTGGACTCTTCAAATTGGAATCTAAACAATTAAAAACACAAGCTGAAAATAAAAGAATAATTAACTTCGGACTCTATCGAAGGAAGTTTACTTGAAAAAGAACTCCATAAGACACTCAACCAACAACTACTTAAAAAACGACTTCTAAGTAAAAGTAAACTCCTAAAAGATAAGAACCCTCCTAAAAGATAGGAACCTCTTTGTACAAGAAGAGTCTTATCTTATCCATAGAGTAGCCCATTCAAACACAACTCAAATTAAGACGTAAAAACCAACTCAAACTCTAGAAATAGAGCTGGAAATCATTCCAGCAATAGAAAAAGGAGCTGAAAATGTCCTAAATACCCCTACTAGGGATTCATCCAGCACAAGGGGGCTTTTTGGAGCCATCTAGTGGGCCCCACTTAGGGTTCAGGCAAGCAGGTCTCCATGGTCAGATCAAAGGTACCAAAAGGGCCAGGGGTAGATTATGTGACATAGCACTGGATTAAAGAGGATCAACTAAATGCCATTTACACAAGATCTTGTATGAATAAATTTGAGAAAACCGAAATTGAGTGAGGACCACTTGAGGATTAGCAATTGATGGAATGACTCTAACCAGTAGACGATGGGGAATCTAACAGTGAAGGTTTGGGTTTTCAAGTAAGAGGTTTGAATGCTGAATTTTAAATTCCACCAAAAAATTGGTTCATAGGAAATTCGAAGAATTGGGAGCAGGGGATTGTCAAAAACTCACTGTAGTTGCAGGAAATTATTAGCAGCAGGCTTGTTAACGGACCAATGTGATGAAAAAACTGACAAAACCTCAAGAAATTGAGGGAGAACATCCTAGGCATTTTTGCATCAAGGAGTCAATTGGTTCCACCAATCCCACCGGAGCTAAGGTCAAACACTAAATTGAGCTCTCAAAAAGGATGAAGAACAGAAGCAGCAGCAGTTGGAGGTTGTATCTCTTATCCCACGCTTTTTGGAGAGATTTCCCGACTTGCACTCCTAGGCAAGGTCTCAACAAGTAACAGCTGTCATATTCTTGGAGGGTGTAAAACTGCCCTATAATTTTCTTATTTTTTAAATCACCTACAACTATAGGAATCTCCCTATGACTTATATTGCACAAAAATACTTAAATTGAACGACCGGTCCAACCAATAAACCCAGTTCAATGAAACACTTGATAAAACGGAGCACGGAAACTAATTTCGTACTCAACATGCACACACATAGTTTAGGCCCATAAAAGTGGTCTAATACATACACAACCATGGTATCAAAGGCCCAACATGAATATAATCCTACCCTAGACTTATTCCTAAGTAAAGAAGCACAATTTTGGTGATGAACCTGCATCAACAGAGCTAAATTAACCATTGAAGAATTGAGGAAAGACGTACAGCCTTAGGCTTCATACTGGTTATGATGTCAAATAGAACTGGAGAGCAAGGATCCATGTAGCCAAATCCCATTTAGTGGGAATTCCATATGATAATAAGTCTTGCCTAGCAAAAACTAAAAGAGCAACTGGCATCTGATTGTGAAAATCAACATTCTGCTATTACAATATTGGTACCACAACAAAAAGAAGCAAAATAAATCCAGGAAAGCAGTCACATGCAATACATCATAAAGTCAGGTTGAAACAAGATGCAGGTTCAACCAGTACCATTATTCTAGTAGTATTTCAATAATAGTCAAATCACAGACCCACCAAATTCTAAGTAATTTATTACAAATGAATCGTAATGGACCAGGTCTGCTAGTTCATGATAGTTGGTCAAGAGGAAAGATTGGACAAAAGAGGCAATGTAAAAGAAGAAGAATACGAAAGGGGGGGGGGAGAATGAAAATAAAAACATAGTAAGAGACCAAAACAAGAAAAACGAATTTGGCAAGTTGAATACATTACCTTAGATATGAACGGAATTCGAATTCTTGTGTAGGGTTTGATGAGCTTAAGCAAAACTTGGGTTCTAATATTTTTCAAAAGATCCTCAATGTAATTTCTAATGAATGGATCATCCATTATAGTCCGCCTATTACTCTGGAGATTAAAAAGAAAAAGTGAATCCCATGAGAGAAACACTGTAGATAGAGGTACTGTAAAACCAGCAAGCATATGCACGAGGGTAATGCTAATTGTACACGGAACATATTACCTTGAGAATTTTCTCAAATTCTAATATTTCATTCCGTTGGTAAGCCGCTATCAGATTCGTCATGGCCAAAATCTCAGGGTCATTTTTGTATCTGCAGCACATAAACACTTGGCACATGACATGACATGACAAAAAGAAAAGAAAAGAAACAAAAAGAGGCCACATGTACCAAGAATCTCCCAAAGATGAAAAATTACTTCATGAAGAACTTACGGCTTTGCCTCCTGCCCATCAAATGGATTAACTTCAGATTCCATCAGCATGTTTGCCAGAACCAAGTATCTGCTCATTGAAGAAGCAAAAATAGCAGTGTGAACAAGAATTATACCACATAAGAAATGTATTTTACACTTTTCAAAAGGATAATGCAGGTAAAACACAGAATGGGCTGATTGGGCGTCTATTCTAGTGAAAATAAGCCATGAGTTGGGTTATTATGTGTTGGAAGTGTCAGATCTTTAGTCCAATGGATATTCATTCTAATGGGCTCTACTTTAATGGGTCTAAACTATGGGTAGGAGGTAGAATTACAATATAGTTAATCAAAGACCTTACTCGGAATGGTTTATTTTATTATATCTTCCAAGTTGGTTTACGGTACCTAGACACATGTAATACCAAAACAATTTAGGAATTGCTTAATTCTTCTTTTTCCCCAAGTCTGCCTTTAAAACTTTCACGTCAGAATAATGGACTTCACCTCATGTAGGATGCAAGAAACCTTGGTGAGATTAAAAATTGATGATGAAGTGTCGGCCTAGTTCAAGGTAAGTTGATTGGTTCATATCCATCTACTTCTCCATCCTAATACCTTCAAGTAAGCTTTTTCTGGTTTTTATTATGTTCAGATGCATACCTTCTATTTGCTCAAATTTCAACTTCTCCATTTTTTGCCATCTAAGATTTCAAATTCAACGTCATATTTAACCATCATGATACTTTAAAGTCTAAACACACTTCAAGTTCCAAAGTTTGGTATAATCGCTGTCTCCTTAAAAGTCCTTTTTTTAGTTGGATAACTTAGTTTCTAATATATCAGAAAGACCATCTTCGTTTTTCTGTTTCAGATTACCATCTATTGCTAAAATATGTTGGTGTTTTGATGCACCTTTGATACTGTTTTGAGCCCATTAAGATATGATATCAGTATTCAATTATCAAAATTATGTTTTAGAAAACCATATTCCAAGTAGACTACGGTTATAACTCTAGATCAAACCATTAAATGAAACTTATCTGCTCACCTGTGTAGTTCCCAATAATTAAATTTTCTCTTGAAAGCTGGGTTTAAAACCTGTAACCACTACTCTGGTTTCATTGGGTTTTTGAACTCTGGTAATCTTGAACCACTAATCTGCTCACCTGAGTTTGTGGTTCTCAATAATTAAATTTTTTTCTTGGAAGCTGGGTTTAAAACCTGTAATCACTATTCTGGTTTCATTGGGTTTTTGAACTCAAGTAATCTTAAACTTCTAGAAACCCATCAGAGGATTTCTAATATTGTACAATGTACAGCATTTGGAGGTTTACATAGGCCACCTAGATCCAAATCAGACACTTCTAAAAGGCATACCCGAAGATCAACGATGAAGGAAATGGGACAAGTTGAAACAGCAACTCAAGATCCATCAAAAGCCTCATTTGACAATTCAACATTCGT